>NC_136061.1:658249569-658629569 GCF_964261635.1 Lissotriton helveticus | reverse complement strand
AGTTTAAGGCAGCTCTGGCTAAAGGAGGGCAGCCGGGGGGCACGGATGTAGATTTAGCATGCAGTAACCGGATGTATGACATTACAACGCATGTTTTTACATCGCATGCCTTTACAACGCAAGTATTACAACGCAGTCCATTACAACGCATAGTGCTTTGGGGTGCTGGATAGTGAATAGTTTAATTTACTATTCCAACTCCAGTCCCCGTGGACACTAGGGAAGGTTATTGGATAGTAAATTAACCTATTCCCTATCCTATAGCGCCCCCCAGAGCAATGCGTTGTAATAGTTTGCGTTGTAATGGTTGCGTTGTAAAGGCTCTGCGATGTAAAAGTTGCGTTGTAAAGGTTGTTTACCGCCGTAACCTGGATAAGCGCATTAGTGAAGCCCTGGATAGCACGGCTCCACAACGCGCAAATAATCTACGTGGTAGGCCTCAAAAGTCGGCTCTCTGGTATAATGCCGAATTGCATTTAGCTATGACGGAGTGTAAACGCCTTGAAAGGCAATGGAGGATATCGTACCTTAGCCAGGCTAAACTGGATTACATAGCGAAACGTAGGGTCTACCATGGGCTCATTAGAAGAGCTAAGACTTCCTATTATTCAGGGAGAATTGGAGAAGCAAGACATTCCACTAAGGAATTATTTAAGGTCTATAAGGAAATTTCCTCGCTTAAATTATCTGTCATGCCCACAGAAAGCTCTGAGGAATCCTGTAATCGTATTGCGGGCTTCTTTGCAGATAAGGTGGACACAATATACTCCTCCTTTCCCGGAGCAACAAAAGGGGGGTCTGAGTTTGTGGAGGCCAAGTGCGAAGATGGGGGGTGTCACAATCTGGATCACTTTACCACCCCTCCTCCCGAGCTGCTACGAAAGATCTGCAGCTCTATAAAATCAGGGTCTCCAAGGGATCCCGCCCGCCTAAATTGCTCGTAGATAGCTTAGACATCCTTGAGCCCTACATTAGTCATCTTTTGGATGTATCATTCAGGACCCATACGGTGCCGGATGGTTGGAAGAAGGCGGTGGTACTCCCCCTGCAGAAAAAACCCAATGTTAGTCCAGAGAAACTGGATAACGTACGCCCCATCTCGTTACTGCCCTATATGGCCAAGGTGGCAGAAAAGGTGATAATGTTAGAAGGGCGATCTCAGGGGCGGCCAGAATATGTACCTGACCACCCTGTGACCCACCTCTCCTAGGAACACTGCTGAGCACTGGCGGGAGACCCTTCAGGGGGAGAGTCTCAAATCTAGGATCGCACGCGCTGAGCTAGCACCACTCGACAAAGGGACACCACACTCTAGGTTTTCAAGAGAACGTATTCTTTATATCTCAAGTAAATGGATCTTTATGATCCGCAGGATTCTTATGTACAAGTAGAGCAAGTAGAGTCTCGGTAGGGATTAGGGTAGCGGGACAGTCTTAGTGTTCAAGATAGATGCAGGTGCGATCCGGCGCATAGCTCTCAATCCTCAAGCTGGGTGATACGGGTAGATCTTGGGTCCAGCCGGACCAGGATAGTCTCTGAGCCGCCACCACGTCTGCAGGGCTCGAGCAAGGATGAGGCAGTTCTTACGGTCTTACGGGAGCCGCGATCGAATCAGCAGGGCTCAGGTGTTCTCAAGGTTGCGAAGGAGCCGCGACCACGTCTGCAGGGCTCAGATGGATTCGGGCAGAAGTCCTTCTCAGCCGGGTAGGAGCCGCAACGATGTCAGCAGGGCTCAGATGGTTTCGGGCAGAAGTCCTTCTCTGCCGGGTAGGAGCCGCGACGATGTCAGCAGGGCTCAGATGGTCCCTGGCAGAAGTCCTTCTCTGCCGGGTAGGAGCCGCGACGATGTCAGCGGGGCTCAGATGGTCTCGGGCAGAAGTCCTTCTCTGCCAGGTAGGAGCCACGACGATGTCAGCAGGGCTCTCGTAGTTCCAGGATTCAACTAATCTGATCGTCCCAGAGCACCCCTTGATATATGACTGCCCCTCTTTGATGACCGGAGTCCTCGCAGGCAGAGGTCTTGACACATGGGGGCCACTTGTTGGGGGTTCCTCCCACGCGGCCTCTTTCATCCTTTCAAGTTGGGTCTGGAGGGATCCCAGACACGCAGCAGGCTTGGAGCCAGCCCTCAGGGAGGCCGGATGGGCGATCGAAACTCATCTCTCGAGGGGAGGTGGGAGGTGTGATCAAACTACTCCTCCCTCTCTCACTCACGGGGAACACTCTACCCCCCAGCCGCCATAACCCATAACCCCACACACACACACAATCACACATTCCCACACACCCCCACACACAAAACCCCACACACACAACCACATCCCCCCACACACACAACTCCACACACACAACCCCCCACACACACAAAAACAACCACAACCCTACACACACACAACCCCACACACACACAACCCCCCATACATACAACACCACACACAACCCCCCCACACAACCCCCCACACACAAACCCCCACACACAACCCCCACACACAACCCCTCCCACACACAACCCCTCACACACAACCCCACACACTCACACAACCCCCCCCCACACACAACCACACAACCCCACACACACAACCCCACACACACAACCACACACACAACCACAACCCCACACACAAAACCCCACACCACACAACCCCCCACACACAACCACAATCCCACACACACACAACCCCACACCCACAACCCCACACACACCCTCCCACACACACAACCCCCACACACACAACCCCACACACAACCTCACACACAACCCCCCACACACACAACCCCACACACACACAACTCCACACACACACACACAACCACACAACCCCACACACACAACCCCACATACACAACCACAACCCCACACACACAACCCCACACAATGCCACACACACACAACCACAACCCCACACACACAGAACCACAACCCCACACACACACACCCTCCCACACACACACACACACCCCCACACACACAACCCCCCACACACACACAACCCCACACACAACCCCCCCACACACAACCCCCCCACACACAACCTCCACACACACACATCCCCACCCACACACAACCCTAAACACACACACAACCCCCTCACACACACACACAACCCCACACACACACAACCCCCCATGCACAACCCCCCACACACAACCCCACACACACACACCCACAACCACACACACACACACACACACTAACCAACAATTACACAAACGCATACACACAACCCCACACACACACACAACCCCACACAGATAACAAAACAAAGCATTGCATAACATAAAACATAGCATAGCATAACAAAGCACAACATAGCATAGCATAACAAAACATAGCATAGCATAACAAAATAAAGCAAAGCATAGCATAACACAACAAAACATAGCATAGCATAACAAAACACAACTAAGCATAGCATAACAACACATAGAATAGTAAAACAAAACATAGCATAGGATAACAAAGAACAGCATAACATGGCATATCATAACAAAACACAAGAAAACATAGCATAACAAAACATAGCATAGCACAACAAAAAATTAGCACAACAAAACATAGCATAGCATAACATAGCATAACAAAATAAAGCAAAGCATAACAAAACATAGCATAACAAAACACAACAAAACCTAGCATAACAAAACAAAGCATAGCATGGCATATCATAACAAAACACAACAAAACATAGCATAGCATAACAAAACATAGCATAGCATAGCATAACAAAACAGCATAGCATAACAAAATAAAGCAAAGCATAGCATAACACAACAATACATAGCATAGCATAACAAAACATAGCATAGCATAACAAAACACAACGAAACATAGCAGAATAGATGCTGATACTCATGTTGGTACTAATTAGGTCTCGCTGCGCTATCGCGTAAGCGATGCTCTTTAGGTCTTGCTGAGCTATAGCGTAAGCAAAGCTCTGCGAGATATTTAGTTTAAAAGTGCTCCCAAACCAGGCAGATTGGTTACAGTGCATGTGCGCCGGGCGCGCGCACCATTTGTCCGCCTGTGTTTCACGGCCGCTTTGATGTTCTCAGTGAGCTGCGCGGCCACTGAGAACCAATGCGGCCGCGAAAGTGAGAACACATCAGTACCGTCTACGTAAAAGTACTGCCCTTACCACCTAAGGCCAATTCACTTTATTCCTTTTCTCGCAAACGCCTTAATTGTTGTGTGGGCTCCACAAATAACCTCTTCCGCTGCACAGCACTTTGCAAATATCCCATGTTATGTCAATTGTCAAAGCAGTTTATAAATCAACTTATTGTCTTCTAGTCACAGTCTCGCATAGTACAGTCTGCTTCCAGGTCAGAGCTAGGTCTGCTTAAAGCCGATGCTCTGCCTCCAAGTGTTCCCGTCTTCAACCGTCATTCGACTTCTGTTGCTATTCCACTCATCCGCGCGTGATCAGCTGTCGCACTCTGGCTCTGCATGTCCTAACAGGGCACTCAAGAATTCATTAGCACATTCCTAAGCCTGACACACTTGCTGTTTCAATGGCTCGCCCCTTCTCATCACCAGGCATTTCTTTAGCATCGATCCCCTCCCCAAGATCAGTTATTTTTAGCCTTTTGGATCCACACAAATTCTTCATTAGATAGCTGCGCCTTGGCTAATATTTTAAAACAGTGAGAACAAGCCTTTATGATATAGTAGAGGTAGAGCAACGTTAGTTTTTTCAATTAGCACTTTTTTTATAGCCCTCTGCGCCAGTTTGACTTACAATGTGCTTTCTCTTTCCACAAACTCGATGTTTGTGTTCTTTTATTTTGAGATGCTTTTAGTATTAATGTCACACAAACATCCACACACACACACAACCCCCACACACACATAACCACACACAAACACAACTCCACACATACAACCACAACACCACAAACACAACCCCCCACACACACAACCACAACCCCCCACACACACAACCACAACCCCCCCCACACACACCCTCCCACACAGACACAATCCCCCCACACACACAACCCCCCACACACAACCCCCCACGCACACAACCCCACACACACACACAACCCCCCCACACACACAACCGCACACACACAACCCCTCACACACAACCCCACACACACAACCACACACACACAACCCCCCACACACACAACCCCCCCCACACACACAACCACAACCCCACACACACACACAACCCCACAAATAACCCCACACACAAGCCCACCCCACACACACACAACCCCACAAAAAACCCCACAAACACAACCCCCTACACACACACAACCCCCCACACACACAACCCCACACACACAACCACACAACCCCACACACACAACCCTACACACACAACCACAACCCCCCACCACACAATGCCCCACACACACACAACCACAACCCCACACACACAGAACCACAACCCCACACACACACACCCTCCCACACACACACAACCCCCCACACACACAACCCCCCACACAACCCCCGCCCACACTCAACCTCCACACACTGCCCACAACACACACAACCCCCCACACACACAACCCTACACACACAACCCCAAACGTACACAAACTCACAGCTACACAACCACACACACACACAAACCAACAATTACACAACCCCACACACACAACCCCCCACACACACAACCCCACACACAACAAAACAAAACATAGCATAACATAAAACATAGCATAGCATAACAAAACACAACATAGCATAGCATAACAAAACATAGCATACCATAACAAAATAAAGCAAAGCATAGCATAATACAACAAAACATAGATTAGCATAACAAAATATAGCATAACAAAACACAACTGTACATAGCATAACAAAACATAGAATAGCAAAACAAAACATAGTATAGCATAACAAAGCACAGCATAACAAAACAAAACATAGCATAGCATAACAAAACACAACAAAATATAGCATAACAAAACAAAACATAGCATAGCATAACAAAACAAAGCATAGCATGGCATATCATAACAAAACACAAGAAAACATAGCATAACAAAACATAGCATAGCACAACAAAAAATAGCACAACAAATCATAGCATAGCATAACGTAGCATAACAAAACACAACAAAACCTAGCATAACAAAACAAAGCATAGCATGGCATATCATAACAAAACACAACAAAACAAAGCATAGCATAACAAAACATAGCATAACAAAACACAACAAAACCTAGCATAACAAAACAAAGCATAGCATGGCATATCATAACAAAACACAACAAAACATAGCATAGCATAACAAAACATAGCATAGCATAGCATAACAAAACATAGCATAGCATAACAATATAAAGCAAAGCATAGCATAACACAACAAAACATAGCATAGCATAACAAAACATAGCATAGCATAACAAAACACGACAAAACAGCCTAACAAAACATAGCATAGCAAAATAAAACATATCATAACAAAGCACAGCATAACAAAACAAAACATAGCATACCTTAATACATCACATAGCATAACAAAACAAAACACAATAAAACATATCATAGCATAACAGAACAAAACATAGCATAGCATAACTAAACATAGCATAGCATAACAAAACACAACAAAACATAGTATAACAAAATATAGCATAGCATAGCAAAACAAAAGAAAACATAGCATAACAAAACACAAAAAACACAGCATAGCATAACAAAACAAAGCATAGCAAAACAAAGCATAGCATAATAAAACACAACAAAACAGCATAGCATTACAAAACGTAGCATAGCATAGCAAAACACAACAAAACATAGCATATCATAACACAACATAGCAATACAAAGCATAGCATAGCATAACAAAACATTGCATAAGAAAACATAGGATAGCAAAACAAAGCATAGCATAATAAAACACAATAAAACAGCATAGCATAACAAAACATAGCATAGCATAGCATAGCAAAACACAAAAAAACATAGCATAGCATAACAAAACACAACAAAACATAGCATACAATTACTATTCCCACTACAGCGAGTACAACCGTAGGGAAATTGTTGGATAGCCGAGTGGAATAATTTACTATTCCCACTCCAGATAGTGCAACAGTAGGGAAAGTGATGGATAGCGGAGGGGATTCATTTACTATTCCCACTCCAGCAAGTGTAACAGCAGAGAAAGTGCTGGATAGGGGAGGGGGAAAAAGTACTATTTCCCCTCCGCAGATTGCAACAGTAGGGAAAGTGTTGGATAGCTTAGAGGATAAAATTACTATTCCCACTCCAGCAAGTGCAACAGTAGGGAAAGTATTGGATAGCAGAGGGGATAAAATTACTATTCCCATCCAGCAAGTGCAACAATAGGAAAGTGTTGATTGCGGATGGGAATAATATTCCCACTCCAGAAACGGAAACAGTAGGGGAAGTGTTGGATAGCGGAGGGTATAAAATTACTATTCCCACTCCAGGGAGTGCAACAGTAGGGAAAGTGTTGAATAGCGGAGGGGATAAAATTACTATTCCCACTCCAACAATTGCAACAGTAGGGAAAGTGTTGGATAGCGGAGTAAAATAATTTACTATTCCCACTCCAGCAAAATAATAAACTTTAATTAACAAATACTTAAATAATAGAAAATAATCTACCTCCCACCAAATGCCGCTATAAATGACACCACCAATATTGTAAAAAATAATACAATGAACATATTGGCTTAACAATTAATTAATTAACTAATAACAATGAAAAAGCTAAATAAAAACAATCAGTAATAAATTAATTCACACTATTAAGACTATAAAATAGCAATAACTAAATATTATATAAAAGAAATTACATTTTAATTACTTCCCAAACTACTCCCCTATAGCACAATTAATAATATAAAATATTAAATACATAAATATTAATTAATTACAATTATTAATTATATAATTATAATTAAATTACTTCCCACCCTATTCACCTATAAACCCACAACCCGCTCCTAAAAAACCCACAATTAACATATTTACCAATTAAGTATTAATAATTCATAACTAATTAATAACTAATTAATAAAAAAATTAATTAACACAATTAAAAATATAAATTCTTAAATACATAAATATTAATAAATACAATTATTAATTAATTAACTATAATTAAATTACTTCCCACCCTACTCCCCTATAAACCCACAACCCGCTCCTAAAAAAATGACACAATTAAAATATTTACCAATTAATAATTAATAACCAAGAAATAACTAATTAATAACAAATTAATTAACACAATTAACAATATAAAATATTAAATACAAAATAGGAAGTAATTAACATTTTTTATTATTTAACTATAATTAAATTACTTCCCACCATATTCACCTATAAACCCACAACCCGCTACAGAACTAAAACACAATATTTAATTTTTATAAAATTAATAACTTCTAAAAATTATTATTAAATATAGTATAATTAAATTACTTCCCACCCTATTCCCCTATAAACCCGCAACCCACTACGAAACTAAAATATGCAAAAATTGCCTAACGTAAAATGAATTCCTTCTAAAAAATTCAAACATACATTTGAAAAATAAACTATACTTTTAACACATATACTAAAATACAGAACACTAAAATAAATTTTGATATAATTAATAATGTTATTTTGACTAACGATATTACTAACTTCGATATTAACAATAACGATATTTCTTACCTGCATGTCGATATTCTGGTTGACGATATTCTTGCAGGTCGATATTGTGTCACATCGATATTTAAACATCGATATAATGGAATATAGATATTTAAACATCGATATTATGACTCTATACCGACCCAGCCAATAAAAGAAAGAAGCATGTGTCCATACTCCAGTTTCCAACTTCAAAAAGTTTCTGTACCTTTCGTTAGCACAGCTGAACCTGCGCCACAATGGGTCCAACAACCCTCTCTAATTCTTTTGCTCTGCCTTCCTCTAGACTCTTTGCTATACAAAGCTTAAACATAATTACCAATCCAGAGCTCTCAACTTTCCTACATTAATGGGATAGTAGCTCACTTAGTCAAGAGGGCTGATTCTTAAATCTACATGTGTAAACATACTCTAACACTTTTGAGTGACTTTACTACTTTTAGTCAGTCACCATTTCCAATTGTAAAGTTACTCAAAAATGTAGACTTACATATCCCCTTCCTGGGGTAGGATCACTAAAAACGTCAAATACAAACGTAAAGTTACTACTTAGGGGCCGATTCTGATCTTGGTCGGAATGCCCTCCCAAAGCTATCTGTAGAAATACCTTTCAACCAACACGTTCCAGGAGACTACACCTACGCTCCCAATCCTGCAACATTTTACAGACGAACAGGTTCCATCAAAGCTGAATGGAGTAGTCCAGAGGCTTTTCGCAATCAGTTTCCGGCTCTGCAAGTACGATGCGCACTTCCCACGCGAGGGACAGGACGACAACTCTGACATGTCACAGCATCCGGACGCGACGTATTCCAGCTCTGAATCATGCCACAACACGTATAACACATACGAGACGGACCAGCCATGTATCCAATAGCGCATGTCATCCCTATACTGTACGCCTACAACCTTAACCAACGCGGTCATCACCGATGGTAAGTCAGACACTCACCACACCCACCAAATTGGCATTACCCTGAGAAAGGCAATACCACCATAGGGTAACGATGTCTAGCACGCCAGCAGTATCCACCCTATAGGAGGGTGGATGCCTATCACTACCAGCAGTCTCTACTCATAGGGGGTGGATGCCTATCACTACAAGCATTGCACCCCCATATTGGGGTAGATGCCTATCACTACCAGCATTGCATACCCTGTAGGGGGGTGGATGCCTATCACTACCAGCGGTCTCTACTCATAGGGGGGTGGATGCCTATCACTGCAAGCATTGCATACCCCGTAGGGTGGTGGATGCCTATCACTACAAGCATTGCACACCCCATAGGGATGGATGGCTATCACTACAAGCATTGCATTCCCCATAGGGGGGGTGGCTATCACTACAAGCATTGCACACACCATGGGGGGAAGGGGGTAGATGCCTATCACTACCAGCATTGCATACCCTGTAGGGGGGTGGATGCCTATCACTACCAGCGGTCTCTACTCATAGGGGGGTGGATGCCTATCACTGCAAGCATTGCACACCCCGTAGGCTGGTGGATGCCTATCACTACAAGCGTTGCACACCCCATAGGGGTGGATGCCTATCACTACATGCATTGCATTCCCCATAGGGGGGTGCCTATCACTATTAACATTCTCTACTCATAGGGGGGTGGATGCCTATCACTACCAGCAATCTCTACTCATAGGGGGGTGGATGCCTATCACTACAAGCATTGTGCACCCCAAAGGGGTGTAGATGCCTATCCCTACAAGCATTGCATTCCCCATAGGGGTGGTGCCTATCACTATCAGCATTCCCTACTCATAGGGGGTAGTTGCCTATCACTACCAGCAGTCTCTACTCATAGGGGGTGGATGCCTATCACTATAATCATTACACACCCCATAGGGAGATGGATGCCTATCACTACCAGCAGTCTCTACTCATAGGGGGATGGATGCCTATCACTACAAGCAGTCTCCACTCATAGGGGGTGGATGCCTATCACTACAAGTAGTCTATACTCATAGGGGAGTGGATGCCTTTCACAACAAGCATTGCATTCCCCATAGGGGGGATGCCTATCACTATCAGCAGTGTCTACTGATAGGGGGGGTGGATGTCTATCACCACCAGCCGTAGGGGGTGGATGCCTATCACTACAAGCATTGCACACCCCATAGAGGGGTGGATGCCTATCTCAACCAGCAGTCTCTACTCATAGGGAGGTGGATGCCTATCACTACAAAAAGTCTCTACTCATAGGGGGGTGGATGCCTATCACTACAAGCATTGCACACCCCATAGGCGGGGTGGATGCATATCTCTACCAGCAGTCTCTACTCATAGGGAGGTGGACGCCTATCACTACAAGCATGCTTTACTCATAGGGGGTGGATGCCTATCACTACAAGCATTGCATTCCCCATAGGGGGGTAGATGCCTATCACTATCAGCAGTCTCTACTCATACGGGGGTGGATGTCTATCACTACAAGCATTGCATTCCCCATAGGGGGATGCCTATCACTATCAGCAGTCTCTACTCATAGGGGGGTGAATGTCTATCACTACAAGCAGTCTCTACTCATAGGGGGTGGATGCCTATCATTACCAGCAGTCTCTACTCATAGGGGGGTGGATGCCGATCACTACCAGCAGTCTCTACTCATAGCGGGTGGATGCCAATCACAACAAGCATTGCACACCCCATAGTGGGTTGGATGCCTATCACTACCAGCAGTCTCTACTCATAGGGGGGTGGATGTCTATCACTACAAGCAGTCTCTACTCATAGGGGGGTGGATGCATGTCACTACAAGCAGTCTCTATTCATAGTGTGGTGGATGCCTATCACTACAAGCAGCATCTACTCATTGGGGGGTGGATGCCTATCACTACAAGAAGTCTCTACTCATGGGGGGTGGATGCCTATCACTACACGCATTGCACACCCCATAGTGGGGTGGATGCCTTTCACTACCAGCAGTCTCTACTCATAGGGGGGTGAATGTCTATCACTACTAGCAGTCTCTACTCATAGGGGGGTGGATGCCTATCACTACCAACAGTCTCTACTCATAAGGGCGTGGATGCCTATCACTACAAGCATTGCACACCCCATAGGGGGTGGATGCCTATCACTACCAGCAGTCTCTACTTATAGGGTGGTGAATGTCTATCACGACTAGCAGTCTTTACTCATAGGGGTGGATGCCTATCACTACCAGCAGTCTCTACTCATAGGGGGTTGATGCCTATCACTACAAGCATTGCACACCCTATAGGGGGGTGGATGACTATCACTACCAGCAGTCTCTGCTCATAGGGGGGGTCAATGCCTATCATTACAAGCAGTCTCTACTCACAGGGGGGTGGAAGCCTATCACTACCGGCAGTCTCTGCTCATAGGGGGGTGGATGCCTATCACTATCAGCAGTCTCTGTTCATTGGTGGGTCGATGCCTATCACCACAAGCAGTCTCTACTCATATGGGGGTGGATGCCTATCACTACCAGCAGTATCTACTCATAGGGGGTGGATGCCTATCACTACAAGTAGTCTCTACTCATAGGGGGGTGGATGCCTATCACTACCAGCAGTCTCTACTCATATGGTGGTGGATGCCTATCACTATAAGCATTGCACACCCCATAGAGGGTGGATGCCTATCACTACCAGCAGTCTCTACTCATAGGGGGGTGGATGCCTATCACTACAAACAGTCTCTACTCATAGGGGGCTGGATGCCAATCACAACAAGCATTGCACACCCCATAGTGGGGTGGATGCCTATCACTACAAGCATTGCACACCACATGGGGGTGGTTGCCTATCACTACCAGCAGTCTCTAATCATAGGGGGTTGGATGCCTATCATTACAAGCAGTCTCTACTCATAGGGGGTGGATGCCTATCACTACCAGCAGTCTCTACTCATAGGGGGTGGATGCTAATCACAACAAGCACTGCACACCCCACAGTGCGGTGGATGCCTATCACTTCCAGCAATCTCTACTCATAGGGGGGTGAATGTCTATCACTACAAGTAGTCTCTACTCATAGGGGGGTGAATGCCTATCACTACCCGAAGTTTCTACTCATAGTGGGTGGATGCCTATCATTGCTATTGAGTGTATTTGTTGGGTTTCCAACTGTCGTCAACATTCGCTCAGTTATTGTACGAGCTACTCAAATTGTTGTTTCCCCTTTGAACTGCACACACAAGAAATGTAACTGTATGTCAAATGTTTCAATAAAACAGATTTAAAAAAAAAAAAGTGGGTGGATGCCTATCACTACAAGCATTGCACACCCTATAGGGGCGTGGATGCCTATCACTACCAGCAGTCTCTATTCATAGGGGGTGGATGCCAATCACTACCAGCATTCTCTGCTCATAAGGGGTGGATGCCTATCACTACAAGCAGTCTCTACTCATATGGGGGTGGATGCCTTTCACTACCAGCAGTCTCTACTCATAGAGGGTGGATGCCTATCACTACAAGTAGTCTCTACTCTTAGGGGGATGGATGCCTATCACTACCAGCAGTTTTTACTCATAGGGGGGTGGATGCCTATCACTACAAGCATTGCACACCCCATAGGGGGGGTGGATACCTATCACTACCAGCAGTCTCTACTCATATGGGGGTGAATGCCTATCACTACAAGCATTGCACACCCCATAGGGGGGTGGATGCCTATCCCTACCAGCAGTCTCTACTCATGGGGGTGGATGTCTATCACTACGAGTAGTCTCTACTCATAGGGGGTGGATGCCTATCACTACCAGCAGTCTCTACTCATATGGGGGTGAATGCCTATCACTACAATCATTGCACACCCCATAGGGGGGGTGGATGCCTATCACTACCAGCAGTCTCTGCTCATAGGGGGTCAATGCCTATCACTACAAGCAGTCTCTACTCATAGGGGGTGGATGCCTATCACTACAGGCATTTCACACCCCATAGGGGGGTGGATGCCTATCACCACCAGCAGTATCTACTCATAGGGGGGTGAGTGCCTATCACTACAGGCAGTTTCTACTCATAGGGGGTGGATGCCTATCACTACAAGCATTGCACACCACATAGGGGGGTGGGTGGATGCCTATCACTACCAGCAATGTCACCTCATAAGGGGGTGGATGCATAACACTCACAATAATGTGTACCTCATAGTTGGTGTTAATCCCTGTTGAAAGCACCTTCACCATTTACACTCTACCAATCGTGATGGCTACCCCCCCCCCCCCCCTATCACAGCAGTGACAGATATGTATATGTGTGCCTGAAATCTTTCATGGTACTGCTATGCTGTGTATCTTGGCAAACACCACCTGTATTGTAGAAACAAATATGGGCTTGCGTTGTAAAACACACTTAATTCTAGTGCCAAATTGTGCATTGTGTGCTAAACCACACTTTAATTGTACTGACAAATATGGTATTTTGTGGGTAAACTCTCTTAACGCTGATGGCAATAGTTGTATTGGGGGCTAAAAACCATTTGGATTGTATTGACACATATTTTTTGGGTTGTTCAAACAACCTTAAATCTAGTGCCAAATGATTGTATTGGGGGTAAACCACACTTGCTTTGTACAGACTATAAAGGTCATGTGGGGTTAAACTCCATTAACTCCAGTGCCTAATGGGTGTATTGGGGGGTAAACCCCATTTGTATTTTACAGACAAATCTGGTCTGTCAGTGTGGACGCTGACTCTGCCTGGCCGGACACATACATTGTGGTGCTGAAATTCATTGAGGCTGGTGTGTGATGAGTCCTATCATGAATAAATACATATACATCTTCAATTGACAATGTTGAAAGCAGGCATTGTTTGCCGTGCAGGTGCCCAAGAGTCATATGCAGAAGAAGTTTTGTGGAACAACAAACAATATATCAATAAACTGACTCACTTCCACACTACCCACAAGGCTATAACACTGTGGTGACAGAATTCTGTCTGCTGACCCTCTGTGATGCTGAGTATGGCTGTGTGCCATGTCCTCTGAGCACACTCACTCTTGCACATTGTGTCACATTCCATGCATGAACCCCATCTACTCACATAACCACATTGTAGGTAGGGCCATTTCCTGTATCCAAGCCACACTTTGACTGTATAAACTACACACACATTTATCATCACAAATGTACATCATCTAAAACTACATTGATAGGGGGCATAGCACGGTCAAATGTGTAAGCCAATATTCATGCACTGTAGACAACGCCAGGGTTGTTGTTGGGATCTGTGTATCACAAACACAATACACATAGCTACACATAACACATGTGAAATTCTTACATCCATTTAGGTTGGATGACATGTGCATAATGTGATATGCAATGTACACAGTTGCCACTTTAAAAAGTGACTCATTAGATTGACTATAATCAAATTGTGCACCCGCAGCTTGGTCAAACAAAGTGAATGAGGTGGACAAAGCACTGTAATAACCAGCACACAGATAGCTACTCAAACAGTCACATCTAGAGGGACTATAGTCTTGGTATGAAAGGGGGTTTGAAGACTGATATAGCTGCTCACTTCACACAAATCATGGTGTCAGGATATGTCACTGATGAACACGCTGCCATGAGTCAATTCACCTACAGTAGAAGTACAGCTGTGGCAAGAGTGTGCTTGGCATGGGTCTACCATGTCATGATGACACTCAGACATGGCTCCAACACGTACAAGTCACTGAAGAGTATGTTTACATCAGCAAAAACAAAATATAGCATAACATAAAACATAGCATAGCATAACAAAACACAACATAGCATAGCATAACAAAACATAGCATAGCATAACAAAATAAAGCAAAGCATAGCATAATACAACAAAACATAGCATAGCATAACAAAACATAGCATAACAAAACACAACTGAACATAGCATAACAAAACATAGAATAGCAAAACAAAACATAGCATAGCCTAACAAAGCACAGCATAACAAAACATAGCATAGCATAACAAAACACAACAAAATATAGCATAACAAAACAAAACATAGCATAGCATAACAAAACAAAGCATAGCATGGCATATCATAACAAAACACAAGAAAACATAGCATAACAAAACATAGCATAGCACAACAAAAATAGCACAACAAATCATAGCATAGCATAACGTAGCATAACAAAACAAAGCATAGCATAACAAAACATAGCATAACAAAACCTAGCATAACAAAACAAAGCATAGCATGGCATATCATAACAAAACACAACAAAACATAGCATAGCATAACAAAACATAGCATAGCATAGCATAACAAAACATAGCATATCATAACAATATAAAGCAAAGCATATCATAACACAACAAAACATAGCATAGCATAACAAAACATAGCATAGCATAACAAAACACAACGAAACAGCCTAACAAAACATAACATAGCAAAATAAAACATATCATAACAAAGCACAGCATAACAAAACAAAACATAGCATAACTTAATACATAGCATAGCATAACAAAACAAAACACAACAAAACATATCATAGCATAACAGAACAAAACATAGCATAGCATAACAAAACATAGCATAGCATAACAAAACACAATAGCATAACAAAATATAGCATAGCATAGCAAAACAAAAGAAAACATAGCATAACACAACACAAAAGACACATCATAGCATAACAAAACAGAACAGCATAACAAAGCATAGCACAGCATAACAAAACATAGCATAGCATAACAAAACACAACAAAGCTTAGCATAGCATAACAAAACAAAGCATAGCATAACACAACACAATAAAACATAGCATAGCATACCAAATAAAACAAAACATAGCATAGCAAAACAAAACATAGCATAGCAAAGCATAGTATAACAAAACAAAACATATCATAGCATAACAAAACATAGCACAGCATAGTATAACAAAACACAACAAAACATAGCATAGCATAGCATAACTAAACATAGCATAACAAAGCATAGCATAACAAAACATAGCATAGCAAAACAAAGCATAGCATAATAAAACACAACAAAACAGCATAGCATTACAAAACGTAGCATAGCATAGCAAAACACAACAAAACATAGCATATCATAACACAACATAGCAATACATAGCATAGCATAGCATAGCATAACAAAACATTGCATAAGAAAACATAGGATAGCAAAACAAAGCATAGCATAATAAAACACAACAAAACAGCATGGCATAACAAAACATAGCATAGCATAGCAAAACACAACAAAACATAGCATAGCATAACAAAACACAACAAAACATAGCATACAATTACTATTCCCACTACAGCGAGTACAACCGTAGGGAAAGTGTTGGATAGCAGAGTGGAATGATTTACTATTCCCACTCCAGGGAGTGCAACAGTAGGGAAAGTGATGGATAGCGGAGGGGATTAATTTACTATTCCCACTCCAGCAAGTGTAACAGCAGGGAAAGTGCTGGATAGGGGAGGGGGAAAAAGTACTATTTTCCCTCCGCAGATTGCAACAGTAGGGAAAGTGTTGGATAGCTTAGAGGATAAAATTACTATTCCCACTCCAGCAAGTGCAACAGTAGGGAAAGTATTGGATAGCAGAGGGGATAAAATTACTATTCCCACTCCAGCAAGTGCAACAATAGGAAAGTGTTGGATAGCGGATGGGAATAATATTCCCACTCCAGAAACGGAAACAGTAGGGGAAGTGTTGGATAGCGGAGGGTATAAAATTACTATTCCCACTCCAGGGAGTGCAACAGTAGGGAAAGTGTTGAATAGCGGAATGGATAAAATTACTATTCCCACTCCAACAATTGCAACAGTAGGGAAAGTGTTGGATAGCGGAGTAGAATAATTTACTATTCCCACTCCATCAAAATAATAAACTTTAATTAACAAATACTTAAATAATAGAAGATAATCTACCTCCCACCAAATGCCCCTATAAATGACACCACCAATATTGTGAAAAATAATACAATGAACATATTGGCTTAACAATTAATTAATTAACTAATAACAATGAAAAAGCTAAATAAAAACAATCAGTAATAAATTAATTCACACTATTAAGACTATAAAATAGCAGTAACTAAATATTATATAAAAAAATTACATTTTAATTACTTCCCAAACTACTCCCCTATAGCACAATTAATAATATAAAATATTAAATACATAAATATTAAGTAATTAACATTTTTAATTATTTAACTATAATTAAATTACTTCCCACCCTATTCACCTATAAACCCACAACCCGCTCCTAAAAAACCCACAATTAACATATTTACCAATTAAGTATTAATAATTCATAACCAATTAATAACTAATTAATAAAAAATAATTAACACAATTAACAATATAAATTATTAAATACATAAATATTAATAAATACAATTATTAATTAATTAACTGTCATTAAATTACTTCCCACCCTACTCCCCTATAAACCCACAACCCGCTCCTAAAAAAATGACACAATTAAATATTTACCAATTAATAATTAATAACCAATGAATAACTAATTAATTAACACAATTAACAATATAAAATATTAAATACAAAAATATTAAGTAATTAACATTTTTAATTATTTAACTATAATTAAATTACTTCCCACCATATTCACCTATAAACCCACAACACGCTACAGAACTAAAACGCAATATTTAATTTTTATAAAATTAATAACTTCTAAAAATTATTATTAAATATAAAATTACTTCCCACCCTATTCCCCTATAAACCCGCAACCCACTACGAAACTAAAATATGCAAAAATTGCCTAACGTAAAATGAATTCCTTCTAAAAAATTCAAACATACATTTGAAAAATAAACTATACTTTTAACACATATACTAAAATACAGAACACTAAAATAAATTTTGATATAATTAATAATGTTATTTTGACTAACGATATTACTAACTTCGATATTAACAATAACGATATTTCTTACCTGCATGTCGATATTCTGGTTGACGATATTCTTGCAGGTCGATATTGTGTCACATCGATATTTAAACATCGATATAATGGAATATAGATATTTAAACATCGATATTATGACTCTATACCGACCCAGCCAATTAAAGAAAGAAGCATGTGTCCATACTCCAGTTTCCAACTTCAAAAAGTTTCTGTACCTTTCGTTAGCACAGCTGAACCTGCGCCACAATGGGTCCAACAGCCCTCTCTAATTCTTTTGCTCTGCCTTCCTCTAGACTGTTTGCTACACAAAACTTACGCATAATTAACAATCCAGAACTCTCAACTTTCCTACATTAATGGGATAGTAGCTCACTTAGTCAAGAGGGCTGATTCTTAAATCTACATGTGTAAACATACTCTAACACTTTTGAGTGACTTTACTACTTTTAGTCAGTCACCATTTCCAATTTTAAAGTTACTCAAAAGTGTAGACTTACATATCCCCATCCTGGGGTAGGATCACTAAAAACGTCAAATACAAACGTAAAGTTACTACTTAGGGGCCGATTCTGATCTTGGTCGGAATGCCCTCCCAAAGCTATCTGTAGAATTACCTTTCAACCGACACGTTCCAGGAGCTGGTCTATCCAAACCACGTAGTACGATGCGCAGATGTCTCCAATTCCCGGACTACACCTACGCTCCCAAGCCAGCAACATTTTACAGACGAACAGGTTCCGTCAAAGCTGAATGGAGTAGTCGAGAGGCTTTTCCCAATCAGTTTCCGGCTCTGCAAGTACGATGCGCACTTCCCACGCGAGGGACAGGACGACAACTCTGACATGTTACAGCATCCGGACGCAACGTATTCCAGCTCTGAATCATGCCACAACACGTATAACACATACGAGACGGACCAGCCATGTATCCAATAGCGCATGTCATCCCTATACTGTACGCCTACAACCTTAACCAACGCGGTCATCACAGATGGTAAGTCAGACACCCACCACACCCACCAAATTGGCATTACCCTGCGAAAGCCAATACCACTATAGGGTAACGATGTCTAGCACACCAGCAGTATCCACCCTATAGGAGGGTGGATGCCTATCACTACCAGCAGTCTCTACTCATAGGGGGTGGATGCCTATCACTACAAGTATTGCACCCCCATGGGGGGGTAGATGCCTATCACTACCAGCATTGCATACCCTGTAGGGGGGTGGATGCCTATCACTACCAGCGGTCTCTACTCATAGGGGGGTGGATGCCTATCACTGCAAGCATTGCATACCACGTAGGGTGGTGGATGCCTATCACTACAAGCATTGCACACCCCATAGGGATGGATGGCTATCACTACAAGCATTGCATTCCCCATAGGGGGGGATGGCTATCACTACAAGCATTGCACACACCATGGGGGGGGGGATGCCTATCACTACCAGCATTGCATACCCTGTAGGGGGGCGGATGCCTATCACTACCAGCGGTCTCTACTCAGAGGGGGGTGGATGCCTATCACTGCAAGCATTGCACACCCCCTAGGCTGGTGGATGCCTATCACTACAAGCGTTGCACACCCCATAGGGGTGGATGCCTATCACTACAAGCATTGCATTCCCCATAGGGGGGGTGCCTATCACTATTAACATTCTCTACTCATAGGGGGGTGGATGCCTATCACTACCAGAAATCTCTACTCATAGGGGGCAGGATGCCTATCACTACAAGCATTGTGCACCCCATAGGGGGTGTAGATGCCTATCCCTACAAGCATTGCATTCCCCATAGGGGTGGTGCCTATCACTATCAGCATTCCCTACTCATAGGGGGGTAGTTGCCTATCTCTACCAGCAGTCTCTACTCATAGGGGGTGGATGCCTATCACAATAATCATTACACACCCCATAGGGAGATAGATGCCTATCACTACCAGCAGTCTCTACTCATAGGGGGATGGATGCCTATCACTACAAGCAGTCTCCACTCATAGGGGGTGGATGCCTATCCCTACAAGTAGTCTATACTCATAGGGGAGTGAATGCCTTTCACTACAAGCATTGCACACCCCATAGAGGGGTGGATGCCTTTCTCAACCAGCAGTCTCTACTCATAGGGAGGTGGATGCCTATCACTACAAAAAGTCTCTCCTCATAGGGGGGTGGATGCCTATCACTACAAGCATTGCACACCCCATAGGGGGGGTGGATGCATTTCTCTACCAGCAGTCTCTACTCATAGGGAGGTGGACGCCTATCACTACAAGCATGCTTTACTCATAGGGGTGGATGCCTATCACTACAAGCATTGCATTCCCCATAGGGGGGTAGATGCCTATCACTATCAGCAGTCTCTACTCATACGGGGGTGGATGCCTATCACTACAAGCATTGCATTCCCCATAGGGGGGATGCCTATCACTATCAGCAGTCTCTACTCATAGGGGGTGAATGTCTATCACTACAAGCAGTCTCTACTCATAGGGGGTGGATGCCTATCACTACCAGCAGCCTCTACTCATAGGGGGTGGATGCCTATCACTACAAGCATTGCACACCCCATAGAGGGGTGGATGCCTATCACTACCAGCAGTCTCTACTCATAGGGGGGTGGATGCCGATCACTACCAGCAGTCTCTACTCATAGCGGGTGGATGCCAATCACAACAAGCATTGCACACCCCATAGTGGGGTGGATGCCTATCACTACCAGCAGTCTCTACTCATGGGGGGTGGATGTCTATCACTACAAGCAGTCTCTACTCATAGGGGGGGTGGATGCATGTCACTACAAGCAGTCTCTACTCATAGTGTGGTGGATGCCTATCACTACAAGCAGCATCTACACATTGGGGGGTGGATGCCTATCACTACAAGAAGTCTCTACTCATGGGGGGTGGATGCCTATCACTACACGCATTGCACACCCCATAGTGGGGTGGATGCCTTTCACTACCAGCAGTCTCTACTCATAGGGGGGTGAATGTCTATCACTACTAGCAGTCTCTACTCATAGGGGGGTGGATGCCTATCACTACCAACAGTCTCCACTCATAAGGGCGTGGATGCCTATCACTACAAGCATTGCACACCCCATAGGGGGGTGGATGCCTATCACTACCAGCAGTCTCTACTTATAGGGTGGTGAATGTCTATCACGACTAGCAGTCTTTACACATAGGGGTGGATGCCTATCACTACCAGCGGTCTCTACTCATAGGGTGTGGATGCCTATCACTACAAGCATTGCACACCCTATGGGGGGGGGGATGACTATCACTACCAGCAGTCTCTGCTCATAGGGGGGGTCAATGCCTATCATTACAAGCAGTCTCTACTCACAGGGGGGTGGATGCCTATCACTACCAGCAGTCTCTGCTCATAGGGGGGGTGGATGCCTATCACCACAAACATTCTCTACTCATATGGGGGTGGATGCCTATCACTACCAGCAGTATCTACTCATAGGGGGTGGATGCCTATCACTACAAGTAGTCTCTACTCATAGGGGGTGGATGCCTATCACTACCAGCAGTCTCTACTCATATGGTGGTGGATGCCTATCACTATAAGCATTGCACACCCCATAGAGGGTGGATGCCTATCACTACCAGCAGTCTCTACTCATAGGGGGGTGGATGCCTATCACTACAAACAGTCTCTACTCATAGGGGGCTGGATGCCAATCACAACAAGCATTGCACACCCCATAGTGGGGTGTATGCCTATCACTACAAGTATTGCCCACCACATGGGGGTGGTTGCCTATCACTAACAGCAGTCTCTAATCATAGGGGGTTGGATGCCTATCATTACAAGCAGTCTCTACTCATAGGGGGTGGATGCCTATCACTACCAGCAGTCTCTACTCATAGGGGGTGGATGCTAATCACAACAAGCACTGCACACCCCATAGTGCGGTGGATGCCTATCACTTCCAGCAATCTCTACTCATAGGGGGGTGAATGTCTATCACTACAAGTAGTCTCTACTCATAGGGGGGTGAATGCCTATCACTACTAGCAGTCTCTACTCATATGGGGATGTATGCCTATCACTACACGCATTGCACACCCCATAAGGGGGTGGATGCCTATCACTACCCGAAGTTTCTACTCATAGTGGGTGGATGCCTATCACTACAAGCATTGCACACCCTATAGGGGGTGGATGCCTATCACTACCAGCAGTCTCTACTCATACGGGGTGGATGCCAATCACTACCAGCATTCTCTGCTCATAGGTGGGTGAATGCCTATCACTACAAGCAGTCTCTACTCATATGGGGGTGGATGCCTATCACTACCAGCAGTCTCTACTCATAGGGGGTGGATGCCTATCACTACAAGTAGTCTCTACTCTTAGGGGGTGGATGCCTATCACTGCCAGCAGTTTTTACTCATAGGGGGGTGGATGCCTATCACTACAAGCATTGCACACCCCATAGGGGGGGTGGATACCTTTCACTACCAGCAGTCTCTACTCATATGGGGGTGAATGCCTATCACTACAAGCATTGCACACCCCATAGGGGGGTGGATGCCTATCCCTACCAGCAGTCTCTACTCATAGGGGGTGGATTTCTATCACTACGAGTAGTCTCTACTCATAATGGGTGGATGCCTATCACTACCGGCAGTCTCTACTCATATGGGGGTGAATGCCTGTCACTACAAGCATTGCATTCCCCATAGGGGGGTGGATGCCTATCACTACCAGCAGTCTCTACTCATATGGGGGTGAATGCCTATCACTACAATCATTGCACACCCCATAGGGGGGTGGATGCCTATCACTACCAGCAGTCTCTGCTCATAGGGGGGTCAATGCCTATCACTACAAGCAGTCTCTACTCATAGGGGGTGGATGCCTATCACTACAGGCATTTCACACCCCATAGGGGGGTGGATGCCTATCACCACCAGCAGTATCTACTCATAGGGGGGTGAGTGCCTATCACTACAGGCAGTTTCTACTCATAGGGGGTGGATGCCTATCACTACAAGCATTGCACACCACATAGGGGGGGGGTGGGTGGATGCCTATCACTACCAGCAATGTCACCTCATAAGGGGGTGGATGCATAACACTCACAGTAATGTGTACCCCATAGTTGGTGTTAATCCCTGTTGAAAGCACCTTCACCATTTACACTCTACAAATCATGATGGCTAACCCCCCCCCCATCACAGCAGTGACAGATATGTATATGTGTGCCTGAAATCTTTCATGGTACTGCTATGCTGTGTATCTTGGCAAACACCACCTGTATTGTAGAAACAAATATGGGCTTGCGTTGTAAAACACACTTAATTGTAGTGCCAAATTGTGCATTGTGTGCTAAACCACACTTTAATTGTACTGACAAATATGGTATTTTGTGGGTAAACTCTCTTAACGCTGATGGCAATAGTTGTATTGAGGGCTAAAAACCATTTGGATTGTATTGACACATATTTTTTGGGTTGTTCAAACAACCTTAAATCTAGTGCCAAATGATTGTATTGGGGGTAAACCACACTTGCTTTGTACAGACTAAAAAGGTCATGTGGGGTTAAACTCCATTAACTCCAGTGCCTAATGGGTGTATTGGGGGGTAAACCCCATTTGTATTTTACAGACAAATCTGGTCTGTCAGTGTGGACGCTGACTCTGCCTGGCCGGACACATACATTGTGGTGCTGAAATTCATTGAGGCTGGTGTGTGATGAGTCCTATCATGAATAAATACATATACATCTTCAATTGACAATGTTGAAAGCAGGCATTGTTTGCCGTGCAGGTGCCCAAGAGTCATATGCAGAAGAAGTTTTGTGGAACAACAAACAATATATCAATAAACTGACTCACTTCCACACTACCCACAAGGCTATAACACTATGGTGACAGAATTCTGTCTGCTGACCCTCTGTGATGCTGAGTATGGCTGTGTGCCATGTCCTCTGAGCACACTCACTCTTGCACATTGTGTCACATTCCATGCATGAACCCCATCTACTCACATAACCACATTGTAGGTAGGGCCATTTCCTGGATCCAAGCCACACTTTGACTGTATAAACTACACACACATTTATCATCACAAATGTACATCATCTAAAACTACATTGACAGGTGGCATAGCATGGTCTAATGTGTAAGCCAATATTCATGCACTGTAGACAACGCCAGGGTTGTTGTTGGGATCTGTGTATCACAAACACAATACACATAGCTACACATAACACATGTGAAATTCTTACATCCATTTAGGATGGATGACATGTGCATAATGTGATATGCAATGTACACAGTTGCCACTTTAAAAAGTGACTCATTAGATTGACTATAATCAAATTGTGCACCCACAGCTTGGTCAAACAAAGTGAATGAGGTGGACAAAGCACTGTAATAACCAGCACACAGATAGCTACTCAAACAGTCACATCTAGAGGGACTGTAGTCTTGGTATGAAAGGGGGTTTGAAGACTGATATAGCTGCTCACTTCACACAAATCATGGTGTCAGGATATGTCACTGATGAACACGCTGCCATTTGTCAATTCACCTACAGTAGAAGTACAGCTGTGGCAAGAGTGTGCTTGGCATGGGTCTACCATGTCATGATGACACTCCGACATGGCTCCAACACGTACAAGTCACTGAAGAGTATGTTTACATCAACAAAACATAGCATAACATAAAACATAGCATAGCATAACAAAACACAACATAGCATAGCATAACAAAACATAGCATAGCATAACAAAATAAAGCAAAGCATAGCATAATACAACAAAACATAGCATAACATAACAAAACACAACTGAACATAGCATAACAAAACATAGAATAGCAAAACAAAACATAGCATAGCCTAACAAAGCACAGCATAACAAAACAAAACATAGCATAGCACAACAAAACACAACAAAATATAGCATAACAAAACAAAACATAGCATAGCATAACAAAACAAAGCATAGCATGGCATATCATAACAAAACACAAGAAAACGTAGCATAACAAAACATAGCATAGCACAACAAAAATAGCACAACAAATCATAGCATAGCATAATGTAGCATAACAAAACAAAGCATAGCATAACAAAACATAGCATAACAAAACACAACAAAACATAGCATAACAAAACAAAGCATAGCATGGCATATCATAACAAAACACAACAAAACATAGCATAGCATAACAAAACATAGAATAGCATAGCATAACAAAACATAGCATAGCATAACAATATAATGCAAAGCATATCATAACACAACAAAATATAGCATAGCATAACAAAACATAGCATAGCATAACAAAACACAACGAAACAGCCTAACAAAACATAGCATAGCAAAATAAAACATATCATAACAAAGCACAGCATAACAAAACAAAACATAGCATAACTTAATACATAGCATAGCATAACAAAACAAAACACAACAAAACATATCATAGCATAACAGAACAAAACATAGCATAGCATGACAAAACATAGCATAGCATAACAAAACACAACAAAACATAGCATAACAAAATATAGCATAGCATAGCAAAACAAAAGAAAACATAGCATAACAAAACACAAAAGACACAGCATAGCTTAACAAAACATAGCATAACAAAACAGAACAGCATAACAAAGCATAGCACAGCATAACAAAACATAGCATAGCATAACAAAACACAACAAAGCTTAGCATAGCATAACAAAACAAAGCATAGCATAACAAAACACAATAAAACATAGCATAGCATACCAAATAAAACAAAACATAGCATAGCAAAACAAAACATAGCATAGCAAAGCATAGTATAACAAAACAAAACATATCATAGCATAACAAAACATAGCACAGCATAGTATAACAAAACAAAACAAAACATAGCATAGCATAGCATAACTAAACATAGCATAACAAAGCATAGCATAACAAAACATAGCATAGCAAAACAGAGCATAGCATAATAAAACACAACAAAACAGCATAGCATTACAAAACGTAGCATATCATAGCAAAACACAACAAAACATAGCATATCATAACACAACATAGCAATACATAGCATAGCATAACAAAACATTGCATAAGAAAACATAGGATAGCAAAACAAAGCATAGCATAATAAAACACAACAAAACAGCATAGCATAACAAAACATAGCATAGCATAGCAAAACACAACAAAACATAGCATAGCATAACAAAACACAACAAAACATAGCATACAATTACTATTCCCACTACAGCGAGTACAACCGTAGGGAAAGTGTTGGATAGCAGAGTGGAATAATTTACTATTCCCACTCCAGGGAGTGCAACAGTAGGGAAAGTGATGGATAGCGGAGGGGATTAATTTACTATTCCCACTCCAGCAAGTGTAACAGCACAGAAAGTGCTGGATAGGGGAGGGGGAAAAAGTACTATTTTCCCTCCGCAGATTGCAACAGTAGGGAAAGTGTTGGATAGCTTAGAGGATAAAATTACTATTCCCACTCCAGCAAGTGCAACAGTAGGGAAAGTATTGGATATTAGAGGGGATAAAATGACTATTCCCACTCCAGCAAGTGCAACAATAGGAAAGTGTTGGATAGCGGATGGGAATAATATTCCCACTCCAGAAACGGAAACAGTAGGGGAAGTGTTGGATAGCGGAGGGTATAAAATTACTTTTCCCACTCCAGTGAGTGCAACAGTAGGGAAAGTGTTGAATAGCGGAATGGATAAAATTACTATTCCCACTCCAACAATTGCAACAGTAGGGAAAGTGTTGGATAGCGGAGTAGAATAATTTACTATTCCCACTCCATCAAAATAATAAACTTTAATTAACAAATACTTAAATAATAGAAGATAATCTACCTCCCACCAAATGCCCCTATAAATGACACCACCAATATTGTGAAAAATAATACAATGAACATATTGGCTTAACAATTAATTAATTAACTAATAACAATGAAAAAGCTAAATAAAAACAATCAGTAATAAATTAATTCACACTATTAAGACTATAAAATAGCAGTAACTAAATATTATATAAAAAAATTACATTTTAATTACTTCCCAAACTACTCCCCTATAGCACAATTAATAATATAAAATATTAAATACATAAATATTAATTAATTACAATTATTAATTATGTAATTATAATTAAATTACTTCCCACCCTATTCACCTATAAACCCACAACCCGCTCCTAAAAAAACCACAATTAACATATTTACCAATTAAGTATTAATAATTCATAACCAATTAATAACTAATTAATAACAAATTAATTAACACAATTAACAATATAAATTATGAAATACATAAATATTAATAAATACAATTATTAATTAATTAACTGTCATTAAATTACTTCCCACCCTACTCCCCTATAAACCCACAACCCGCTCCTAAAAAAATGACACAATTAAATATTTACCAATTAATAATTAATAACCAATGAATATCTAATTAATTAACACAATTAACAATATAAAATATTAAATACAAAAATATTAAGTAATTAACATTTTTAATTATTTAACTATAATTAAATTACTTCCCACCATATTCACCTATAAACCCACAACACGCTACAGAACTAAAACGCAATATTTAATTTTTATAAAATTAATAACTTCTAAAAATTATTATTAAATATAAAATTACTTCCCACCCTATTCCCCTATAAACCCGCAACCCACTACGAAACTAAAATATGCAAAAATTGCCTAACGTAAAATGAATTCCTTCTAAAAAATTCAAACATACATTTGAAAAATAAACTATACTTTTAACACATATACTAAAATACAGAACACTAAAATAAATTTTGATATAATTAATAACGTTATTTTGACTAACGATATTACTAACTTCGATATTGACAATAACGATATTTCTTACCTGCATGTCGATATTCTGGTTGACGATATTCTTGCAGGTCGATATTGTGTCACATCGATATTTAAACATCGATATAATGGAATATAGATATTTAAACATCGATATTATGACTCTATACCGACCCAGCCAATTAAAGAAAGAAGCATGTGTCCATACTCCAGTTTCCAACTTCAAAAAGTTTCTGTACCTTTCGTTAGCACAGCTGAACCTGCGCCACAATGGGTCCAACAACCCTCTCTAATTCTTTTGCTCTGCCTTCCTCTAGACTGTTTGCTACACAAAACTTACGCATAATTAACAATCCAGAACTCTCAACTTTCCTACATTAATGGGATAGTAGCTCACTTAGTCAAGAGGGCTGATTCTTAAATCTACATGTGTAAACATACTCTAACACTTTTGAGTGACTTTACTACTTTTAGTCAGTCACCATTTCCAATTTTAAAGTTACTCAAAAGTGTAGACTTACATATCCCCATCCTGGGGTAGGATCACTAAAAACGTCAAATACAAACGTAAAGTTACTACTTAGGGGCCGATTCTGATCTTGGTCGGAATGCCCTCCCAAAGCTATCTGTAGAATTACCTTTCAACCGACACGTTCCAGGAGCTGGTCTATCCAAACCACGTAGTACGATGCGCAGATGTCTCCAATTCCCGGACTACACCTACGCTCCCAAGCAGCAACATTTTACAGACGAACAGGTTCCGTCAAAGCTGAATGGAGTAGTCCAGAGGCTTTTCCCAATCAGTTTCCGGCTCTGCAAGTACGATGCGCACTTCCCACGCGAGGGACAGGACGACAACTCTGACATGTTACAGCATCCAGACGCGACGTATTCCAGCTCTGAATCATGCCACAACACGTATAACACATACGAGACGAACCAGCCATGTATGCAATAGCGCATGTCATCCCTATACTGTACGCCTACAACCTTAACCAACGCGGTCATCACAGATGGTAAGTCAGACACCCACCACACCCACCAAATTGGCATTACCCTGCGAAAGCCAATACCACTATAGGGTAACGATGTCTAGCACACCAGCAGTATCCACCCTATAGGAGGGTGGATGCCTATCACTACCAGCAGTCTCTACTCATAGGGGGTGGATGCCTATCACTACAAGCATTGCACCCCCATGGGGGGGTAGATGCCTATCACTACCAGCATTGCATACCCTGTAGGGGGGTGGATGCCTATCACTACCAGCGGTCTCTACTCATAGGGGGGTGGATGCCTATCACTGCAAGCATTGCATACCACGTAGGGTGGTGGATGCCTATCACTACAAGCATTGCACACCCCATAGGGATGGATGGCTATCACTACAAGCATTGCATTCCCCATAAGGGGGGATGGCTATCACTACAAGCATTGCACACACCATGGGGGGGGGGGGGATGCCTATCACTACCAGCATTGCATACCCTGTAGGGGGGCGGATGCCTATCACTACCAGCGGTCTCTACTCAGAGGGGGGTGGATGCCTATCACTGCAAGCATTGCACACCCCGTAGGCTGGTGGATGCCTATCACTACAAGCGTTGCACACCCCATAGGGGTGGATGCCTATCACTACAAGCATTGCATTCCCCATAGGGGGGTGCCTATCACTATTAACATTCTCTACTCATAGGGGGGTGGATGCCTATCACTACCAGAAATCTCTACTCATAGGGGGCAGGATGCCTATCACTACAAGCATTGTGCACCCCATAGGGGGTGTAGATGCCTATCCCTACAAGCATTGCATTCCCCATAGGGGTGGTGCCTATCACTATCAGCATTCCCTACTCATAGGGGGGTAGTTGCCTATCACTACCAGCAGTCTCTACTCATAGGGGGTGGATGCCTATCACAATAATCATTACACACCCCATAGGGAGATAGATGCCTATCACTACCAGCAGTCTCTACTCATAGGGGGATGGATGCCTATCACTACAAGCAGTCTCCACTCATAGGGGGTGGATGCCTATCCCTACAAGTATTCTATACTCATAGGGGAGTGAATGCCTTTCACTACAAGCATTGCACACCCCATAGAGGGGTGGATGCCTATCTCAACCAGCAGTCTCTACTCATAGGGAGGTGGATGCCTATCACTACAAAAAGTCTCTCCTCATAGGGGGGTGGATGCCTATCACTACAAGCATTGCACACCCCATAGGGGGGGTGGATGCATTTCTCTACCAGCAGTCTCTACTCATAGGGAGGTGGACGCCTATCACTACAAGCATGCTTTACTCATAGGGGGTGGATGCCTATCACTACAAGCATTGCATTCCCCATAGGGGGGTAGATGCCTATCACTATCAGCAGTCTCTACTCATACGGGGGTGGATGCCTATCACTACAAGCATTGCATTCCCCATAGGGGGGATGCCTATCACTATCAGCAGTCTCTACTCATAGGGGGTGAATGTCTATCACTACAAGCAGTCTCTACTCATAGGGGGTGGATGCCTATCACTACCAGCAGCCTCTACTCATAGGGGGTGGATGCCTATCACTACAAGCATTGCACACCCCATAGAGGGGTGGATGCCTATCACTACCAGCAGTCTCTACTCATAGGGGGGTGGATGCCGATCACTACCAGCAGTCTCTACTCATAGCGGGTGGATGCCAATCACAACAAGCATTGCACACCCCATAGTGGGGTGGATGCCTATCACTACCAGCAGTCTCTACTCATGGGGGGTGGATGTCTATCACTACAAGCATTCTCTACTCATTGGGGGGTTGATGCATGTCACTACAAGCAGTCTCTACTCATAGTGTGGTGGATGCCCATCACTACAAGCAGCATCTACACATTGGGGGGTGGATGCCTATCACTACAAGAAGTCTCTACTCATGGGGGGTGGATGCCTATCACTACACGCATTGCACACCCCATAGTGGGGTGGATGCCTTTCACTACCAGCAGTCTCTACTCATAGGGGGGTGAATGTCTATCACTACTAGCAGTCTCTACTCATAGGGGGGTGGATGCCTATCACTACCAACAGTCTCCACTCATAAGGGCGTGGATGCCTATCACTACAAGCATTGCACACCCCATAGGGGGGTGGATGCCTATCACTACCAGCAGTCTCTACTTATAGGGTGGTGAATGTCTATCACGACTAGCAGTCTTTACACATAGGGGTGGATGCCTATCACTACCAGCGGTCTCTACTCATAGGGTGTGGATGCCTATCACTACAAGCATTGCACACCCTATAGGGGGGGGGGGTGACTATCACTACCAGCAGTCTCTGCTCATAGGGGGGGTCAATGCCTATCATTACAAGCAGTCTCTACTCACAGGGGGGTGGATGCCTATCACTACCAGCAGTCTCTGCTCATAGGGGGGGTGGATGCCTATCACTATCAGCAGTCTCTGTTCATTGGTGGGTCGATGCCTATCACCACAAACAGTCTCTACTCATATGGGGGTGGATGCCTATCACTACCAGCAGTATCTACTCATAGGGGGTGGATGCCTATCACTACAAGTAGTCTCTACTCATAGGGGGTGGATGCCTATCACTACCAGCAGTCTCTACTCATATGGTGGTGGATGCCTATCACTATAAGCATTGCACACCCCATAGAGGGTGGATGCCTATCACTACCAGCAGTCTCTACTCATAGGGGGGTGGATGCCTATCACTACAAACAGTCTCTACTCATAGGGGGCTGGATGCCAATCACAACAAGCATTGCACACCCCATAGTGGGGTGGATGCCTATCACTACAAGTATTGCCCACCACATGGGGGTGGTTGCCTATCACTACCAGCAGTCTTTAATCATAGGGGGTTGGATGCCTATCATTACAAGCAGTCTCTACTCATAGGGGGTGGATGCCTATCACTACCAGCAGTCTCTACTCATAGGGGGTGGATGCTAATCACAACAAGCACTGCACACCCCATAGTGCGGTGGATGCCTATCACTTCCAGCAATCTCTACTCATAGGGGGGTGAATGTCTATCACTACAAGTAGTCTCTACTCATAGGGGGGTGAATGCCTATCACTACTAGCAGTCTCTACTCATATGGGGATGTATGCCTATCACTACACGCATTGCACACCCCATAAGGGGGTGGATGCCTATCACTACCCGAAGTTTCTACTCATAGTGGGTGGATGCCTATCACTACAAGCATTGCACACCCTATAGGGGGTGGATGCCTATCACTACCAGCAGTCTCTACTCATAGGGGGTGGATGCCAATCACTACCAGCATTCTCTGCTCATAGGGGGGTGAATGCCTATCACTACAAGCAGTCTCTACTCATATGGGGGTGGATGCCTATCACTACCAGCAGTCTCTACTCATAGGGGGTGGATGCCTATCACTACAAGTAGTCTCTACTCTTAGGGGGGTGGATGCCTATCACTGCCAGCAGTTTTTACTATTAGGGGGTGGATGCCTATCACTACAAGCATTGCACACCCCATAGGGGGGGTGGATACCTTTCACTACCAGCAGTCTCTACTCATATGGGGGTGAATGCCTATCACTACAAGCATTGCACACCCCATAGGGGGGTGGATGCCTATCCCTACCAGCAGTCTCTACTCATAGGGGGTGGATTTCTATCACTACGAGTAGTCTCTACTCATAATGGGTGGATGCCTATCACTACCGGCAGTCTCTACTCATATGGGGGTGAATGCCTATCACTACAAGCATTGCATTCCCCATAGGGGGGTGGATGCCTATCACTACCAGCAGTCTCTACTCATATGGGGGTGAATGCCTATCACTACAAGCATTGCACACCCCATAGGGGGGTGGATGCCTATCACTACCAGCAGTCTCTGCTCATAGGGGGGTCAATGCCTATCACTACAAGCAGTCTCTACTCATAGGGGGTGGATGCCTATCACTACAGGCATTTCACACCCCATAGGGGGGTGGATGCCTATCACCACCAGCAGTATCTACTCATAGGGGGGTGAGTGCCTATCACTACAGGCAGTTTCTACTCATAGGGGGTGGATGCCTATCACTACAAGCATTGCACACCACATAGGGGGGTGGGTGGATGCCTATCACTACCAGCAATGTCACCTCATAAGGGGGTGGATGCATAACACTCACAATAATGTGTACCTCATAGTTGGTGTTAATCCCTGTTGAAAGCACCTTCACCATTTACACTCTACCAATCGTGATGGCTAACCCCCCCCCATCACAGCAGTGACAGATATGTATATGTGTGCCTGAAATCTTTCATGGTACTGCTATGCTGTGTATCTTGGCAAACACCACCTGTATTGTAGAAACAAATATGGGCTTGTGTTGTAAAACACACTTAATTCTAGTGCCAAATTGTGCATTGTGTGCTAAACCACACTTTAATTGTACTGACAAATATGGTATTTTGTGGGTAAACTCTCTTAACGCTGATGGCAATAGTTGTATTGAGGGCTAAAAACCATTTGGATTGTATTGACACATATTTTTTGGGTTGTTCAAACAACCTTAAATCTAGTGCCAAATGATTGTATTGGGGGTAAACCACACTTGCTTTGTACAGACTAAAAAGGTCATGTGGGGTTAAACTCCATTAACTCCAGTGCCTAGTGGGTGTATTGGGGGGTAAACCCCATTTGTATTTTACAGACAAATCTGGTCTGTCAGTGTGGACGCTGACTCTGCCTGGCCGGACACATACATTGTGGTGCTGAATTTCATTGAGGCTGGTGTGTGATGAGTCCTATCATGAATAAATACATATACATCTTCAATTGACAATGTTGAAAGCAGGCATTGTTTGCCGTGCAGGTGCCCAAGAGTCATATGCAGAAGAAGTTTTGTGGAACAACAAACAATATATCAATAAACTGACTCACTTCCACACTACCCACAAGGCTATAACACTGTGGTGACAGAATTCTGTCTGCTGACCCTCTGTGATGCTGAGTATGGCTGTGTGCCATGTCCTCTGAGCACACTCACTCTTGCACATTGTGTCACATTCCATGCATGAACCCCATCTACTCACATAACCACATTGTAGGTAGGGCCATTTCCTGGATCCAAGCCACACTTTGACTGTATAAACTACACACACATTTATCATCACAAATGTACATCATCTAAAACTACATTGACAGGTGGCATAGCACGGTCAAATGTGTAAGCCAATATTCATGCACTGTAGACAACGCCAGGTTTGTTGTTGGGATCTGTGTATCACAAACACAATACACATAGCTACACATAACACATGTGAAATTCTTACATCCATTTAGGATGGATGACATGTGCATAATGTGATATGCAATGTACACAGTTGCCACTTTAAAAAGTGACTCATTAGATTGACTATAATCAAATTGTGCACCCACAGCTTGGTCAAACAAAGTGAATGAGGTGGACAAAGCACTGTAATAACCAGCACACAGATAGCTACTCAAACAGTCACATCTAGAGGGACTATAGTCTTGGTATGAAAGGGGGTTTGAAGACTGATATAGCTGCTCACTTCACACAAATCATGGTGTCAGGATATGTCACTGATGAACACGCTGCCATGAGTCAATTCACCTACAGTAGAAGTACAGCTGTGGCATAACAAAACACAACATAGCATAGCATAACAAAACATAGCATAGCATAACAAAATAAAGCAAAGCATAGCATAATACAACAAAACATAGCATAGCATAACAAAACATAGCATAACAAAACACAACTGAACATAGCATAACAAAACATAGAATAGCAAAACAAAACATAGCATAGCCTAACAAAGCACAGCATAACAAAACAAAACATAGCATAGCATAACAAAACACAACAAAATATAGCATAACAAAACAAAACATAGCATAGCATAACAAAACAAAGCATACCATGGCATATCATAACAAAACACAAGAAAACGTAGCATAACAAAACATAGCATAGCACAACAAAAATAGCACAACAAATCATAGCATAGCATAACGTAGCATAACAAAACAAAGCATAGCATAACAAAACATAGCATAACAAAACACAACAAAACCTAGCATAACAAAACAAAGCATAGCATGGCATATCATAACAAAACACAACAAAACATAGCATAGCATAACAAAACATAGAATAGCATAGCATAACAAAACATAGCATAGCATAACAATATAAAGCAAAGCATATCATAACACAACAAAATATAGCATAGCATAACAAAACATAGCATAGCATAACAAAACACAACGAAACAGCCTAACAAAACATAGCATAGCAAAATAAAACATATCATAACAAAGCACAGCATAACAAAACAAAACATAGCATAACTTAATACATAGCATAGCATAACAAAACAAAACACAACAAAACATATCATAGCATAACAGAACAAAACATAGCATAGCATAACAAAACATAGCATAGACTAACAAAACATCGCATAACAAAATATAGCATAGCATAGCAAAACAAAAGAAAACATAGCATAACAAAACACAAAAGACACAGCATAGCTTAACAAAACATAGCATAGCATAACAAAACAGAACAGCATAACAAAGCATAGCACAGCATAACAAAACATAGCCTAGCATAACAAAACACAACAAAGCTTAGCATAGCATAACAAAACAAAGCATAGCATAACAAAACACAATAAAACATAGCATAGCATACCAAATAAAACAAAACATAGCATAGCAAAACAAAACATAGCATAGCAAAGCATAGTATAACAAAACAAAACATATCATAGCATAACAAAACATAGCACAGCATAGTATAACAAAACACAACAAAACATAGCATAGCATAGCATAAATAAACATAGCATAACAAAGCATAGCATAACAAAACATAGCATAGCAAAACAAAGCATAGCATAATAAAACACAACAAAACAGCATAGCATTACAAAACGTAGCATATCATAGCAAAACACAACAAAACATAGCATATCATAACACAACATAGCAATACATAGCATAGCATAACAAAACATTGCATAAGAAAACATAGGATAGCGAAACAAAGCATAGCATAATAAAACACAACAAAACAGCATAGCATAACAAAACATAGCATAGCATAGCAAAACACAACAAAACATTGCATAGCATAACAAAACACAACAAAACATAGCATACAATTACTATTCCCACTACAGCGAGTACAACCGTAGGGAAAGTGTTGGATAGCAGAGTGGAATAATTTACTATTCCCACTCCAGGGAGTGCAACAGTAGGGAAAGTGATGGATAGCGGAGGGGATTAATTTACTATTCCCACTCCAGCAAGTGTAACAGCACGGAAAGTGCTGGATAGGGGAGGGGGAAAAAGTACTATTTCCCCTCCGCAGATTGCAACAGTAGGGAAAGTGTTGGATAGCTTAGAGGATAAAATTACTATTCCCACTCCAGCAAGTGCAACAGTAGGGAAAGTATTGGATAGCAGAGGGGATAAAATTACTATTCCCACTCCAGGAAGTGCAACAATAGGAAAGTGTTGGATAGCGGATGGGAATAATATTCCCACTCCAGAAACGGAAACAGTAGGGGTAGTGTTGGATAGCGGAGGGTATAAAATTACTATTCTCACTCCAGGGAGTGCAACAGTAGGGAAAGTGTTGAATAGCGGAGGGGATAAAATTACTATTCCCACTCCAACAATTGCAACAGTAGGGAAAGTGTTGGATAGCGGAGTGGAATAATTTACTATTCCCACTCCAGCAAAATAATAAACTTTAATTAACAAATAATTAAAGAATAGAAAATAATCTACCTCCCACCAAATGCCCCTATAAATGACACCACCAATATTGTAAAAAATAATACAATGAACATATTGGCTTAACAATTAATTAATTAACTAATAACAATGAAAAAGCTAAATAAAAACAATCAGTAATAAATTAATTCACACTATTAAGACTATAAAATAGCAATAACTAAATATTATATAAAAAAATTACATTTTAATTACTTCCCAAACTACTCCCCTATAGCACAATTAATAATATAACATATTCAATACATAAATATTAATTAATTACAATTATATTAATTATGTAATTATAATTAAATTACTTTCCACCCTATTCACCTATAAACCCACAACCCGCTCCTAAAAAACCCACAATTAACATATTTACCAATTAAGTATTAATAATTCATAACGAATTAATAACTAATTAATAAAAAATGTATTAACACAATTAACAATATGAATTATTAAATACATAAATATTAATAAATACAATTATTAATTAATTAACTGTCATTAAATTACTTCCCACCCTACTCCCCTATAAACCCACAACCCGCTCCTAAAAAAATGACACAATTAAAATATTTACCAATTCATAATTAATAACCAATGAATAACTAATTAATTAACACAATTAACAATATAAAATATTAAATACAAAAATATTAAGTAATTAACATTTTTAATTATTTAACTATAATTAAATTACTTCCCACCATATTCACCTATAAACCCACAACACGCTACAGAACTAAAATGCAATATTTAATTTTTATAAAATTAATAACTTCTAAAAATTATTATTAAATATAAAATTACTTCCCACCCTATTCCCCTATAAACCCGCAACCCACTACGAAACTAAAATATGCAAAAATTGCCTAACGTAAAATGAATTCCTTCTAAAAAATTCAAACATACATTTGAAAAAAAACTATACTTTTAACACATATACTAAAATACAGAACACTAAAATAAATTTTGATATAATTAATAATGTTATTTTGACTAACGATATTACTAACTTCGATATTAACAATAACGATATTTCTTACCTGCATGTCGATATTCTGGTTGACGATATTCTGGCAGGTCGATATTGTGTCACATCGATATTTAAACATCGATATAATGGAATATAGATATTTAAACATCGATATTATGACTCTATACCGACCCAGCCAATAAAAGAAAGAAGCATGTGTCCATACTCCAGTTTCCAACTTCAAAAAGTTTCTGTACCTTTCGTTACCACAGCTGAACCTGCGCCACAATGGGTCCAACAACCCTCTCTAATTCTTTTGCTCTGCCTTCCTCTAGACTGTTTGCTACACAAAACTTAAACATAATTAACAATCCAGAACTCTCAACTTTCCTACATTAATGGGATAGTAGCTCACTTAGTCAAGAGGGCTGATTCTTAAATCTACATGTGTAAACATACTCTAACACTTTTGAGTGACTTTACTACTTTTAGTCAGTCACCATTTCCAATTGTAAAGTTACTCAAAAGTGTAGACTTACATATCCCCATCCTGGGGTAGGATCACTAAAAACATCAAATACAAACGTAAAGTTACTACTTAGGGGCCGATTCTGATCTATGTCGAAATGCCCTCCCAAAGATTTCTGTAGAAATACCTTTCAACCGACACGTTCCAGGAGCTGGTTGTCAGAACTCCCCGGCCGCTGGTAAATCACTGCCTGCAGCTCGGAACTGTCTCGAGCAGAAAAACTACATTTCCCATGATTCCCTGAGCGTCGCGTAGGAATGACGATATGCGACCAGGAAGGGGATATCTCGGCGTCAGTGGAGAGACGCCTTGCCGATTATTCCTTCCCGGCGAGCAAGGAAGACTGCTCGTAAATTGTTCTCCGTTTTTGTCCTGTCTGAGGTGGGCTGCTGTAAGCTCATCGGAGCACTTTGTGAACCTGTTGGAAATATTTGGTGGGGCTTAGGAAGCGCCTGCATCGGTATTCCGGTGTGCTGATTCCTGAACCCGGGGCACACCGCCTATTTGGATTACTTGGGAGGGGCTTAGGAAGCGCCCACCTTCGAGTTTGGAGACCAGCAAATTAAGGTTTCCCCATTCTGGGGAGGTGCTTGTGTTGCGCTACATTTTCTTCACTGTGTGTGTGTGTTAAACTCCACGTTTTTGGATCTGTGTCACGGTTGGATACTGAGGCTAAGTATCCTTGTACTTGTAGCACCGTGTGCCTCCTGCTTTTCCTTGCAGAGACGTATCTGCTGGGGAAATTAAGTTCCTTGTACTTGTAGCACAGTGTGCTTCCTGTTTTTTCCATGCAGAGACTTATCTGCTGGGGGAATTGAGTCCGTGACACTCTGTGATTCCGGCTGGGCTGTTCTTTCTTTTGTTTTGTTCGTTGATTGTGGAGAGATACCCTATAGACTCCCATATTAGGCGGTTGAGAGACATAGGGTGCTCAGTGCACTTACCTGAACAATATTTATCTCCACATCGGAGGGGAGGTAGTTTGTCATTTCTCTGGACTGAGTGATAGAAACGTGACCCCTTACTGGCATTCAGGTCTCCTTCTATTCCCAGTAGGGTAGGTGTTACCATTATTCTCCACATAGTGTACTTTTGATCCCTATTTACAGAGGTGGGCAGGAAGGGGCGTATTGATGGTCTTTTTGTTCTATATTTAAGCAGGAAAGTCGGGGAGTTGAGAAGAAGCCTGTTCTGTCATTCTTCGTTCCGTTATACCTGTATGTTCTATCAGGTGGGTGTAAAGCATAACATATCTGATAGAGAGCATTTAGGCCTAGGGTGCTTCTCCCATTGATTCCATGCTTTATATGTTCACAGGTATCCAGCTCCAGTCGCCCAGCTGTTCCCCTCCGGACTTCCCTATTTTTCCCCCGCTTGATCTCCTTAATAGTCTGTGTTACATCATCCAGACTTGGGATGATCTAGAGGTGGGCCCCCTTTATTGCATCGATCCAATCCTGAGGAGCAACGACATCAGGCTTGACACTGGTCTATCCAAACCACGTAGTTCGATGCGCAGATGTCTCCAATTCCCGGACTACACCTACGCTCCCAATCCAGCAACATTTTACAGACAAACAGGTTCTGTCAAAGCTGAATGGAGTAGTCAAGAGGCTTTTCCCAATCAGTTTCCGGCTCTGCAAGTACGATGCGCACTTCCCACGCGAGGGACAGGACGACAACTCTGACATGTTACAGCATCCGGACGCGACGTATTCCAGCTCTGAATCATGCCACAACACGTATAACACATACGAGACGGACCAGCCATGTATCCAATAGCGTATGTCATCCCTATACTGTACACCTACAACCTTAACCGACGCGGTCATCACAGATGGTAAGTCAGACACTCACCACACCCACCAAATTGGCATTACCCTGAGAAAGGCAATACCACCATAGGGTAACGATGTCTAGCACACCAGCAGTATCCACCCTATAGGAGGGTGGATGCCTATCACTAGCAGAAGTCTCTACTCATAGGGGGTGGATGCCTATCACTACAAGCATTGCACCCCCATAGGGGGGTAGATGCCTATCACTACCAGCATTGCATACCCTGTAGGGGGGTGGATGCCTATCACTACCAGCGGTCTCTACTCATAGGGGGGTGGATGCCTATCACTGCAAGCATTGCACACCCCGTAGGCTGGTGGATGCCTATCACTACAAGCGTTGCACACCCCATAGGGGTGGATGCCTATCACTACAAACATTGCATTCCCCATAGGGGGGGGTGCCTATCACTATTAACATTCTCTACTCGTAGGGGGTGGATGCCTATCACTACCAGCAATCTCTACTCATAGGGGGGTGGATGCCTATCACTACAAGCATTGTGCATCCCATAGGGGGTGTAGATGCCTATCCCTACAAGCATTGCATTCCCCATAGGGGTGGTGCCTATCACTATCAGCATTCCCTACTCATAGGGGGGTAGATGCCTATCATTACCAGCAGTCTCTACTCATAGGGGGATGGATGCCTATCACTATAATCATTACACACCCCATAAGGAGATGGATGCCTATCACTACCAGCAGTCTCTACTCATAGGGGGATGGATGCCTATCACTACAAGCAGTCTCCACTCATAGGGGGTGGATGCCTATCACTACAAGTAGTCTATACTCATAGGGGAGTGGATGCCTTTCACAACAAGCATTGCATTCCCCATATGGGGGATACCTATCACTATCAGCAGTCTCTACTGATAGGGGGGTGGATGTCTATCACCACCAGCCGTCTCTACTCATAGGGGTGGGTGCCTATCACTACAAGCATTGCACACCCCATGGAGGGGTGGATGCCTATCTCAACCAGCAGTCTCTACTCATAGGGAGGTGGATGCCTATCACTACAAAAAGTCTCTACTCATAGGGGGGTGGATGCCTATCACTACAAGCATTGCACACCCCATAGGGGTGGTGGATGCATATCTCTACCAGCAGTCTCTACTCATAGGGAGGTAGATGCCTATCACTACAAGCATGCTTTACTCATAGGGGGTGGATGCCTATCACTACAAGCATTGCATTCCCCATAGGGGGGTAGATGCCTATCACTATCAGCAGTCTCTACTCATACGGGGGTGGATGCCTATCACTACAAGCATTGCATTCCCCATAGGGGAGATGCCTATCACTATCAGCAGTCTCTACTCATAGGGGGTGAATGTCTATCACTACAAGCAGTCTCTACTCATAGGGGGGTGGATGCCTATCACTGCCAGCAGCCTCTACTCATAGGGGGTGGATGCCTATCACTACAAGCATTGCACACCCCATAGGGGGGTGGATGCCTATCACTACCAGCAGTCTCTACTCATAGGGGGGTGGATGCCGATCACTACCAGCAGTCTCTACTCATAGCGGGTGGATGCCAATCACAACAAGCATTGCACACCCCATAGTGGGGTGGATGCCTATCACTACCAGCAGTCTCTACTCATAGGGGGGTGGATGTCTATCACTACAAGCAGTCTCTACTCATAGGGGGGTGGATGCATGTCACTACAAGCAGTCTCTACTCATAGTGTGGTGGATGCCTATCACTACAAGCATTGCACACCCCATAGTGGGGTGGATGCTTATCACTACCAGCAGTCTCTACTCATACGGGGGTGGATGTCTATCACTACCAGCAGTCTCTACTCATAGGGGGGTGGATGCATGTCACTACAAGAAGTCTCTACTCATGGGGGGTGGATGCCTATCACTACACGCATTGCACACCCCATAGTGGGGTGGATGCCTTTCTCTACCAGCAGTCTCTACTCATAGGGGGGTGAATGTCTATCACTACTAGCAGTCTCTACTCATAGGGGGTGGATGCCTATCACTACCAACAGTCTCCACTTATAAGGGGGTGGATGCCTATCACTACAAGCATTGCACACCCCATAGGGGGGTGGATGCCTATCACTACCAGCAGTCTCTACTTATAGGGTGGTGAATGTCTATCACGACTAGCAGTCTTTACTCATAGGGGGTGGATGCCTATCACTACTAGCAGTCTCTACTCATAGGGGGTGGATGCCTATCACTACAAGCATTGCACACCCTATAGGGGGGTGGATGACTATCACTACCAGCACTCTCTGCTCATAGGGGGGGGTCAATGCCTATCATTACAAGCAGTCTCTACTCACAGAGGGGTGGATGCCTATCACTACCAGCAGTCTCTGCTCATAGGGGGGGTGGATGCCTATCACTATCAGCAGTCTCTGTTCATTGGTGGGTCGATGCCTATCACCATAAGCAGTCTCTACTCATATGGGGTGGATGCCTATCACTACCAGCAGTATCTACTCATAGGGGGTGGATGCCTATCACTACAAGTAATCTCTACTCATAGGGGGGTGGATGCCTATCACTACCAGCAGTCTCTACTCATATGGTGGTGGATGCCTATCACTATAAGCATTGCACACCCCATAGAGGGTGGATGCCTATCACTACCAGCAGTCTGTACTCATAGGGGGGTGGATGCCTATCACTACAAACAGTCTCTACTCATAGGGGGCTGGATACCAATCACAACAAGCATTGCATACCCCATAGTGGGGTGGATGCCTATCACTACAAGCATTGCACACCACATGGGGGTGGTTGCCTATCACTACCAGCCGTCTCTAATCATAGGGGGTTGGACGCCTATCATTACAAGCAGTCTCTACTCATAGGGGGTGGATGCCTATCACTACCAGCAGTCTCTACTCATAGGGGGTGGATGCTAATCACAACAAGCACTGCACACCCCATAGTGCGGTGGATGCCTATCACTTCCAGCAATCTCTACTCACAGGGGGGTGAATGTCTATCACTACAAGTAGTCTCTACTCATAGGGGGGTGAATGCCTATCACTACTAGCAGTCTCTACTCATATGGGGATGTATGCCTATCACTACAAGCATTGCACACCCCATTGGGGGGGGTGCCTATCACTACACGCATTGCACACCCCATAAGGGGGTGGATGCCTATCACTACCCCCAGTTTCTACTTATAGTGGGTGGATGCCTACCACTACAAGCATTGCACACCCTATAGGGGGGTGGATGCCTATCACTACCAGCAGTCTCTACTCATAGGGGGTGGATGCCAATCACTACCAGCATTCTCTGCTCATAGGGGGGTGGATGCCTATCACTACAAGCAGTCTCTACTCATATGGGGGTGGATGCCTATCACTACCAGCAGTCTCTACTCATAGGGGGTGGATGCCTATCACTACAAGTAGTCTCTACTCTTAGGGCGGTGGATGCCTATCACTACCAGCAGTTTTTACTCATAGGGGGGTGGATGCCTATCACTACAAGCATTGCACACCCCATAGGGGGTGGATGCCTATCCCTACCAGCAGTCTCTACTCATAGGGGGTGGATGTCTATCACTACCAGCAGTCTCTACTCATATGGGGGTGAATGCCTATCACTACAAGCATTGCATTCCCCATAGGGGGGTGGATGCCTATCAATACCAGCAGTCTCTACTCATATGGGGGTGAATGCCTATCACTACAAGCAGTCTCTACTCATAGGGGGTGGATGCCTATCACTACAGGCATTTCACACCCCATAGGGGGGTCGATGCCTATCATCACCAGCAGTATCTACTCATAGGGGGGTGAGTGCCTATCACTACAGGCAGTTTCTACTCATAGGGGGTGGATGCCTATCACTACAAGCATTGCACACCACATAGGGGGGTGGGTGGATGCCTATCACTACCAGCAATGTCACCTCATAAGGGGGTGGATGCATAACACTCACAATAATGTGTACCTCATGGTTGGTGTTAATCCCTGTTGAAAGCACCTTCACCATTTACACTCTACCAATCGTGATGGCTAACCCCCCCCCCCCATCACAGCAGTGACAGATATGTATATGTGTGCCTGAAATCTTTCATGGTACTGCTATGCTGTGTATCTTGGCAAACACCACCTGTATTGTAGAAACAAATATGGGCTTGCGTTGTAAAACACACTTAATTCTAGTGCCAAATTGTGCATTGTGTGCTAAACCACACTTTAATTGTACTGACAAATATGGTATTTTGTGGGTAAACTCTCTTAACGCTGATGGCAATAGTTGTATTGGGGGCTAAAAACCATTTGGATAGTATTGACAAATATTTTTGGGGTTGTTCAAACAACCTTAAATCTAGTGCCAAATGATTGTATTGGGGGTAAACCACACTTGCTTTGTACAGACTAAAAAGGTCATGTGGGGTTAAACTCCATTAACTCCAGTGCCTAGTGGGTGTATTGGGGGGTAAACCCCATTTGTATTTTACAGACAAATCTGGTCTGTCAGTGTGGACGCTGACTCTGCCTGGCCGGACACATACATTGTGGTGCTGAATTTCATTGAGGCTGGTGTGTGATGTGTCCTATCATGAATAAATACATATACATCTTCAATTGACAATGTTGAAAGCAGGCATTGTTTGCCGTGCAGGTGCCCAAGAGTCATATGCAGAAGACGTTTTGTGGAACAACAAACAATATATCAATAAACTGACTCACTTTCACACTACCCACAAGGTTATAACACTGTGCTGACAGAATTCTGTCTGCTGACCCTCTGTGATGCTGAGTATGGCTGTGTGCCATGTCCTCTGAGCACACTCACTCTTGCACATTGTGCCACATTCCATGCATGAACCCCATCTACTCACATAACCACATTGTAGGTAGGGCCATTTCCTGGATCCAAGCCACACTTTGACTGTATAAACTACACACACATTTATCATCACAAATGTACATCATCTAAAACTACATTGACAGGTGGCATAGCACGGTCAAATGTGTAAGCCAATATTCATGCACTGTAGACAATGCCAGCGTGGTTGTTGGGATCTGTGTATCACAAACACAATACACATAGCTACACATAACACATGTGAAATTCTTACATCCATTTAGGATGGATGACATGTGCATAATGTGATATGCAATGTACACAGTTGCCACTTTAAAAAGTGACTCATTAGATTGACTATAATCAAATTGTGCACCCACAGCTTGGTCAAACAAAGTGAATGAGGTGGACAAAGCACTGTAATAACCAGCACACAGATAGCTACTCAAACAGTCACATCTAGAGGGACTATAGTCTTGGTATGAAAGGGGGTTTGAAGACTGATATAGCTGCTCACTTCACACAAATCATGGTGTCAGGATATGTCACTGATGAACACGCTGCCATGAGTCAATTCACCTACAGTAGAAGTACAGCTGTGGCAAGAGTGTGCTTGGCATGGGTCTACCATGTCATGATGACACTCAGACATGGCTCCAACACGTACAAGTCACTGAAGAGTATGTTTACATCAGCAAAACAAAACATAGCATAACAAAACATAGCATAGCATAACAAAACACAACATAGCATAGCATAACAAAACATAGCATAGCATAACAAAATAAAGCAAAGCATAGCATAATACAACAAAACATAGCATAGCATAACAAAACATAGCATAACAAAACACAACTGAACATAGCATAACAAAACATAGAATAGCAAAACAAAACATAGCATAGCATAACAAAGCACAGCATAACAAAACAAAACATAGCATAGCATAACAAAACACAACAAAATATAGCATAACAAAACAAAACATAGCATAGCATAACAAAAGAAAGCATAGCATGGCATATCATAACAAAACACAAGAAAACATAGCATAACAAAACAGCATAGCACAACAAAAATAGCACAACAAATCATAGCATAGCATAACGTAGCATAACAAAACAAAGCATAGCATAACAAAACACAACAAAACCTAGCATAACAAAACAAAGCATAGCATGGCATATCATAACAAAACACAACAAAACATAGCATAGCATAACAAAACATAGCATAGCATAGCATAACAAAACATAGCATAGCATAACAATATAAAGCCAAGCATAGCATAACACAACAAAACATAGCATAACATAACAAAACATAGCATAGCATAACAAAACACAACAAAACAGCCTAACAAAACATAGCATAGCAAAATAAAACATATCATAACAAAGCACAGCATAACAAAACAAAACATAGCATAACTTAATACATAGCATAGCATAACAAAACAAAACACAACAAAACATATCATAGCATAACAGAACAAAACATAGCATAGCATAACAAAACATAGGATAGCATAACAAAACACAACAAAACATAGCATAACAAAATATAGCATAGCATAGCAAAACAAAAGAAAACATAGCATAACAAAACACAAAAGACACAGCATAGCATAACAAAACATAGCATAGCATAACAAAACAGAACAGCATAACAAAGCATAGCACAGCATAACAAAACATAGCATAGCATAACAAAACACAACAAAGCTTAGCATAGCATAACAAAACAAAGCATAGCATAACAAAACACAATAAAACATAGCATAGCATACCAAATAAAACAAAACATAGCATAGCAAAACAAAACATAGCATAGCAAAGCATAGTATAACAAAACAAAACATATCATAGCATAACAAAACATAGCACAGCATAGTATAACAAAACACAACAAAACATAGCATAGCATAGCATAACTAAACATAGCATAACAAAGCATAGCATAACAAAACATAGCATAGCATAGCATAACAAAACATAGCATAGCAAAACAAAACATAGCATAGCATAACAAAGCACAGCATAACAAAACAAAACATAGCATAGCATAACAAAACACAACAAAATATAGCATAACAAAACAAAACATAGCATAGCATAACAAAAGAAAGCATAGCATGGCATATCATAACAAAACACAAGAAAACATAGCATAACAAAACAGCATAGCACAACAAAAATAGCACAACAAATCATAGCATAGCATAACGTAGCATAACAAAACAAAGCATAGCATAACAAAACACAACAAAACCTAGCATAACAAAACAAAGCATAGCATGGCATATCATAACAAAACACAACAAAACATAGCATAGCATAACAAAACATAGCATAGCATAGCATAACAAAACATAGCATAGCATAACAATATAAAGCCAAGCATAGCATAACACAACAAAACATAGCATAACATAACAAAACATAGCATAGCATAACAAAACACAACAAAACAGCCTAACAAAACATAGCATAGCAAAATAAAACATATCATAACAAAGCACTGCATAACAAAACAAAACATAGCATAACTTAATACATAGCATAGCATAACAAAACAAAACACAACAAAACATATCATAGCATAACAGAACAAAACATAGCATAGCATAACAAAACATAGGATAGCATAACAAAACACAACAAAACATAGCATAACAAAATATAGCATAGCATAGCAAAACAAAAGAAAACATAGCATAACAAAACACAAAAGACACAGCATAGCATAACAAAACATAGCATAGCATAACAAAACAGAACAGCATAACAAAGCATAGCACAGCATAACAAAACATAGCATAGCATAACAAAACACAACAAAGCTTAGCATAGCATAACAAAACAAAGCATAGCATAACAAAACACAATAAAACATAGCATAGCATACCAAATAAAACAAAACATAGCATAGCAAAACAAAACATAGCATAGCAAAGCATAGTATAACAAAACAAAACATATCATAGCATAACAAAACATAGCACAGCATAGTATAACAAAACACAACAAAACATAGCATAGCATAGCATAACTAAACATAGCATAACAAAGCATAGCATAACAAAACATAGCATAGCAAAACAAAGCATAGCATAATAAAACACAACAAAACAGCATAGCATTACAAAACGTAGCATAGCATAGCAAAACTCAAGAAAACATAGCATATCATAACACAACATAGCAATACATAGCATAGCATAGCATAGCATAACAAAACATTGCATAAGAAAAAATAGGATAGCAAAACAAAGCATAGCATATTAAAACACAACAAAACAGCATAGCATAACAAAACATAGCATAGCATAGCAAAACACAACAAAACATAGCATAGCATAACAAAACACAACAAAACATAGCATACAATTACTATTCCCACTACAGCGAGTACAACCGTAGGGAAAGTGTTGGATAGCAGAGTGGAATAATTTACTATTCCCACTCCAGGGAGTGCAACAGTAGGGAAAGTGATGGATAGCGGAGGGGATTAATTTATTATTCCCACTCCAGCAAGTGTAACAGCAGGGAAAGTGCTGGATAGGGGAGGGGGAAAAAGTACTATTTCCCCTCCGCAGATTGCAACAGTAGGGAAAGTGTTGGATAGCTTAGAGGATAAAATTACTATTCCCACTCCAGCAAGTGCAACAGTAGGGAAAGTATTGGATAGCAGAGGGGATACAATTACTAATCCCACTCCAGCAAGTGCAACAATAGGAAAGTGTTGGATAGCCGATGGGAATAATATTCCCACTCCAGAAACGGAAACAGTAGGGGAAGTGTTGGATAGTGGAGGGTATTAAATTACTATTTCCACTCCAGGGAGTGCAACAGTAGGGAAAGTGTTGAATAGCAGAGGGGATAAAATTACTATTCCCACTTCAACAATTGCAACAGTAGGGAAAGTGTTGGATAGCGGAGTAGAATAATTTACTATTCCCACTCCAGCAAAATAATAAACTTTAATTAACAAATACTTAAATAATTGAAAATAATCTACCTCCCACCAAATGCCCCTATAAATGACACCACCAATATTGTAAAAAATAATACAATGAACATATTGGCTTAACAATTAATTAATTAACTAATAACAATGAAAAAGCTAAATAAAAACAATCAGTAATAAATTATTTCACACTATTAAAACTATAAAATAGCAATAACTAAATATTATATAAAAAAAATTACATTTTAATTACTTCCCAAACTACTCCCCTATAGCACAATAATTAATAATATAAAATATTAAATACATAAATATTAATTAATTACAATTATTAATTATGTAATTATAATTAAATTACTTCCCACCCTATTCACCTATAAACCCACAACCCGCTCCTAAAAACCCCCACAATTAACATATTTACCAATTAAGTATTAATAATTCATAACCAATTAATAGCTAATTAATAAAAAAATAATTAACACAATTAACAATATAAATTATTAAATACATAAATATTAATAAATACAATTATTAATTAATTAACTGTAATTAAATTACTTCCCACCCTACTCCCCTATAAACCCACAACCCGCTCCTAAAAAAATTACACAATTAAAATATTTACCAATTAATAATTAATAACCAATGAATAACTAATTAATTAACACAATTAACAATATAAAATATTAAATACAAAAATATTAAGTAATTAACATTTTTAATTATTTAACTATAATTAAATTACTTCCCACCATATTCACCTATAAACCCACAACCCGCTACAGAACTAAAACGCAATATTTAATTTTAATAAAATTAATAACTTCTAAAAATTATTATTAAATATAGTATAATTAAATTACTTACCACCCTATTCCCATATAAACCCGCAACCCACTACAAAACTAAAATATGCAAAAATTGCCTAACGTAAAATGAATTCCTTCTAAAAAATTCAAACATACATTTGAAAAATAAACTATACTTTTAACACATATACTAAAATACAGAACACTAAAATAAATTTTGATATAATTAATAATGTTATTTTGACTAACGATATTACTAACTTCGATATTACCAATAACGATATTTCTTACCTGCATGTCGATATTCTGGTTGACGATATTCTTGCAGGTCGATATTGTGTCACATCGATATTTAAACATCGATATAATGGAATATAGATATTTAAACATCGATATTATGACTCTATACCGACCCAGCCAATAAAAGAAAGAAGCAAGTGTCCATACTCCAGTTTCCAACTTCAAAATGTTTCTGTACCTTTCGTTAGCAATGCTGAACCTGCGCCACAATGGGTCCAACAACCCTCTCTAATTCTTTTGCTCTGCCTTCCTCTAGACTGTTTGCTACACAAAACTTAACCATAATTAACAATCCAGAGCTCTCAACTTTCCTACATTAATGGGATAGTAGCTCACTTAGTCAAGAGAGCTGATTCTTAAATCTACATGTGTAAACATACTCTAACACTTTTGACTACTTTTAGTCAGTCACCATTTCCAATTGTAAAGTTACTCAAAAGTGTAGACTTACATATCCCCATCCTGGGGTAGGATCACTAAAAACGTCAAATACAAACGTAAAGTTACTACTTAGGGGCCGATTCTGATCTTGGTCGGAATGCCCTCCCAAAGCTATCTGTAGAAATACCTTTCAACCGACACGTTCCAGGAGCTGGTCTATCCAAACCACGTAGTACGATGCGCAGATGTCTCCAATTCCCGGACTACACCTACGCTCCCAATCCAGCAACATTTTACAGACGAACAGGTTCCGTCAAAGCTGAATGGAGTAGTCCAGAGGCTTTTCCCAATCAGTTTTCGGATCTGCAAGTACGATGCGCACTTCCCACGCGCGGGACAGGACGACAACTCTGACATGTTACAGCATCTGGACGCGGCGTATTCCAGCTCTGAATCATGCCACAACACGTATAACACATACGAGACGGACCAGCCATGTATCCAATAGCGCATGTCATCCCTATACTGTACGCCTACAACCTTAACCGACGCGGTCATCACAGATGGTAAGTCAGACACCCACCACACCCACCAAATTGGCATTACCCTGCGAAAGGCAATACCACCATAGGGTAACGATGTCTAGCACACCAGCAGTATCCACCCTATAGGAGGGTGGATGCCTATCACTACCAGCAGTCTCTACTCATAGGGGGTGGATGCCTATCACTACAAGCATTGCACCCCCATAGGGGGGTAGATGCCTATCACTACCAGCATTGCATACCCTGTATGGGGGTGGATGCCTATCACTACCAGCGGTCTCTACTCATAGGGGGGTGGATGCCTATCACTGCAAGCATTGCATACCCCGTAGGTTGGTGGATGCCTATAACTACAAGCATTGCACACCCCATAGGGATGGATGCCTATCACTACAAGCATTGCATTCCCCATAGGGGGGGATGGCTATCACTACAAGAATTGCACACACCATGGGGGGGGCGGGGTAGATGCCTATCACTACCAGCGGTCTCTACTCATAGGGGGGTGGATGCCTATCACTGCAAGCATTGCACACCCCGTAGGCTGGTGGATGCCTATCACTACAAGCGTTGCACACCCCATAGGGGTGGATGCCTATCACTACAAGCATTGCATTCCCCATAGGGGGGGGGGTGCCTATAACTATTAACATTCTCTACTCATAGGGGGTATATGCCTATCACTACCAGCAATCTCTTCTCATAGGGGGGTGGATGCCTATCACTACAAGCATTGTGCACCCCATATGGGGTGTATATGCCTATCCCTACAAGCATTGCATTCCCCATAGGGGTGGTGCCTATCACTATCAGCATTCCCTACTCATAGGGGGGTAGATGCCTATCACTACCAGCAGTCTCTACTCATAGGGGCGTGGATGCCTATCACTATAATCATTACACACCCCATAGGGAGATGGATGCCTATCACTACCAGCAGTCTCTACTCATAGGGGGATGGATGCCTATCACTACAAGCCGTCTCCACTCATAGGGGGTGGATGCCTATCACTACAAGTAGTCTATACTCATAGGGAAGTGGATGCCTTTCACAACAAGCATTGCATTCCCCATAGGGGGGATGCCTATCACTATCAGCAGTCTCTACTGATAGGGGGGGTGGATGTCTATCACCACCAGCCGTCTCTACTCATAGGGGGTGGATGCCTATCACTACATGCATTGCACACCCCATAGGGGGGTGGATGCCTATCTCAACCAGCAGTCTCTACTCATAGGGAGGTGGACGCCTATCACTACAAAATGTCTCTACTCATAGGGGGGTGGATGCCTATCACTACAAGCATTGCACACCCCATAGGGGGGGTGGATGCATATCTCTACCAGCAGTCTCTACTCATAGGGAGGTGGATGCCTATCACTACAAGCATGCTTTACTCATAGGGGGTGGATGCCTATCACTACAAGCATTGCATTCCCCATAGGGGGGTAGATGCCTATCACTATCAGCAGTCTCTACTCATACGGGGGTGGATGCCTATCACTACAAGCATTGCATTCCCCATAGGGGGGATGCCTATCACTATCAGCAGTCTCTACTCATATGGGGGTGAATGTCTATCACTACAAGCAGTCTCTACTCATAGGGGGGTGGATGCTATCACTACCAGCAGCCTCTACTCATAGGGGGTGGATGCCTATCACTACAAGCATTGCACACCCCATAGGGGGGTGGATGCCTATCACTACCAGCAGTCTCTACTCATAGGGGGGTGGATGCCGATCACTACCAGCAGTCTCTACTCATAGCGGTTGGATGCCAATCACAACAAGCATTGCACACCCCATAGTGGGGTGGATGCCTATCACTACCAGCAGTCTCTACTCATAGGGTGTTGAGGTCTATCACTACAAGCAGTCTCTACTCATAGGGGGTGGATGCATGTCACTACAAGCAGTCTCTACTCATAGTGTGGTGGATGCCTATCACTACAAGCAGTATCTACTCATTGGGGGGTGGATGCCTATCACTACAAGAAGTCTCTACTCATGGGGGGTGGATGCCTATCACTACACGCATTGCACACCCCATAGTGGGGTGGATGCCTTTCACTACCAGCAGTCTCTACTCATAGGGGGGTGAATGTCTATCACTACTAGCAGTCTCTACTCATAGCGGGGTGGATGCCTATCACTACCAACAGTCTCCACTCATGAGGGGGTGGATGCCTATCACTACAAGCATTGCACACCCCATAGGGGGGTGGATGCATATCTCTACCAGCAGTCTCTACTCATAGGGAGGTGGATGCCTATCACTACAAGCATGCTTTACTCATAGGGGGTGGATGCCTATCACTACAAGCATTGCGTTCCCCATAGGGGGGTAGATGCCTATCACTATCAGCAGTCTCTACTCATACGGGGGTGGATGCCTATCACTACAAGCATTGCATTCCCCATAGGGGGGATGCCTATCACTATCAGCAGTCTCTACTCATATGGGGGTGAATGTCTATCACTACAAGCAGTCTCTACTCATAGGGGGGTGGATGCTATCACTACCAGCAGCCTCTACTCATAGGGGGTGGATGCCTATCACTACAAGCATTGCACACCCCATAGGGGGGTGGATGCCTATCACTACCAGCAGTCTCTACTCATAGGGGGGTGGATGCCGATCACTACCAGCAGTCTCTACTCATAGCGGTTGGATGCCAATCACAACAAGCATTGCACACCCCATAGTGGGGTGGATGCCTATCACTACCAGCAGTCTCTACTCATAGGGGGGTGGAGGTCTATCACTACAAGCAGTCTCTACTCATAGGGGGTGGATGCATGTCACTACAAGCAGTCTCTACTCATAGTGTGGTGGATGCCTATCACTACAAGCAGTATCTACTCATTGGGGGGTGGATGCCTATCACTACAAGAAGTCTCTACTCATGGGGGGTGGATGCCTATCACTACACGCATTGCACACCCCATAGTGGGGTGGATGCCTTTCACTACCAGCAGTCTCTACTCATAGGGGGGTGAATGTCTATCACTACTAGCAGTCTCTACTCATAGCGGGGTGGATGCCTATCACTACCAACAGTCTCCACTCATGAGGGGGTGGATGCCTATCACTACAAGCATTGCACACCCCATAGGGGGGTGGATGCCTATCACTACCAGCAGTCTCTACTTATAGGGTGGTGAATGTCTATCACGACGAGCAGTCTTTACTCATAGGGGTGGATGCCTATCACTACCAGCAGTCTCTACTCATAGGGGGTGGATGCCTATCACTACAAGCATTGCACACCCTATAGGGGGGTGGATGACTATCACTACCAGCAGTCTCTGCTCATAGGGGGGGTCAATGCCTATCATTACAAGCAGTCTCTACTCACAGGGGGGTGGATGCCTATCACTACCAGCAGTCTCTGCTCATAGGGGGGGTGGATGCCTATCACTATCAGCAGTCTCTGTTCATTGGTGGGTCGATGCCTATCACCACAAGCAGTCTCTACTCATATGGGGGTGGATGCCTATCACTACCAGCAGTATCTACTCATAGGGGGTGGATGCCTATCACTACAAGTAGTCTCTACTCATAGGGGGGTGGATGCCTATCACTACCAGCAGTCTCTACTCATATGGTGGTGGATGCCTATCACTATAGGCATTGCACACCCCATAGAGGGTGGATGCCTATCACTACAAGCATTGCACACCACATGGGGGTGGTTGCCTATCACTACCAGCAGTCTCTAATCATAGGGGGTTGGATGCCTATCATTACAAGCAGTCTCTACTCATAGGGGGTGGATGCCTATCACTACCAGCAGTCTCTACTCATAGGGGGTGGATGCTAATCACAACAAGCACTGCACACCCCATAGTGCGGTGGATGCCTATCACTTCCAGCAATCTCTACTCATAGGGGTGTGAATGTCTATCACTACAAGTAGTCTCTACTCATAGGGGGGTGAATGCCTATCACTACTAGCAGTCTCTACTCATATGGGGATGTATGCCTATCACTACAAGCATTGCACACCCCATTGGGGGTGGGGGGGGGGCTATCACTACACGCATTGCACACCCCATAAGGGGGTGGATGCCTATCACTACCAGCAGTTTCTACTCATAGTGGGTGGATGACTATCACTACAAGCATTGCACACCCTATAGGGGGGTGGATGCCTATCACTACCAGCAGTCTCTACTCATAGGGGGTGGATGCCAATCACTACCAGCATTCTCTGCTGATAGGGGGGTGGATGCCTATCACTACAAGCAGTCTCTACTCATATGGGGGTGGATGCCTATCACTACCAGCAGTCTCTACTCATAGGGGGTGGATGCCTATCACTACAAGTAGTCTCTACTCTTAGGGGGGTGGATGCCTATCACTACCAGCAGTTTTTACTCATAGGGGGGTGAATGCCTATCACTACAAGCATTGCACACCCCATAGGGGGGGTGGATACCTATCACTACCAGCAGTCTCTACTCATATGGGGGTGGATGCCTATCACTACAAGCATTGCACAACCATAGGGGGGTGGATGCCTATCCATACCAGCAGTCTCTACTCATAGGGGGTGGATGCCTATCACTACGAGTAGTCTCTACTCATAGGAGGTGGATGCCTATCACTACCAGCAGTCTCTACTCATATGGGGGTGAATGCCTATCACTACAAGCATTGCACACCCCATAGGGGGGGTGGATGCCTATCACTACCAGCAGTCTCTGCTCATAGGGGGGTCAATGCCTATCACTACAAGCAGTCTCTACTCATAGGGGGTGGATGCCTATCACTACAGGCATTTCACACCCCATAGCGGGGTGGATGCCTATCACCACCAGCAGTATCTACTCCTAGGGGGGTGAGTGCCTATCACTGCAGGCAGTTTTATACTCATAGGGGGTGGATGCCTATAACTACAAGCATTGCACACAACATAGGGGGGTGGGTGGATGCCTATCACTACCAGCAATGTCACCTCATAAGGGGGTGGATGCATAACACTCACAGTAATGTGTACCCCATAGTTGGTGTTAATCCCTGTTAAAAGCACCTTCACCATTTACACTCTACAAATCATGGTGGGTAAACCCCCCCCCCATCACAGCAGTGACAGATATGTATATGTGTGCCTGAAATCTTTCATGGTACTGCTATGCTGTGTATCTTGGCAAACACCACCTGTATTGTATTAACAAATATGGGCTTGCGTTGTAAAACACACTTAATTCTAGTGCCAAAGTGTGCATTGTGTGCTAAACCACACTTTAATTGTACTGACAAATATGGTATTTTGTGGGTAAACTCTCTTAACGCTGATGGCAATAGTTGTATTGGGGGCTAAAAACCATTTGTATTGTATTGACACTTATTTTTTGGGTTGTTCAAACAACCTTAAATCTAGTGTCAAATGATTGTATTGGGGGTAAACCACACTTGCTTTGTACAGACTAAAAAGGTCATGTGGGGTTAAACTCCATTAACTCCAGTGCCTAATGGGTGTATTGGGGGGTAAACCCCATTTGTATTTTACAGACAAATCTGGTCTGTCAGTGTGGACGCTGACTCTGCCTGGCCGGACACATACATTGTGGTGCTGAAATTCATTGAGGCTGGTGTGTGATGAGTCCTATCATGAATAAATACATATACATCTTCAATTGACAATGTTGAAAGCAGGCATTGTTTGCCGTGCAGGTGCCCAAGAGTCATATGCAGAAGAAGTTTTGTGGAACAACAAACAATATATCAATAAACTGACTCACTTCCACACTACCCACAAGGCTATAACACTGTGGTGACAGAATTCTGTCTGCTGACCCTCTGTGATGCTGAGTATGGCTGTGTGCCATGTCCTCTGAGCACACTCACTCTTGCACATTGTGTCACATTCCATGCATGAACCCCATCTACTCACATAACCACATTGTAGGTAGGGCCATTTCCTGGATCCAAGCCACACTTTGACTGTATAAACTATACACACATTTATCATCACAAATGTACATCATCTAAAACTACATTGACAGGTGGCATAGCACGGTCAAATGTGTAAGCCAATATTCATGCACTCTAGACGACAGGGTTGTTGTTGGGATCTGTGTATCACAAACACAATACACATAGCTACACATAACACATATGAAATTCTTACATCCATTTAGGATGGATGACATGTGCATAATGTGATATGCAATGTACACAGTTGCCACTTTAAAAAGTGACTCATTAGATTGACTATAATCAAATTGTGCACCCACAGCTTGGTCAAACAAAGTGAATGAGGTGGACAAAGCACTGTAATAACCAGCACACAGATAGCTACTCAAACAGTCACATCTAGAGGGACTATAGTCTTGGTATGAAAGGGGGTTTGAATACTGATATAGCTGCTCACTTCACACAAATCATGGTGTCAGGATATGTCACTGATGAACACGCTGCCATGAGTCAATTCACCTACAGTAGAAGTACAGCTGTGGCAAGAGTGTGCTTGGCATGGGTCTACCATGTCATGATCACACTCAGACATGGCTCCAACACGTACAAGTCACTGAAGAGTATGTTTACATAAGCATGTGTGGATGTGTGTGTCTAAACTCAACTGCACCTAGAAAAACTTCATGTATACACATTTATAATGATGAGACAGATGGTGTGAAGCTCCTCACAGCGCTAGTATGCATGTCCATCCTAGATGTTTGCACTTTGAAAGACTTGCACAATATCTAAAATGTCAACCCTACCTATGCTCCAAAGTGACATAATTCTTAACAATTTTACGTATAAGCATGTTACCATCATGCTCACAAATGTTGCGGCTCATGACAACATGACAAAATAATACAATGATGACTCAGATACGTACGGTAATAGGACACATATGCCATGGAGCACATGCAGTCTATGACATCACCATTTCATTGTACACACACCAAAATATCAGGCCGTTAATGATAGTTCACTTATTGTCAATGCTTTTTACACAACAATCCATAATTTGCAAAAAAATAAGTGCTTTAATCAGCAGTTGAGAAATAAACTCTTTCAAATTATAACTCTTGGGACAATGGAGAGTAAAAGATTTCAAGACCTTGGTGGATAGGGAGGGATCATCCCCTCGCTTGCCTGCACTGTAAAAATACTCTGGGACATCTTACCTTGGAGGGGCATCTAAATGACCTTGCCAGGCACCGCAGGAACAGGACTACGGTGTACCAGTGTGGGTTGTGGGAGGGATGGGGCCTAATCCAGTGTTGAGATCCACTGCAGTGGACATGGCTGATTGTGGGGTGGTTGGGTCCACTGCAGTGGACTGTTTGGATTTAGTGGGTGGGGCTCCATTGCAGTGGACATTTCGGATGGAGTGGGTGGGGGCTCCACTGCAGTGTCTGGAACAGAGATAATGTGTGGTGTCATGGGAGTGGACGTGCATGTGGAAGGGGGAAGGCCTGATAATCTTTGGGATCTAGTAACGGTGTGTGGGTGAAACTTGTGTGGTGTGTGTGTGATCTTTTGGATGGATGGGCTGGGACCGTGAGGATTTCGATTTTGGCAGTGAAGTGGGGGATGTTGTTGGGGACTTTGGTGATTTGGTTCTGGGGGATGTAAGGACAGGAGTCTCAGGTTTACCACTCTTATGGAAGGGGGTGTGTGCATGTGTGGATCGACTCTCTGTCCTGGGGATTTCAATTTCCCCTTGTGAGTTTTGTCAGCTGAATCACTAGGGAAGAGGCCAAGATCAGAGAGTAAGAGAGCCTGTGGAGTGGTTTGGCTTGAGAGTGCGGGGTAGGTGTTTTGGAGGTAGAGGTAGGTGAGGAATGTGTAGTGCGTGTGGATGGGTGTGTGAGTTTTTTGTCCTTATCCCCTGTGTGTTTGATGTCAGTCCCCTGAGTGTGCGTGACAGTTTTCTTAAGCTTTGTCTTGGGTGGTTGTGTGCTGCTTGGGTCTGTTTCTGTGTATGCATGTGCCTGTGTGAGTGTGCTGGGGTCAGGTAGTGTAGTGGTTAGTGTGGAGGGGGCAGGGGAAGGAGGGGTGAGGGACTGCTGGAGGAGGGACACTGCTGCCATCAGTGAAGAGGCCATGGTCTGAAACATGTCTGTAGGGCAGACATGTTTGATGAGATGCCCCTCATATATGACACCATATTGTGTCAAAATACAGGTGTGCGCATGGAGGACACTCAGTATGGATGTCTGCCCCACATGTAACTGTTTAAGTAAATCCACGGCCTCCACACTCAGGGCAGCAGGGGGAACAGATGCAGGGGGTGCGGTGCTTGGCAAAAAGGAGACACGCTCCCTAACACAGGAGGCTCCACAGACACTGGGAATGGGAGGGGATGTGAGGGTGGAGGTGGTGCTGGGGGAGGTGGCAGACTCAGAACTACTCTCCTCTGACGTGGGAGCAGCCACCACCTCAAGGGAGTCATCACTGGAGCTTTCCTGGTCTCCTGCAGATGTTGATGTCTCAGACCGGCCCTTAGTGGGGCTCCCCTCACCCTCTGTGACACGGGGTCCCTCCTCCTTCTCCACAATCGACCCAGTCTGGCTCTCCGCTTCCTCTTGTTCCATGGAACTGTCTCCTCCTGTAGACGGTGATGATGAGAAAGAGATTCACATCAGTCATTTACACAGACTTGACACAAGAGTTACAACACAACATATCAGAGTAAACATTAGCATTATCTTAACTTATTTTATTTTGGTACCCATACACATATGTGGAAATGGCACTTATCAGTCAGCCAGTAAACCATGCTTCCCAAAAACAAGAAGGCATGTGAAACATTTGCCAGAAGAAATCCTATTAACAATGAATACATGTCCAGTAACGCAATATTTAGCGTCTTCTCAGATCTGAAATGCTCCAGAGGGGCATGTGTCATTACAAACCAGTATCAGCTGCAGCAAGGGAGTGTGGAAATGACACAGCATTTGGGATGGACACATTATCTCAGTTTACCTGATGAACATACATACATCCACAGTCATCATGATCAATCAATCAATCAATCATTGCATTTCTAAAGCGCGCTACATACCCGTGAGAGTCTCAAGGCGCTGGGGGGGTGGGGAGGGGCTGCTACTGATCGAAGAGCCAGGTCTTGAGAAGTCTTCTGAAGGCCAGCAGGTCCTGAGTCTGTCGTAGGCTGGTAGGGAGAGTGTTCCAGGTCTTGGCGGCAAGGTAGGAGAAGGATCTGCCGCCGGCGGTGGAATTCCGGATACGAGGAACTGTGGCGAGGGCGAGGTTGGCTGAGCACCTAGGTCTTGTACATCAGTGCTCTGATGGTCTGCATGCATAACTACAAACAAAGTGAAGTACCGCATCTTCACAAAAGTACCTTTGTAAAACTATGCCACTAGCCTGTCTGGCTAAACAGTCTGCACTGACTCTTGTTCCAGGACCAGTAAATCTCACAAATAAAGTCTGCACCATGTCACAATCATGTATTGACTGATGTAAGCAACATCTGTTGGGGTCAAGTATACATGGCACCTACGTACTAGACACAATATGACCACTTTGACAGGCTCACTTTGTACTAGTTGGACATTGAAGTATGTACATTTTATCAAATAATCTCCATGAATTCGTCAGACCTCAAATACAAGGAAGTAATGCAGCATACCCATATGTTTTTAAGGTACCAGTATGCACATTTAAGGGATGTTACACACATGTTTTGTTTTGTGTATCTAAGCCACATTCCACACATTAGATGTATGTACATAATACATAAATTTGACACCTGTGTATATCTAACATTTCTACAAGTACACACTGTAAAATAGTCTGACACATGTAATTCTGAAATTCAAATGATGTAAGTGTTGCCTGACACAAAATCTGATGTGCCAGTGTCTTGTATGGCCTGAGTTGGCATACCTGACCTTGGTACATGTGATACATGTGATTACACTGAGCACTATGTAGGTAACAACACATTTTTAACATTTATCAATTTCATTTGTCTGAGGCATCCCACATTGGTCTCACCTGCTGCACGTATGTGTATAATTTTTTGGCAAACATGTGCGCATCAAAATCACCATTTTTAACAGATAAGTATGTATCCCAATGAGTACAGGTCATATAATGTGCTGACACAGGTCTGACAATTACTTCACTCATAATGGACATTTCATTGCATTTGTTGTATATGGTGCTGATCACATGCGCCTTGGACTACAGAAAATACATAGCACCTAAGTGACATATGTCTCAGAAAGAAAGGGACACACCTGGACATCAAATGTCAATGGGTCATAGTCAAATTTTGCACATGAAGGGTTGTAATGCCAGACATACAACCTGTGAGAGTGTTATCGGGCTAATGGAGTTCAGCAAGCATGTCAGACATAGTCCAGCAACATTGCGCATACTCACCCCCTCCTTGCTGCTGTTTGGCCTTCAACTGCCTATCAAGATCAGGGAAGACCACCATCAGTATCCTGAGCATGTGGGGGGTCAGGGTCCGTCGTCCACCCCTTTTGCGAGGAGGTGACAGCTTCAGCTGGACCCTTGCAATCTTCCTGGTCCAGCCATGGAGGTCCTGCCACCTCTTCTGGCAGTAGCGGATGCGGCATCTGTATACCCCCATAAATCGAACGCCCGGGCGATGGTCAACCAGATTTCATTTTTCTGATGGTCGTCGACCTGTAAGGGGGACAAGGTGACTCCCCATTATTCCCAATGCAACATGTTTATGCATCACACACATGAACATATAAGTCATGGTCAGACTGGCATTTAATGTCCAAAGGGTAGCCAACTATCATCATGGTCACTTGCCCTGTGTGAAAACCTCCTGCACAAACATGAGAACAGTGCAGAAAAGTCTAACCCACTACATACACTTCTACATCACTTTAGATGTCCAGTAAAGAAATCTACACACTGTAAGAATTACATTAACTATGTTTGCATGCTTGCCCTTGGGATCACAATGCTAGTAGTGCCTTTATTTAGACATATCCTATTAAAATCACAGTGTAATCAACACTCACCTGCTCCTCTGGTTTTCCATACAGCTTGCTGTACTGTGGAAGGAGGCTGTCCAGTAGGGCCTTGTTTTCTACTTCTGTGAAGGCTGGGGCCCTCTGCACAGTACGTGCCATTGTATAATCCAGATGATGGAGAGACAGCAGCAGTGGTATGATGAGATGAATGAATTTAAAATTTATATTGCGCTCGACTGCCCAAGGGCGTCTGGGCGCTACAGTGGAGGAATATGTCAGAGATAAAGGATGATTAAGCATTATAGTGAGAAAAGCCAAGTTTTCAAAGCCTTTCTGAACAGTGGTAGTGTTGGGCAGTTTTTTATGGGTAGAGGAAGTGAATCGAGCACACAGAAGGATACAAAGTTCCCCAGGGAAGAGAGTATTACAGTGTGAAGAGGGAATAAGACGTGCAGAGTCAAGGAACGAGGGAGGTTCCTTTGTCGGAACTAGAGAGCCTCACACACCCAGAGCGTTAGGTGTGAAACACACCCTGACTGTAGGATGTCCAGTTTCATCATCGGCTCACTGCTCCTCGTCAGACCGGCGCTGCAATGTCTGACGGAGTGCCGGAAGACACCCTTTTGGCGGAGTTCTTTTGGTCCTTGCCGATGGTGTGTGTGAGTGAAAAAGAGAGGAAGTGTAGTCGGTGCAGAGTGAGTGTATATTAAAACAGGGTAAACAGTCCACAATGGGTTTTATTGGCGTGACTGATTCTCTGATTAAAAGGGGTGAGAGGGGAGCTAGAGACTGTGTAGGGGTACAGAAAACTAACTCAACCCCCTGGTATGGTCAACATGTTTCTCGCCAACCGGCGATTCGTCAGGACCAAAACAGGGTACTACACATAAAAAAAGGTGATACAATGCTCATTCACAAAGTAAAAAGCAAATACAACCTCACTGGGTCGGGTACAAAGAGGGCCAGGGGGTCCTGCTCTAGTTAGGCGACCCTAAGGGAGAGTAACACGGGCCTCGCAGTGTGCTCCCATGAGGCCAGCGCTGTCTGGTGGGTGTACCTCTGTGCAGACGCTGGGACGGCGGAGACACCTACCCCTCACGCTCGCGGCACCTGGTCAAGTGAATTCCACAGTTTGACGGTGTTGAGAAGAAAACTGCTACCTCCCCAGCAAACTCTCCTGAATTTAGGCATCTGTAGAAGTTTGCTCCGAGCTGAACGCAATGTTCTGCCTGGGAAATACCACAGCAAGTGCTGTTTCAGATATTCGTGTCCTGTGGCGCCTTGAACTCTAAACACAAGGCTTTAAATTCCGATCTCTTCTTCACCAGTAGCCAATGAAGTTGTCTTAATCCTTGGCATACCGACTGGAATTTAGGAATATTCAGCAGCATCATGGCAGTGGAATTTTGAACCCGCTGCAGTTTAAGTAGGTGCTGTTTCTGGAGGCCAAGGTAAAGGGCATTTTCATAGTCCAGTCTGGCCAATGCCAAAGTTGTCACCAGTGTTTTTACTTTGGCTGGTAGGATATAAGGTTTCACCTTCCGAATTAATTTTAAAGTCAGATGTACCTGGGAAGCAACCTTATTAGTTTGACGTTGGAAGGTGAGCCTATAATCAAAAATGACGCCCAAATTCTTAGATTTATGCACCGGGTGGGAAATATTCCCATGGTTCGAGGCCACCAGCTCCGGGACCAGAAGGAGGTGTCTGAGCCCAACAGAAGAACCTCTGTTTTACTACTATTAAGCTTTAGGCAGGTTCCACCCATCCAGTGATCCACACGGGCTATGCACTGATTAAAGCGGGCCGCTGTTTCTTCCAGATTGCCTGAGATGGATACTACAATCTGGGTATCATCGGCGTAGGAGACCAGCGAGAAGCCAAACTGCCTGATGACATCAGCTAGGGGGGTGACGTACAGATTAAACAAAGTAGGGCTCAGAGATGAGCCCTGCGGCAACCCACAAGGAAGTACGAATTGTTTTGAGCTAGAGTCTCCAATCTGCACACATTGTATCCTCTTGTTGAGATAGGATTTAATCAGACTTAAAGCTAGGTTTGAAACTCCCAACTTCTGGAGCCTATGAATAAGAATGGTATGGTTCACGGTGTCAAAGGCCACTGAGAGATCCAAAAGGATCAGGGCAGCCTTTGCACCAGAATCCAGCGTGGAGCGAAGCCTGTGTCATGTAGTGCAGGCAAGTGATTTCACTTGGGAACAGACAGACTTATATCTGTGCAGCAGAGGCAGATTCTGTTCCATGCCTCAAAATTGATAGGTCCGAGTCGTTCGCATTATATGATTTGGTCCAATCCATGAGATTTTACGCCTACCGCGACATTCAAATTGCACTCATCACAACACTATTGAATTTGATACATTTGTTTAAAAAGTTAACCTATTCGTCTCGTACGCGAATCGTCCATGATGCTAAATGCACGTCTGTCACCATGACGACCAACAGCCAATCTGTTTGTCGGGCACGGTCCGGATGCGGCTCCGTGTCTTTTGAATACTCACCGCCTCATTCCTCATAGAAGTAAACAGGCAAATGGTGTGTCCAACTCGGTCAGGATGCGGTGCACACGCCCATACCATACTTACCCGCCTCCTTCCTCATAGAAGTAAACAGGCAAACGGTTTGTCCAGCTCGGTCACGATGCGGTGCACTCGTTAATACTATACTTACCCACCTCGTTCCTCATAGAAGTAAACAGGCAAATGGTCTGACAGGCAAAAGATGAGAATAACACGTTGTTGATGGGGCTCAAGTGCACAACAAAGTTGAACAGTATAGCAAGTATTCCTTTAATGCTGCATCACATGTGTTGATGGAGTGTGGCACATGTCATAAGGTACATGTGACATTACAAAGATAATTTGCAGGATGAGCCAAGCTGCATGTGCAACAAATATATTGTTTCAGAGGAACATCACAGCTGTGACTGACCACTTTACAGCTCACCCTCCTATGCTTGGACACAGTCCGAGGGAATATATGTGTCAGCACAGGTTACATACACGCATAACCAGTGCTTTACTGAATGAGTGAGGAAATGTGTATAGTGTGAAGTCAGTTAATGTGTATTCACAGTATGTGAGTCTTGTACAACGCAGACACCTTATTTATGAAGTAAAGATAGTAATTAGGCATTGGCATCAGCTTTGAATTGTCATGTGAATTGCTGTTGTGTGTTTGTGTCACCAACTTACATGTATGCTTGTCAAATACTGATGTGCAACATATCATGGATGTTTTGTGTATGTGATAGTATATGTATGACTGACATGTATTTGCACTGGTCACGTATCATACACATATAAGAATCATCGGTAGGTTATCTAGAAGTTTATTATAATATATACACATCAATCATCACAGACAGTACTATTTGACATGCGAACATAGTAATTTGGACAAGATGTGCTTTTCTGAGCATGTCCACCTTGGTGCATTAATGAGCATATCTTGTTTCCTTGACTGTACATAGGCATTAACTGTCATGTGACACCCTGTGCATGACATAGGTTTATTGATGTTTCACACATATGTGCTATAACAATAACATACTTACTCTTCCTATTGAGACCTTTATCCAGATTTGTCCATGTGTGTTTGCCTTTGTGCATGTTTGAGGCTGTCACACTGCTGTGGCGAATTACACACTCACAATTCAGAATCTATGTCAGCTTTCACTATATACTACTTGTGTTAATGGGAAACAGCTATTACAGCTCATGCATTACAACACATGCAATTGCCACACAGTAGTTCCAACAACCACATTGTAATGTTATTTTCCATGGACAGAGCAGTGAGTTGCAGTGGTTCTTGGGCTTGAGTTGTGCTGCTTTGACCTCTACCCCTCTTCCCAACCAGAACAGCTTACTACTCGTAGACAGAGGATCAATGACAGTGAGAGGAGTGTAGTGCTAAAGATGCTGACACTGTAGTATGATGTTGGAATTGAGTGCTGTTCACAACAAGGCCTTGGAGACATGACATCATACAACAGTGTCAGGCATCTTGCTGTGGACCATTCATTCACTGTCAGTTAGCCATTTCTACTGATGAACATTTCATTGTGTGTGTGTTTTGAAAAGGGCTATGACTGCAACTCATACCATGTCCTAACCTTCACACAGCTTCACAGCAAGCACAGTGAGCCCACCTGGGACAATGCTTTCCCTGTAATTATGTACTGTGAAGGTGAGAGTTTGAGAGTATGTAGTTGTGTGAGAAGGCCAAGGAGAATATGTTACTTTTTTCTTTATCTTACATGAAGCCCCTGTGCATCTATATTTCCAGTACATTTCCTTTGACACGCAGTGACTGCCTAGTCCCAAGAGTGCTATTTTTCAGCATGAGAAGGTGTGTATAGGGTAGGGCATGATGGTATTTGCATTTACTGCTAATATTCATCCTCCCACATATCAAAACTAGACCACCTGGTCCTCTGCATTCTGTACAGTGAATGTGAAGGTAACAGCTAAGATGTCTGACAGTGGTGCCTGGAGTTAGTTTGAGCACAACTCCCAACAGGGCTTTATGGTCCCCGCACCATGGGCCAGTGCCTGCTATCTTGCCAGTACTTTTCCACTCCATGTGCAATGTGTGCAGTTCAAGGTGGGCCTGTTGGTCCATGTGGGAGAACTGTTAGCTGTGACTACGACTCCAATCATGCTTTTGGCAACACCCACATTCCCAGCCATCTCACACTTCCTTCTTGTGACTCAGCTTCCCTGTAAGCTGAGTCCCTGTAAGTGGATGTGTGCAAACAAAATGGCAAAAGCATGAGATTTTTTGTGTTTGTTGCAAAGTTTGTACAGGTAATGGAATAGAAAGATAAAGATTATTGTGAGATTGTAGGTAATTGTGTTTGACTAAGTGCCATACACATCCCATGCTCATTTGGCTCATATAGTTCTGTATTAGCTACCAGTGATTTGTATGACTATGTCCTTGATAGTGATGTCTTTGGATGAGTATTTTCTGGATAATATAGTCTATTTTAGTATGCACTAACCAGGCTCTGGTACTCCTGATATTCCATGTATGCCCGCCGGTGGTAGGATGGTCTGTCCGGTTTGGCAAGAGGGACACCGCCAGTACGCTGGCCAGGGCATGTTCTTTTCAAATGAGCTTCTTGACCCTCCTGCGTATATCGTACCACCTGTTCCTGATATCCTCCATTGTGTGCAGACAACATGCTTGGGCTTTCACTTTGTTGACAATCCTCTCCCACATCTTGGTTTTCTGGGACGGGGGGTCTGTTGGACCAAGGTGCCAAATAACTGCGGCTCTACTCTTAGGATTTAATCTACCCTTACTTCCAACTCACAGTATGAGAACTTTGAATTCTTCTTTGGTGGCATGGTGATGGGTGGTGGTGGAGATGGATGTTTGTGTGAAGGTGAGGGTGAGTGAGTGAGTATGAGTAAAGGTGTTTTTTAGTGAGTGTATTATTTTACAGGTGCTAGTTGTGTGGTGGTTGTGTGGTGGATGATTTGTGTGTGTATGTGTCAGTGCTGTCTAGTGTTGTAGTCTGCTGGCTAGTAAGTGGAATTTGCAAAGAATGATGTTCAAATACTTGATCCTTTATATAGGTAGAGTTGTGGGTGTGTCTTACCATGAAGATAAATTAGGAGGATGCAATTATTTTTGGGTATATGCCAATGCTTGTTTGCTTTTTTGTGATCTGTTTTTATTGTATTCACTTTGAACATTAGATGGAAGATACGTTGACCGCAACAGATGCTTGATCATGTTTTGGTGGGGTTGTCCGAGTCTGTTCCATTCATGGTACGCTATGTGGCATCATTTGCATACGAGTCTGTTGCGTGTGGCTAATGGTAACCTATGTGGCATTGTTTGCGTACAAGTCTGTCGCGTGGGGCTAATGCTAACCTATGTGGCATCGTTCGAGTATAAGTCTGTTGTGTCGGGCTAATGGTAACCTATGTGGCATCATTCGCGTACGGGTCTGTCACGTGGGGCTAATGCTAACCTATGTGGCATCGTTCGTGTACGAGTCTGTCGCGTCGGGCTCAATTACAACCGAATCACTGGTTTCTGTACGTGTCAGTCGTGCGTACTGTGCTCCGTGCGAGTCGGATGTGTTTCACATGCATTGCATCGTACTCCGCCGATCGTACAGCACTGTACGTGTCAGTTAGAACACATTCCCAGTCCGTGTCAGTCGGACCGATTTCCGACCGGAATCTAAATCGGGCCCTTAGTAGTGACTCTATGACTATATTTGATGTTCTGCACACTTGGCGTAGACCTCCGCAATCGCTGCAGAGATCGTCGTCTGGTAAAATATTAGGTATATTTGTAAAGTTCATTAAGCTTTTTTTAAATCAGATAAAATATTGTTGAGTTAAATCTTAATATTATAAGTGCAAGTATTTATTTCAAATGTAGAATATAATAAAATGTCACAGCATTAATATCTTAATTATATGTTTAAAAATGATTTTGCATAGATTAAATTTAAATAAAATCATTTTTCTGAATTGTAAAATAAGAAAAAAAATCCCACCCTAAGTAAAAATGATATCTATAGTGATGTATAGAATTAACTAAACGCAATTGAATTATTATGTTAATAAATCAGGCCTCGAAAAATCCATCGCAATGGCGAGTGAGATTTTATCAGGTCAAACTATTTTTAGCACTTACTCATCCGTGCTGGCGAGTGAACTTAAGCTGGAAGAAACAGGTGTTCTGTTCATTCAGAAAGTGAATGAGCAATTAGGACGCCTTTAAATCTTGTTTTTATCTTGACACGTTTGCCATTTGTTTGAGGTCAATTGGCAGTTTGTCTTTTTACTAATTGTCCTTATCAGTTCCTGGAAAATGGTGTTTCCTTTTCTTTCTCTTATTACAGTTAGTGTGTTTTGTCAAGCAAGCTATCTGACAATAATTGTGAAACAAAAGGCTGCAAAATGTCAGTTTTATTTCTCTAACACAACATTTAAACAGCTTGTAATGAATAGTACAATAAATATATCAGGAATTATGTAATCATTTTTATTTTTTGTAATTCAAAAGTGTGACGCAAACAAAGATTTAAATAGAAGCGAAACAAATCAGAACACCTTACTTGGTGATGTGCAAATAACAAATATCTGCAGAAATTTTATTTCCAAACATTGTACATTGTATATAGTTTTACAACCACATGTCAGTGACAAACATCTGTGGCCATTTCAATGTAAAATCTGCTGCATGCAAGTGACAGTGTGTTGCTACTTTATGCTTCAGTCATGTATTTATTAAAAGTGAGTTTAAACATGATTTGAGAAACATTCGTGCCCCTGCCCTAATGACAATGTGGTTAATGAACTAAGAGGAAAGACAGCAGCTATGTGTATCCGATATATGACTAGCTTTGTATCATATATAGAGCTATGTTTAGTCTATTAAATCAAACAAAAGAGTTTTTTTGTCCACAGGCATGCTGAATTGGCATATTTGAAGGTGCTCTCATATGTGATAAGGAAGAAAATACCGGCTCAGTGAATTAAAATACTTGTCCAGGATCGCATAATTTGAAACCAGTTTATGGATAGAGAGCACTAAAATTATGTCGAGGAGATTATTTAAGTAAAACATTTTAGATTTTTCAAGGCCTGTGAATAATAATGTTACTTTTAAATTAAAAAAATATCATTAAAATAAGTTCATATTTATGATTTCTTTTGAGATTTTTTTAAAGATTAAATTACATTGATTGATGTGTTTAAATTGTTTATTTTAACATTGCTTCTCATTAGGTTGGCAATGTGTGGTGCTGGCCTTACTCCAGCTATGAGCCAAAGAATATTTCTGACTGTTCTAGGTTTGTTTTGTCTATAGCAACTACAGAAGAAGCATTGAAAATACAATAGGTCTCGCCTTTGATTAAGTTAAAGCCATTTGCTTTGCTAATGGTATTGTATAGCAAATCAAATGGCTTTAACTTAATAAAAGGCGAGATTTATTGCATTTTCAATGCTTCTTCTATCTGCCTCGGGAAGATGAAAGGCTGAGTTGGCCAGCTAGCAATTTGAAGCGCTAACTGCTAGTTTGATACAGATCTCTATAGCAGGCTTCCAACTCACTGAGCGGCCATGCTGTGTCATACTGGCATCTGGCCCTTACAAAACAAAATACATTTAAAAAATGCACAACAGCACCTACAGGATTGATCTCTGTAGGACTGGATGCAAACCTATCACATCCGGATTCAAATGTGCGACCTGCAGGACCCTCAGCCCCCTTCCCCACGTACCTCTCTGTGGCCCCTCTGCCTCCCTTCTCACGCACCACAATTCAAAATACTCTTTCTATCTGCCTTGGGAAGATGAAAGGCTGAGTTGGCCAGACAGCGATTTGAAGCACAACCTGCTCGTTTTACACAGATCTCTATTGCAGGCTTCCAACTCACTGAGCGGCCATGCTGTGTCAAACTGGCATCTGGCCCTTACAAAACAAAATTAATTTAAAAAACGCACAACAGAGCCTTCAGGGTCGAAGTATGTAGGACCGGATGCAAACCTAGGGGCCTATTACGATTGCGGTTTTCCCGTATCCCCTGGGCCGGCGGAAGCCACCGCCGGCCCGGAGGATGCGGGAAAACTGCTGCGGACTGAAAAAAGACCCCCCCGCCAGATTAGAATGGCAGGGGGATCTTTTTTCCGTCCGCAGCTTTTCCGCCGCGGTCGCCTTCCGAACGCGGCGGAAAAGCTATAACATGGCTGGCGGTGTCTATCAGACACCACCAGCCATATTATGATGGTGTAAATAGTATGCTTTTCCGCTGCGGCTTTTCCGCCGTGGAAAAGCATACGGACCTTTACTTCGGGACAGCGATTCGAAGCGCAACCTGCTAGTTATACACAGATCTCTATAGCAGGCTTGCAACTCCCAGAGCTGCCATGCTCTGTCACACTGGCATCTGGCCCTTACAAAACAATTTTTTTTTTTTAAATGTACAAGAGCACCGACAGGATCGATCTCAGTAGGACTGGATGCACAAACGGATTTAAAATTTAAATGTGTAAAATGCACGACCCCTCCCCCATCCTTCCACCACGTACTTCTCCATGGCCCATCTGACTCCCCTTCGCTCTCACTCACTCCTCACAATGCTGCTCCCACCTATCATTAGGTATTATTGAGCACTATACAGCATTGTGTAGGGTCTGATTACACACATTACACACAAACTTTCAGGCTGTGATCCATTATTCTCAGAGATGTTGTCACCTCTGCGGGGGTCAGCTGTAGGCACACTCGGCTGTGAATAGAGATTACAAGCCACGACGGAAGTAGAGCGGTAACGGTAGCTCCTTCTCAAGCAGTGGAACCATACCAGAGAGGGTAAGAAACATTTAAAGATTGATTTCCCGTTAAATGAACACGCAATTACAAATAACAAACAGATAGGCACACAACACCCATCCAAGCACTGACACATTTTTAAGAACAAACGCACGCTCATGCTTGCGCGCACACACACACCCTTCCTGCCTCTCGGACACTCACAAGCAGAAACATACCACACAAATACACAAACAGAAAAGAACAGACAGGTTCAGTATTCATGTATACACAAGGGTGCATACACGCATTTACGCATGCCCATAGATTTATAAACACACAATAAACCAGTTTTACAAAAATACACAATGACATGGATACATGGATACATACTATTGTTAAACACGCCACCACACGCACACTTCCACTCCTCCATGTTTGCACATAAGTCACAGATACTGTCTAAAAACAAACATGCACTCACAGGTTCGCTCACCCCTATCATTTTCATTCAGTCACAAGCAGTGGTAAGGAAACTTGAGGGGCCCTGCCTACAAGATGCATGGGGGAGTTCCCAGCTCAGCACCCAGTCAGGAGTGCAGGGCCGGACTGGGAACCAAAACCGGCCCTGGCAAAGTGCTCGGCCGGCCCCCCTCCTCCCCCTGGGGGAGAGGGGGGATGCCACCAAGCTCTTTACCAGGGCCTCTTTTCCGCCGAATTTGTTACAGGGCCGATTTTGCAGCTTTGCTGCAAAAACGGCCCTGTCACAAAAACGGCCCCCAGGGGGCCAAAAACGGCCCCGACCGGGGAATTGCCCGGTGCCCGCAACGGCCAGTCCGGGCCTGCAGGAGTGCTCAGGCCAGGGGCCCTGTACCGCCGCCCATGTACAGTGCCGGTAGGGGCCCCCTTGAGTTCTCCCCCCCAACTGCGGGGTGGGGGTATTTCTACGTCACCGGTCACATGCACCCCAACATTCACACAGACGCGCCCACACACGAACACAGGCACAGATCATACTAATGAAAACAGCGTTACGCATTCACACGTGCTCATACAGTCGGACACTCAAAGGCTCGTGCACAGTCACCCACTCTCATTCACACTCAGAAATTCACTCACTCACTTCTGAAACATGTACAGGGGAGCTAAGCCGTACATTGTATAGAGCGCTTGAGACACCCCTCTGAACACCCCCCTGACCCCCTCCCTCCCTCTCAATCCCTCCTCACTCTGCAGAGCCGAACAAAGATACAGCTTGTAATGTGCTTGTTATACTTAACCATATGTAACTCTTCTATGTTCTTTGTTGAAGCATCATCTGTATTCCACGGCGCGCACCACTTAAAGAGTGTTTCTCTTCAAAGGTGCATCGCTCGTGGTGAATGTTTCTCTGTTTGCTCCAACTGCTGAATAGCTCATTCAAAAACGAAACAGTCGTGCTCCAGTAATTATGCTGCCAACTTATGAAGAATAAACATCTACTTGAAAATCAACCCTTCGTTTCTCAACCACTTTATTTCTTCTAATTTAACGAAGGAATCTGCTTTACATTTTGGTGACGAGGGAAAAAGCCGCTTTTTACCAATTTTTGCGCGATCTGAGACCTAAGAAAAAGGAACCTTACCTTTCAGAAGATCCCAGCGTGGTATCATTCTTGAAATTCCGGAAGAAATTAACTGCTGGACAAGTCAGAGGTGAATTGAATGCGTTTTCAAGCGTTTGGGCGAAACTATTGGCTTCAGTCACTGTCATTCATGACGTGCAGAGCAGCGTCACAGTGATAAGCTCGAGCGCAAGAAGAAAACGTGGAAGTGCCGCGTCATCACGCATTGTAATGTGATCACGTCCTGGCGACCATTTTGATTTCCACAAACAAGCTGTTTCCATAACTACAGCTCTACGATCGGATTCACCACAGAAAACAGCTGTGTTCTTCGATGATACACACGTCCGTGTGTAATTATTATTGAATTAACGGAGCGCTAGCTTATTTATATTATTAAGCATAAATTTCAAGCAAATTATTTATTTTTAGGAAACATATGAATTCCTTAACGTTTTACATCAATAAATACAGTCACATAAAAGGAGAAACAAGAAGAAAAATTCACAAGAAGAAACAAAGACCTGAGGAACATTTATTATTTATCTTTATATTTATTTAAAAGTCAAAGACTTACATTTTACAAATTAAGGGGCCTATTACGATGGAGGATTTTCCGCATCCTCCGGGCCGGCGGAAGCCACCGCCGGCCCGGAGGATGCGGAAAATCCTCTGCGGGCCCACCAAAGACCCACCGCCATATTAGGATGGCTGGTGAGTCCTGGTTTCCGTCCGCCGCTTTTCCGCCGCGGTTGGCTTACAACCGCGGCGGAAAAGCTCTAATATGGTGACGGTGTCTATCAGACACCGTCAGCCATATTAGGATGGCCTGTGAAAAATGCTTTTCCGCGGCAGGTTTTCCGCCGTGGAAAAGCATGTGTAACTTCACTGCGGGGCCCGTTGCGGGCCCCCTGGGTGAACGGGGGTGGGGGGTGCACATGGGGGGTACCTATGCATTTGTATGCAGAAATCGGCAGCCACCGCACGGTGCCTGCCGCTTTCTGCATACAAATGCAATGTATGCATTTTTACCATTGTGGCGGATGCAGCTTGAAGCAGCACCCGCCACAATGGTAAAAATAGAGGATGTGACCGCCAGGGTGGCGGTCACATCCTAAATGCACAGGAGGGAACTCCTCAGGCCATGCGGAGGTTCCCTCCTACTCTATGGTGGCGGACGGACTCAGGTCGTCCGCCATCATAATCAGCCCCTAAATTTGGATAACATGGCAAAAAATCAGCAAATAGTCAATTTAAATCACTTTCTTCCTACATCTGGTAAACCCAAAGAAACATGGAAATTGTGGTTTAAAAGTTTTGAAAGTTACTTACTTGCAATAGGTGCAGATGAATACTCAGCTAAAAGGAAATTAGCTATCTTATATTGTCACTTGGGGAGTGCAGGATGACAAATCTTTGATAATCTTCCACCTTCTTTACCCCCTCATGGAAATGGGGATGGATGGAATGAATTTACTGATGCGGTTTTGAGACTTAATAGAAAGTTTCTAGAGCAGCCCAGTGTCATGTTAGAACGTTTCAATTTTATGAAAAGAAAACAAGAACAACATGAATCTGTGGAGGAATTTATATCTGCACTCAGAAAATTTAGCTGCAGACTGCAACTTTGGATTATATTTAGATACTGTGATCAGAGATCAGTTTCTCTATAAGTGCTATCATAAGAAAATTCAAGAGAGAATCTTAAGTTGCCGTGACCAGTCCCTGTCAGAAGTCATAGACATGGCAAAAAGTGTAGAAAGGTCTATTATATCATCGAGATGAATTTCTGAAGGAAACGTTCCATCTATACAAAATGATATACATGTCAATGCTATTTATTCCAAGAACAAAGTCATAAAACCTTTTCCAAAAAAGACTATTTCATTCTGCTACAGATGTGGATCAAAGACGCATCTTGGTAACAGCCCAGTTTGTCTTGCACTGGGCAAAAGGTGCACATTTTGCAATAAAATTTGACCCTTCCACACTGTTTGTAGAAACAAAAGAGCAGTTCAAGTTAGCGCTATATCTTCTTTGGAGAATGTTAATGTTGATGTTTCTTCTCTTGAATCCTCCTTAGAAAATATTAATATTAATAATGTTGAAATTAACGCTTTTAATGCACATTCAAATGTTTTACAAAAGAGATACTGTCGATCGACTTAGTCGAAACATCGCCTAACATTAGTCGTGTAAAAGATCCAACTTGTGAAGTTTTAGTTGATCATTGTATCTTAGACATGATGGCGGATTCTGGGGCACCTGTAACTATTATATCTGATGTTTTGTTCAATACTCACTGGTCCTCAAATGTACATCTACTACCCTTAGACATCATTCCGAAAGCATATGGTGGTAAGGACATTCGAAGCCCTTTCAGACCCCCACACGCTGAGTTTCCAACACTCCTTGGATACTTTTGGCCTCACCCAACTGGTTTCCCCCCCCACTCACCGGGCCGGCCACACGCTGGATGGCATCTGCACTAACTTGACTGCCCTAACTGTCTCGCCCCCTATCCCACATATATGGACGGACCACTGTTTCATCCCCTTTTCCATTGCAACACAACACTCTGCGCAATCTAACACCATGCGCTCTCCCGCACCCTTCCCGACTAATTGGAAGAAAGTCGCGGAACGTATTATGCTAAGTCCCCGGCCCACTGCCCCTCTTCCCACTCTTGTCAGAGATGTAACTTTAGATTCTAAAAATCTTCACATCTGGATTGACACTATGGTCACATCCTTCTCCAACCCAACCAGCTTGAAATCAGCCCGTCGCGTAAAAAAACCCAATGCCCCTTGGTATACCCAGACCCTTGCCGAATGTCACCTCAAATGCAGGGTCCTGGAAAGAGAATGGAGGAAAACATACGATGATACTTCGAGATCCCTCTACATCTTACAGAGGAAACAATACCTCTCCAACATAAAAATAGCCAAAAGGGAGTTTTTTACCTCAGCTATAGAAGCAGCCAAACAAAAACAACAGACCATTTTCAACATAGTCAAGTCCTTCACCCACCCCAAGGCCCTGATAACGGAAATTCCCCCATCTCAAGCACTCTGCGATCAAATTGCGGATTTTTTTATTGACAAAATTAACACCATTCACAGAGACTTTCCCCCCCCCTCAATTCATATGCAAGATGCCGGCCCCATACTACCTTCACTCGACAACTTTTCTGTGGTATCCCTGCTACAGACACAGAAAGCCATTATGACTTGCAAGTCAGGAGCACCCACTGACTCCTGCCCTCCGATTATTCTTCACCACCTCATTGAAGCCGTCAACCCTTCCATCAACGCCATTATTAATGACTCCCTCAGCACTGGCATTGTCCCCGCTGAATGGAAGAAGGCAACAGTCAAGCCATTGTTGAAAAAACAAAACAAATCCCCCACAGACTTAGCTAATATGCGCCCCATTTCTCTACTCCCTGTACTAGGCAAAATTACCGAGCGGCTGGTCCACGAAGAATTAAAAGCCTTCGTGGAAAACAACCACATCTTGCATCCACAGCAATCGGGTTTTCGCCCTGGCCACTCCACAGAAACCGCACTGATTGAGCTATCAGACACCATCAAGTTCCTGCAGGATGACGGAAAACATGCCGTACTCATCCTACTCGACTTGACCGCGGCATTCGACACCATCTCTCACGCTATCCTTGTTAACAGAATGCGTGAGATTGGTGTGTCTGGTACTGCTTTAACATGGATTACATCATTTCTATCACATAGAACACAAACAGTCTCGCTTGGACCTTTTCTTTCCAGCGAAAGACCCGTCACATCCGGGGTGCCCCAAGGATCCATACTTAGCCCCCTCCTTTTCAATCTATATATGGCCCCCCTCTTAACATTGATTGAATCCCACAACATCCTCGTTACTTCATACGCTGACGACACTCAACTTGTCGTCACCATTGATAAAAAATACCCCGACACAGCTCTCAGATTCCAGAACTGCCTCTCCCAAGTCTTTTCCTGGCTCAATCTTAACCACCTAAAATGCAACAGTGCAAAAACTGAAATTATTCCACTGGGCAAAGACGTCCTTTTCTCACCAAAGGACTGGTGGCCCCAAAATTCTGATGTACCGCCTTGTGCGGTTTCCTCGGCCCGCAATCTAGGTGTCCAATTTGACTCCTCCTTGAGTTTCGATGACCATGTACGCATCACAGCTGGGTGCTGCTTTAACCTCATTCGACAGCTGAGGAAATTCTTTGACTTCCTCCCTATCTCCGCCAGGAAAACAGTCGCGGTGGCTCTAATCCTTTCCCGGCTGGACTATTGCAACGGCCTCCTGGCGGGAATAAAAAAGTCTTCGCTAAAGAAATTGCAAAGCGTCCAACACGCTGCAGCCAGATTAGTTCTTAAACTCCCAAAAAGGTCCTCGGCCTCTGCAGCCCTCAACACGCTGCACTGGCTTCCCCTTCACAAAAGAGTCCTTTTTAAACTCCTTATCACGGTCTTCAAAGCCACTAGGAACACCGGCCCTCTTTATCTAGCCAAACGCTTTCAGCGCTACATTCCATCGCGCTGTTTGAGGTCAGCCGAAGCAAATCTGATTGTAGTACCTAGAATAAAACTAAAAACAAAAGGGGGAAAAACTTTTTCATTCCTGGCATCGAAGGCATGGAACAGTCTCCCCTTTAACCTTAGGCACGTCCCCTCGGAAAGCCAGTTCAGGAAACTCTTGAAGACCTGGATTTTCCTCCAGCCCGACTCAGCAGTTCTTGCAGCCATCTGATACACTCCTCGCCATGCTGGCTCTCTGATCGCTTAGCGCCAAGATGCTCCTTCCGGAGCGATAGCCGCGCTCTACAAGTGTCAATAAATATCAAAAATATCAAATTGACATGTTAGGCTATTTTTTAACAAAAATGTCATACCTGGGTAGATGCATAAATACAAAAGTTTATGTAGCCATTGATGGGAAAAGTATAGTTGGATGGCAGGATCTAGCGAAGATGGGACTTAAATTAGTTCCGGGTTCGGATTCTCCTGTCCAGATAAATGATGTTTCCATCTCTACTGTGGATAATGTTGAGAAAACAGTAATTCATGACATAATTTCAGAGTTTCCAGAAGTTTTTTAATGACTCTGTTGGGAAAATCAGAAATTTTGAACACCTCATTAGACTCAAGCCCAATGCTATTCCAGTCATTCATAAGTTAAGGAATATTGCACTCAATGTTAGGGATGATTTAAAAAAGGTTTTGGAAAAAATGGTGTCTGAAGGCATTATTGAGTCAACAGATTCATCACTTTGGGTCAGTCCAATTGTAGTAGTAAAAAAAAAGGACTCCAGTATTCGCCTATGTGCGAATCTTCGCTCTTTAAATCAGAACATAATCGTTGACTGCCTTCCATTACCGAAAATCCAAGACTTACTTACTGGCATTTCTGGGTCAGAATTTTTTACACTTCTTGACCTCAGAAGTGCCTATCATCAAATTCCACTCACTAAGTGTTTATCAGAACTTACTACATTCATTACTCCGTTTGGAGCATTTAAATATTTAAGACTTCCCTTTGGATTGGCATCCGAGGCGAGTGTCTTCCGGAAATTTATGGACACCATTTTAAATAATATTGAGTGCGTCCAGGCATACCAGGACGATGTATTAATACATTCTAAAACCAAAGTTGAACATCTCCAAACTCTAAGGAAAGTTTTATCACACTTCAAAGATGTTGGAATAACCCTAGGAGAAAAGAAATGTACATTTTTTGTAAAGGAATTAGATTATCTTGGGCATTCAATTCCTGCTGAGGGAATTAAACCCAAGCTCTCACTCACTCAAGCTATATCAAATGTTCCCATTCCTAAAGATAAAGATTCTTTGAAATCTTTTTTAGGTCTGGCGGAATACTATTCCAGATTCATTCAAAATTATTCTCATCTTGGTCAACCTCTTTGTGTCCTTTTAAATAAAGATGTAAAGTTTTTATGTTCACAAGAATCAGACTGTGCATTTAATCTTGTTAAAAAAGTTATTGTGGAGGCACCAGCCTTATCTTCTTTCACTCCAGGATTAAAATGCACCATTTATGTGGACGCTAGCCAGAAGGGTCTGGGAGCGGTGCTTTGCCAATGGAATGGTGCTAGAGAAAACACCATTGCTTTGCATCAAGATCTCTCAGTGGTGCTGAGTCCAACTATAGCACCATTGAGAGAGAAGCTCTTGCCTGTTCTTGGGCTGTAGAAAAATGTTAAACTTACATTTGGGGCTCACATTTTACACTTCTAAGTGATCATAAACCCCTGTTACATCTCCTTAATGGGAATGGCACAGGGAAGGCATCTGCCAGACTTGTGAGAATTCTCTCAAGACTCCATGAATACAATTTCACCATACAACACATCTCAGGAGGTAATAACTTAAGGGCTGATGCTCTTTCAAGATTGCCCTTAGAGAAAGATAATAATGAAAATATTGATGATATAGAATGTGTTGTAGCTTCTGTAGAGGAGTTGGTTCTTTCACCTTTTTCCATTTCAGAATCTGATTGGATTAAAAGTTATTCTGATGATACAGTTTTGATGGCAGTTAAAAACATGATCATTTCAGGTTGGCCAAAGGTACGTTCTCTCCCTGCATCCCTGAAATCTTATGCCCAAATTTCTGATGAGCTTTCCATCATAAATTATGCAATTTTCAGGGGTGATCAGTGTATTCCCCCTTTGAACTTTCAGAAAAAACCTTTTTAAAGCAGCTCATCAAGATCACCTGGGTGTTGGAAGCACGTCAAGGAAATTGAAGGAACACTTTTGGTGGCTAGCCCTTGACAAAGATGTTACACTGTGGATAAATTCTTGTGATACCTGTTTAGTGCCAGATAAACACTGGAAGACTCCTCATCTACCTTTACATAGTGTTTACCGGAGGAAGCTTGGGATAAATTAGCCATGATTTTGCTGGACAGTTTGATATTTTATCTCCTGATAAACGTTATATTATCTCACTTATTGGTTATCACTCCAAATGGGTTGAGTTTGAATTTTGTGAAAGTCCTAATTCATTTTCAGTTGTTAATTTTTTAAAGAAAGTTTTTCTTTCAGATGGTTCTCCTAAGGAAATTGTAAGTGACAATGCATCTCATTTTTGTTCTTCTATTGTAGAGGAATTTTTGAAGTTACATGATGTAAAACATCTCAGGGTGGCACTCTATTCACCTTCATCTAACAGTTTAGTTGAAAGGATGAATAGGTTTATCAAAGAAGGTATACAAACTGCTATTTCTTGTAATGCAGATGTAGAAGATTTTCTTAGAAAAAAGGTATGGTCATATTTAGTTACCCCCCCCATTCCACAAAAGGTATCTCTCCTTTCAGATTGCTAAAAAAAGAAATCCCAATGGGAATATATGTCCATCTTGGATCAAGGATTTAAGTGGATTTAAGTGCAAACAATAAGCTATGCCTAGCTTGTCATGATAAAGACATTATTAAGAAAAATGTGTGAAATCAACAAAAGGTTCAAAAGAGAAACTTTGATTCGAAAGTCATCCCTTCCTTACAAACCTTTAGGGTTGGTGATTGGGTCATGGTTAAAACTCATGACAGGGTCAAAAAGGGCACGTCCAAGTTTTCACTTCCTGCTCAAGTCCTGAAAGTTTCCACAGGTTCACTCTTTCTTGATAAAAAGGGGTGGTTGGAACAAGCGAGTAATTGTCAAACTTACTCCTGAACAGGCCAACAAGGTGTTTAAAACTAAACATTTTGATGACAGTTCTTCTTGTTCTTATTTTCCCTTGGGAACCTCTTCTGATGATATTTCTCAACCTGTTTCACAGGCCTTGCACACTTCAAATGACACATCTTCTCTTTGTTTTGACCATGATGTTGATTATCATGTTGTTTCCATTTCTCTCCTACCACTTCAACCAGAGTAAACAGAAATTATTCTTTTCCTTCACGATTTAAGGATTACTATTTATCTTCAATTTATTTTCTGTGTTTCTTTGATTTTCTTTTCATTTTATTTGTTTGTATAAAAAGGGAGATGATGTAATGTGCTTGTTATGCTTAACCATATGTAACTCTTCTATGTTCTTTGTTGAAGCATCATCTGTATTCCACGGCGCGCACCTCTTAAAGAGTGTTTCTCTTCAAAGGTGCATCGCTTGTCGTGAATGTTTCTCTGTGTGCTCCAACTGCTGAATAGCTCATTCAGCAGTTGGACATCAGATGAAACAGTCGTGCTCCAGTAATAATGCTGCCAACTTATGAAGAATACACATCTACTTGAAAATCAACCCTTCGTTTCTCAACCACTTTATTTCTTCTAATTTAACGAAGGAATTTGCTTTACACAGCTGCCCCCCTTTGTACCCCTTTTATGCGGCATTTGTTCCAATTACCTCTGAACTCTCCGAGCATACGGAACGTCATTGTCACAGACGGGGGTTCCCTCCTTTCATGCTGTCCCGCTCCCTCCCTCCACCCCGAGAACCCTCTGTTTTTCTCTTCTGCTGTTTGTTTATACCTCAGGCATTATCAAAAACAAAACTCGAGTCTTTGCACGTAACATGAATACTGCACCGTTTCTTTTATGAGCCTGTCTCCGTTGCAAGGTCTGGGCCCCTGTCGCCATTAACCCCCTCCCCAGTTTCAATAAGTTGCAATTCGCTATTTGGTTCTTTCAAAGGTTTTGTGTTTGTTTATCAGCTTAATGCGAAAAAAGGCTGAATGGGAGGTAGTGGTAACAGATTACAAAACACAACTTATTTCGTGTTATGTGTCTTGGGGGGTGGGCGATCGAGGATTTAGTTCACCTCCACCCCATCCGAATTTCATTCAGACATTTTACAAGAGAGACCTCATAATAACTGGATATTTTATATTGCGAGCCCGTGCCGCGCATGTGTAGGAACGCCGTGCAGGATTTTTATTGAAGGGTGGCAGCCAGAATGTGACTGCACGTCATAATATCGAAATATTATCAAAATGCACTTGTAAATATATATTAGAGTGTCGCGAACAGAGACGTTAGTAGCTGGCGCCAAAAATACCCCGCGCGCAGTGCAGACTTAAAGGTTGAATCTGAAACCGAGTTGGCTATTTGTGTGTTTTTGCATGGGTAAAATTCTGTGTCCTTTAATTAGGAAAACAGGTGGAATTTTGAGCATTTTTGTTTTGTTTAAAATGTTTGTGAACAGGCAACATGGCCCGGACAGCTAGGAATACGTGTTCATTTGGATGTGCGATCGCAAGAGTGAGCAGTTTAAAGTCTTTTCCTAATATTTGCTTATTCAAAAGTGCTTTTGTGTGTTTCCAGTAAATGCGTGGACATGAATATAGTGCGCTGGTATCTGATCTCTACAGATCACATACACTTCGGTAGATAAAAGAACAAGCGCGGTCCTCCGTGCTGCATCCAGGGCAAGGGGATCTCTTGTCTTTATGGGGCCATCTGTTTCTAAATTAGAAACACATGGCCCCATAAAGATAAGAAAGTGCTTTGCGAGAGCAGCAAAGCAGGTGAGCCAGTCCGGTTTGCAGGCCAAAGGGAATCTACAGAAATCCCTCATTTCCAATGGAAGGCCACTGTTTAGCATAAACGGCGACGCCAGCCAATTGACATGAGGGGCGGGGCTTAAAGCCCTCTTCTGACAGTCCTTGTAAGCAATAAATCTCGCATGGTCGCAGCAACGCTAGGCGAGACCTAAAAAGCTATAGCAGGAGGGTTTGTGAATAGCAATGGGGTAACTCTTGCGGGTAGATGCATGTCCCTCCCGTAACCTCATATAACCCATTTGCACTCCTCCCCAAACCTCTACTCTTTAATAGTAAGTATTCCACATTTTCAAGCCACTGTCTATCCTAAATGTATTTCAAAAAGTTAAACTTAGGTGGGAGATCTCCATAGTCGGGGAGGAGATCTACGCACATAAAAGATATCAGATGCTGCGAAGACCTCCGCACTTAGGATGAGAACAACATTTTGTAGTACGTTAGTAGTACTATTGTGGTACTACTTAAATGTACAAGAAAATGCAATTGGTGAATATGCCCCAAAATTGATTCTATCATTTGCTTGTTTCCTACAGTGAGCTGCAGTAGGCTTCTTCCATCTTTGTCTACTGGTCCCTTCCCTCTAGCATGGACACATTACTTATGTCCTTTCACTGCTCATTTTTAGGTGTTACTTTCTTCGTGTGCGAGCACTCTACCAGAGTGCATCTTTTCTAGATGGTTCCCTCATGTACGTCTTGCCTTTTTCTGTCCCTCCCACCCCCATCTGTGTTGCTTGCCTCCACCTGCCCTCACTCCCTTGTCTGTGTTGCTTGCCTCCACCTGTCCTTACTCCCTCATCTGTGTTGCTTGCCGCTCCCACCCATCTATATTTATGTTGCTTGCCCTCACCTGCCCTCCGTTGTCACTGTTTGCTCCCACCCTCCCTTATGTTGTTTTCTATGTTGTTGCTTGCTCTCACCCGCCTGCCCTCCACCTGTTGTTGTCCATGTTGTTGCTCCTACCCTCTGTTACCTGTCAGCTTGCCCCTCTCACCCTCCATAGTCTGTGCATGTTCCCAACCCCTCTCTCCCCCATTATCAGTGTTGCCCCTCATAAACCCTCCCTCCCTGTTTCTGTCCATCTTCGCCTGCGTTGCCTTCTTGCTCCCACCAAAAAAATAATTTGCTATGATGTGGCTGTTGTCCATGCTGCTCCCACAAGCCTTCCTTCCCTCTGTGTTGCCACATGTCCCACCAGCAAAGGAAAAAAAAACGCTCATATGGCCAGAGCTGGTTTCGTTATAGCGTTTTTTGTTGTTTTTTAGGTTTCAAAGACCTAGCGTTGCAGCGCGCATGCGCTGCTCGCTCTGCAAGGCTTATTGTAATCGAGGAGATTTATTGAAGAGGAGTTCAAGCCCCGCCCATCATTCTTATTGGCTGGTGTCATTGTTTATGCTCAACGCTGGCTTGTGATTGAAAATGAGGCTTCTTTGTTACCGCCCTGTCCCTTTTTTGGACGGCCCACCCGGACTTGATCTTTAACTTGCGGTGATAGACTGTCTCCTTCAATTATTCTGTAAAGCACATTTTTTTATTTGCGCAATGGTGACAGCTTGTTACTTAGAGCAAGCTCTGCACTTAACCTGAGATAGTGACGACGTTTCTAATTTCCAGTTGGGTTTGAAGAGAAAAACCTTCACATCAATTATTATCGACGACCAGCAACTTTGCAAGAGTTGGGTATGAGCAGTGTCAGCTGACAGTGCGGCATTTAAAAAAGTTAAATGAAAGCATCATTTCTAAAACATAAGCTCTACGGGGATTAATTCCATGCCGGGATAAACAAAAAGAAGCTCTGTTTGGGGTACGCACACTTGAGAGAATGAGCAACCGAGTAACTTGAAATGGTAAAAATAGAAACTTGTGCCAGAGGGCACATTTTTTTTTAAAGTTTTGCTAAATTACATTCATTCCAAAAGCCTCCCCCTTCCTAAAGTATTAGAGCTGGGGGCGGTGTTTCTGCATAGTAGTCGTTTTTTTCAATTCCACAATCTACATGTGGCCATGATTAACAAGCATTTACAATGGAATGATCTCTGCATTATTAAAGGTAGAGCTATTGGCATTGCTCATGACATTTTTTTTTTTAATCATAAATAAATGGCATAGTCATTTACATTGTCAATAGCTTAATCGTTAAATAAATGGCATTGTCATTTACAATGCCAATAGCTTAATTGCTCTCAAATGCATGACCTATTGCATTTACACCCACACAGAGCCACACACACAAAGCCACCCGCACACACATACAGAGCCACCCACACAGAGCCACAGCCACACACATAGTCACACACACACAGAGACACACACACAGAGCCACACACACAGAGCCACACACACAGAGCCACACACACAGAGCCACACACACAGAGCCACACACACAGTGCCACACACACAGAGCCACACACACAGAGCCACACACACAGAGCCCCACACAGAGCCCCACACAGAGCCCCACACAGAGCCCCCCCAACACACACACACACAGAGCCCCACACACACACAGAGCCACACACACACACAGAGCCACACACACACAGAGCCACACACACACAGAGCCACACACGCACACAGAGCCACACACACACACCCAGAGCCACACACACACACACACCCAGATCCACACACACACACCCAGAGCCACATACACACACAGGAGAGCAAGCACAGCGAGGGGCAGGAAAGCAAGCACAGCCAGGGGGCAGGGGAGCAAGCACAACCAGGGGGCAGGGGAGCAAGCACAGCGAGGGTGCAGGGAAGCAAGCACAGCCAGGGGGCAGGAAAGCAAGCACAGCCAGGGGGCAGGGGAACCAGGGGGCAGGGGAGCAATCACAGCCAGGGGGCAGGGGAGCAATCACAGCCAGGGGGCAGGGGAGCAAGCACAGCCAGGGGGCCGGGGAGCAAGCACGGTGAGGGGGCAGGGGAGCAAGCACAGCGAGGGGGCAGGGGAGCAAGCCCAGCGAGGGGGCAGGGAAGCAAGCACAGCCAGGGGGCAGGGAAGCAAGCACAGCCAGGGGGCAGGGAAGCAAGCACAGCCAGGGGGCAGGGGAGCAAGCACAGCCAGAGGGCAGGGGAGCAAGCACAGCGAGGGGGCAGGGGAGCAAGCACAGCGAGGGGGCAGGGGAGCAAGCACAGCGAGGGGGCAGGGCAGCAAGCACAGCCAGGGGGCAGGGAAGCAAGCACAGCCAGGGGCAGGGAAGCAAGCACAGCCAGGGGGCAGGGAAGCAAGCACAGCCAGGGGGCAGGGAAGCAAGCACAGCCACGGGGCAGGGAAGCAAGCACAGCCAGGGGGCAGGGAAGCAAGCACAGCCAGGGGGCAGGGAAGCAAGCACAGCCAGGTGACAGGGAAGCAAGTACAGCCAGGGGGCAGGGAAGCAAGCACAGCCAGGGGGCAGGGGAACCAGGGGCAGGGGAGCAAGCACAGCCAGGGGGCAGGGGAGCAAGCACAGCCAGGGGGCAGGGGAGCAAGCACAGCGAGGGGGCAGGGGAAGCAAGCACAGCGAGGGGGCAGGGGGCAGGGGAAGCAAGCACAGCGAGGGGGCAGAGGAAGCAAGCACAGCCAGGGGGCAGGGGAAGCAAGCACAGCCAGGAGGCAGGGAAGCAAGCACAGCCAGGGGGCAGGGAAGCAAGCACAGCCAGGGAAGCAAGCACAGCCAGGGGGCAGGGAAGTAAGCACAGCCAGGGGGCAGGAGAGCAAGCACATCCAGGGGGCAGGGGAGCAAGCACAGCCAGGGGGCAGGGGAGCAAGCACAGCTGCACTGGTACTGGAGGGGCTCCGTGTCAGTGCTGGAGTACAACCTTTGAGGCCTGCACTGGTGCTGGAGGGGCTCCATGTCAGAGCTGGAGTACAACCTCTGAGGACTGCACTTGGGCAGGTGCCGCTTCGTGTCAGAGCTGGAGTACAACCGCTGAGGCCTGCGCTGGTACTGGAGGGACTCTGTGTCAGAGTTGGAGTACAACCTCTGAGCCCTGCACTGGTGCTGGGGGAGGGGCTGGTGTCGTAGCTGTTGTATAACCTCCCTGAATCCCGAGATATAGCCATATGTGGTTAATCCGCAGGTTTCTTTTTGTAGCACCCCTGCTATACCCCTGCTATGCCCACAGTATTTTGCAAGGGGGGCCTGGACTACCACAGATCACTAAAGCCTGCTCACAGTCCCGGTGTGCTGCCCTCTGCCCGCTGAATTACGGGCCGATGACAGGCCTCACTGCCACTCAAGCGCAGTAGGCCACGGGCACCAGGCCTCAGCAGACGCTCTGTACAAGTACCGCCAAGGGCATCCCCACGCCCGCCACTGCTGCGGTGAAAGCGCTAGGCTCACATGCCCCTACTGCAACCAGGGCCAGAGGCTGAGCTCTGGCACCTGTACGCTAGGTCCAAAAGGGGGGTGAGACTTGCAGGAGCAGAGAGCCCCCACCTCCCTCCCGCAAGCAGAGTCACGCCGTCCGCGGATACGTGGACCGAGACAACCACGGCCAGCAGCGCACGGCCCGCTACTCCTCACCTCTAGCGCTCCAGGGAGGCGGCACCTTCACCGGGCAGGGCGCCACAGGACTTCTCTAGCTGCCGGGCCGATCCAGATGGCCCCGTGCTTCCACCACCACAACGTTTTGTCTTGGTGCCCACAGCCCTCCGGTGACAGCAGCGCCGCAGTTCACTCGGCTGCTCTCGGCCGTGCAGAGAGACGCCGCCTTGCCACTCTCGGGGGACACAAAATGGCGGGCACTCTGTGGCCTTCCCAACCTCCTCAACCCGTACCTGCCATCAACTACTGTGGGCCGGAGCTCCGATCGCAGGGCAGCACACCAGCGATAAATCAGCTACAACACTCTCCCGTAGGCGCCTCAAAGTTACAGCAGCTCCGCAAGCTCACCACCGCAGGGAGCCACTCAAGGTCCGCCAGGCCGCAGCAAGGCCGGGGCCGGGCAAACCCAATCACGGAAAAAGCCACCAGGAAAGCAAACAAGAAAAACGCAAAATGGCGGCCGCAACTCCGAAAATTTCGGAATCGGGGGCGTGTTTTGGCGTTGTGAGTGACGGATGACGTCACAGTCGCAAAAACGCAAAAAAACACGCCCCGGAATCCGAAAGAGACGGGCTTTAACGGAGTGACGCCTCTCTCCTCCAATGGCTGGCCTCCGTTTAGGAAGCCAGCCAATGGAGGAGAGAGGCGGGTTCAAGCCCCCTTACAGAAAATACTTCAAATCATTAAATCTCCCCCGGAGACTGCGCAAGCGCAGCCTTCGGTCCTCGACCTAAAAACAAACTTTCCATTACTTTAAATGCTTGCAACAATAGGTGCGATGGTCATAGTTTACTCTTTCAATCCTCGGGTAAGACTTTTATATAACAACATGTCACAGATTCTTGCAGATCATTTCTGATTGGCTGGCAGCCGCCTTTAAGAACCTTGTTACCCTCTGGAAATCTCTGTGCTGACGGAGTGCCACTGAACGGCTCAACATTCCAATCTGTCACAAACTCTTTTGCAATTCTGTACTTGTTGATTTCATAATAAATGTATTTTGTGTGTGGTGGTTTGATTGCCTTACCTGCCTGATGATTTAGAATTCACATTTTTGCACTATCTACTGCTGAGCTCAAACAAACCTTTTTTTTAGCCCACGCTTCCGAGATCAGCCACATGTGATGACAGCAACACGGATGCCTAACATCAAGCATCATAGGCTGACATCTATGTGCATACACGAGCATTCCGTAATGTGCATTTACAATCTAATTTGAAACGTTGAGAAATACTTGGAAAACAAGCAAGATAAAGGTGAATACATGATATTTGTGGTTTCTTTTATAGGTCACTGGGTGGCAGTGTATCTCTTCTAACTGTCTAGCTATTATTGTCCAAAGGCATAACGCTTTGAGGACAGTAATTGATGTTTTAGGAGAAATAGCATCAAAGCTCATATTTGAAATAATCTAACAAGCAAGAGAACAGTGGACAATAATAGCCATAAATGTATTACTATTTAAAGATCATAAACCAAGCCTCAATGCAAAACGGCAGACAACAGATAATAAACATTTGCAATGCAATAGGTCTCGCATTTACGAAAGTTTAAGCTATTGGCATTGTAAATGACCATGTCTTTTATTTATGTTTTAATAACGAAAAAAAAATAAAAGGCATTATCATTTTCAATGTCAATAGCTGAAACTCACGTAAATGCGAGTCCTATTGCATTGCAAATGCTTGTTTACTTTGAGTCATGCTGCCATACAACAAAGCTATAAGAAATTGGCAAAGCCAATAGCTCTATCATAGGCGAGGCATATTGGCTTTGGCAATGCTTGTTTAAATTGCAATGTGGTATTTATCATCCTTGCATAAACCAAGAATTACAAGTCCCAGAATTTAAAGGCAATGTCTGTATTAAATGAGTTACTTGAGCATGGAACTGGCAAACCTCAAAGTTCGGATAATTACTGCGACTTCAAGCCCAATTAATAATGAAGGTGGGGTTGGCTGAAAAGCAAGGATTCGCAGACGCATAAGTGACGTGGCTAATACAAAGGTAAGCAGAGCAAAGACGAGGAACAGAGAGAGAAAGAGAGACTGGTTGAGTTATTGAAGCGTACGATGAATGGAGAGGGAAAGATTATAAACCAAGAAATCTAGCATGTTCATGCTGCGAGTGTAAAAAGACAAAGATTAACGGAACGTACACAAATGATAATTTGACAAGTCTGGCATTGTGTCTCAGCTTTGGCCCCTTTCTCTTGTCCTCGTGTTCTCTCTAATTCTTATCGGTCACCAGTACCTAGAAATCGACATTACCTAAAAATCAACATTGCGGTCGCTATTCTATCCTCCAGTCCCCTCTCTCTGTCTACTAATCTAGTCTTTCTTTTATGTCTATCACTCCCTGATCGTGCTTACGAGGGTCAAGGGTCGGTAAATATTGTGATGTCACGCTGGCAAGATGGCGGAAGGGTGAGAGCAGCTGAGCTCGGGAAAGGGGCTGTCAACCATACCGCCGGGGCAGGGAGTGCTAGATACATAGAGGGCGAGAGAGGAGTATAAACTACTGTGGAACGTGTGTCGACCACGAATTGTAGTGAGGCTGCGATGGTGCTAGACCGCATGGGCGATACATTAACTGTCAGCCCAACAGCATATATTGACTTCGCCCAGAAGGAAGGGTGCTTCGGAGTATTGCTTGCTATGTGATGTTATCTTGATGTGTGTGTCGCATTAATCACCCGAGAGGGTACACAGGCGCTTTGACGTGTGGTTCCCAATGTGCTTATATAAAGAGCAAGGGTTTGCTTCTTGAGGAACTCAAGAAGTGAGGAGGAGGCTCTGATGTGTTGAGGGAGGTCTTTGCATGGCTTGGTTGGAGAATGAGCGATTCCCAGTTTTGCTTTTGTCAATTGATTTTCAGTTTTGAGGGGGTTGAGGGGAGGGGGATGAGGGCCGGTGGTGCTAATCAACTAGGAGATACTGCATTGCTTGTCAGGCAGCCGAGGGGTGGGAGAAGTGTGCAGTGGGACCTGGTGTTTCAGCTGCTGCCAGGTGCAGGTTTTACCCTGCAAATAGCGGTGGTGGTCTCCACGAAGTTACGTTGGTAATATGTATTTTTCTAAGTTCATACTTCGTATTCTGTCTGCATTTGGAAGAGGGTGTCAGTCTCTCGGAAAGGCTGTTAAGGCACCAGGAAATATTACAGCTATTGGCTCCATTCCCTAAATTCCATAAAAGCAGAATATTTTGAGACCGATTCATTTAGTTTTTCTTTTTCTTGTGTTACATATACGTTGCTAGTACTAATTTACAAAATTCCATTCACATTATGTGGATTACAGATGTCTTACTAAGTAGCCCAGGCTGTAAAATGCTAAACGGATCATGCACTGTAATTTCTACATGTGGTCAACCATTTTTTTTGTCTCTTTGGTGATGGGGATGGTTTGATATTCACTGGCAATCTTCTTGCTTGATGTTGGAACGGATTTGCCACTCGTTTTTTTCAAAATAGACTGTTTAATCATACCGTACCAACTTTTTTCAGGCCATTTACCACGACAAAATTAGACATTTGGTAGTCTCGGAGGGCCGACCGAGAGATTAAGGGGAAGTAATCGTTAAAAAGCACTATTTAGCAACTGAGCATCTTCGATAGGACGCACTGATGAGAAATTAACATTTGACTTCAAAGATCTATGCTGGGCCTAGTAAAATTGTGGGCATTGACCCACCTATGTGTATGCACATGAAGTTTTATGTGGAAGTAGCGCTGTGCTGTCTTCTCTCACAGCATTAGCAGTGTGACTATGGGTCCAGTGCAGTTCCATAGCCAAGGCAGTCAACCCTGTTACATGGACATAGTGACCAGGCTGTTGGCATGGCACGTACGATGCACTTCGGCCCAGTGTAGTGCCTTAAGAAGAAGAGTATTATGAATTTTAGTAACCCATACTTTTAACTTCTAGGTGTCACATGGAACTGTTCTTGTTGCCCCTAATTTGATCCCATCTGGGATTCGGGGGAAATGTCTGTAGGGTGTATTCTTCTGTTAGACTTGAGAAACTTTTCCGTATGCTTTCCTAAAATTCCCCAAATACAGCTGTTCCCTCATTCCACCCACCCCAAAAAAACTTGAGAGGTACCAACTAAGAAATACTTATGGTATCCCCATTGGAGTTTCTTCAGCTTTAGTTATTATTAAATCTTCTTATCATATCTAATAAAAATGCCCGATGCTTCCTCAAGAACCAGAGCTTTTTTAAGTTACTACCTGTGGTTGCAGGTATTTCTCTACCAGTGTGAAGGAGAAAGAGCGATAGCTGGGAGTACTGGAATCACCAGCAATGTATTGTTTTCTTACTTGAGGAGTGTGTTTACTAACTTGAAGTGCATTAGAGGGTAGGGAGCTCTCAAATCCTGCAAAGCATTTTGCGGTTGTCTTTTTGTAATGAATGCCATCAACCACTTAATCATGTGTTTGCCCTCTGGCTACCATGCCTCTACTCATAGCACATGCTTTGTGCATCCTGGCACTGTTTGTTTTCCTTCTATTTGCTAAAGAAGCAACTAAATAGAAAGTGGGTGATATCGTGCATATATATCGAAAAGGCGTTGGGTCCTGACCTTTAGATGTTGACACTCCACACCGTCCTGAGGTAAACCAAGAAAGGGAGTTGAGCTCCTTGTCCTAATTGGTGCCCTTAACCAAAGTGGAAATGCCTGTCCCTAAAGTAGATTTGCAGGAGTCGCAGAGTCTATGTTCTTGCCTCTCCTGGTTGGCCGTGTACTTGTCCAGATCTGAGCAACAAATACACCCTGATGGAAAATCTATTATTTTTAATCTTTAGACCTTGTTTTTCGTTCATAGTCGTACAGATCTATTCACCAACGAAGACCAGTGCTAGAAAATTCTATCCAGCGTCTATGAACTAATAGATAATTTGGCACTCAACACATGTCTCTCGTCTCTGCTTTCAATTCACCCTGGCCTTTTGCTCTGATCAAGACTCTGTCCCTCCTTCATCATTTTCTTCTTTTGGCTCCCTAGAGTCAAATACCAGGGGCTTGATTCTAAAGACCTCACTGGTGTATCTACTTTTCTTTTTCATGAGGCAGTGTCATAACTCCTTTCCTCTGTTTTCAACAAAGGTACGTGATCATTATCAGTGTGCTTGAGTACTTAAGATTGAGCTGTAGGTGTCTTCAAGTGCCCCAGAGCTGCCAATGCCTGATGCGAGATCCTTTTGCTACTATAGGAACAACTAATTGCCATGTTTATGTATGCATGATGCCTTGGTTAGTGTGTCCCTTTAACACAATCTACCGGTGTTTTATGTGCACCACAGTCGTGACAGACGGTCACCTGTCCTAGAAGAAAAAAAGCCAGCATGGCCTATTGTGGTGTAGTCTGGCCCCAGGTAAGGGCCTTTGTCCAACAGGTGCCATTTTGTACAACACAAACACAAGGAGATGATGGATGGAGTGCTGAAGCTTTTCAAACACTCCCTCCTCCCTCAGTCACAGATCTGGGTTGAATCCATCATCATTCTTTAGCTCACTTCGCCACCCCAGTTCAGCCACAGCTATATGCAAATCAGTCTTGACCCTGTGCCTCATGTGAACAGTCCAACCCGAACTGCCAAGCCAGGTGTTCCCTGGACCTGACCCCCGTAGCCTTATGGGAACAGTCTAGCCCAAACTGCCAAGCCATGTCTTTCCTAGACCGGAAACAAGCATCCTGGGACCGGTTTCGGGGTAACACCCCTCATCAGCCAGGCTAGCTTGAATCCAGTGGAAAAGTGAGCAAGGGACCCAAGTCTGGGCATACCCTGCCAACTTAGGGCAAACACAAGGAGATGATGGACGGAGTGCTGAAACTTTTCAAACACTCACCCCCAGACACAAATCTGGGTTGAATCCCCGACTGGGACGGGTATGCCCAGACGTGGGTCCCCTTCTCTCCAGGCCACTGGAATCAAGCTATCCTGGCTGAGGAGGGGTGAAACACCGATACCGGTCCTAGGATGCTTATTTCCAGTCCAGGAAGGACCTGGCTTGGCAGTTCAGGCTGGACTGTTTCTGTTGGGCACAGGCTCAAGATTGATTTGCATATGGCTGGGTACAAACCGGAAAGGCATGGTGAGCAAAAAAATTATGGATTAGGCCCAGAGCTCTGTACTGGGGTTAATGTATGTCATTGTTCTGTATTCTGTCATCAGTTGCTCTTTTTGCATTTGTCACCACGAGTGGGACGGGTATGCCCAGACGTGGGTCCTGTGCTCTCCATGCCACTGGAATCAAGCTATTCTGGCTGATGACGGGTGAACTCCGAAACCACTCCTAGGATGCTTGTTTCCAGTCCAGGGAGGACTTGGCTTGGCAGTTCAGCCTGGACTGTACCCATTGGGCACAGGGTCAAGCTTGATTTGCAAATGGCTGGGTTCAAACTGGAATGGCATGGTGAGCAAAAAAAAAGATGGATTTAGGCCCAGATCTCGGTTCTGGGGTGAATGTATGACATTGTTCTGCATTCTGTCCATCAGTTGTTCTTTTTGCATTTGCCATTTTGTACAATACCTGGTTTACCATAGTATATTGGGCTGACGCGGGAATAGATCCCAGTGCACCATGTCACAGCACACTTAGTCCAGTGCAGTGCATGTATGTGATGCAAGTCTGCCCCAGAAATTGGTACATTCGAGGAGATGCTCTGTTTTTCCTAACATTTCTATAGTGGCCAGTGTGGTTTGGACTCTGCATCTAATCTTTGCATCTGCATCCCACCACACATTCACTGTCATCTTGGCTGTCCATCCAGTGATGCTGGAGCATGGATGGCACCTTCATATGTGGAAATCTGTTGTAAACTCATGTGCCATTTAAATGGATAAAGGAGGTGTTAAGTCCTAGTCTGGAGTACTTCATTATCAACCAACAGCATGTTGGGGGAGGGTGGTGCTCAAGGGTGGTATTATGGATAGGTGTTAACCTCTGGTGTGTATCTTTGAGTAGCCAATATTGAGATATGAATGCTAAAGAATTATTCCACTCATCAACGCTGTTGGCTCGAGGTGTGTCAGGGTGTTCTTAATCCCTAGCATGGGGCTGCACTAGGATCAGTCCAGTGTGTAGTATTACCTCTTGTTATAAGTAGTGTTGGTATCTACCCAAGATCTCAGGTGAAGGGGACCTTTTAGCTATTGGTGTAAGGGGACAAAGGGGCCCGAATCGACCGTGTCTGCAAGAGGGTTGAATTGGCCCCTGTGATGGATGTTGGGATGCTGTTAGTCCTTGGTCTTGGTTTTTGAGAGGTGATCTTTTTCTGATAGTAGTAGTGAGAAATGGCACCTTCTAGTGTTTATTGTTTATTAGACTAAGGGAAGTTTATATTAATTCGGTAATAAAACTAGCCCTTGATATTGTGATATGACCATAATTATGTTGTTGACTTTTGGCGACAGGACCGGATTGATGTTTGCTCCAGTGTAGAGAGATGGCTGATGCTAGACATGTAATGGTGGCTTGTCTGGTCTGCTCAAGTTTCTGTTCCAGTAGAGGTGTCGGCCATGATGTGGAATTATGAGTCTGTGATGTGGGTGGAGGGTTTTGTCTGCCACTGGTGTACGGGCAGGGTAGACTTAAGTCACTGGTGTTTGAGCAAGACTAATGTTGGCATTTGATATTGGGGCTGGGATCATTTTGTTCTCTGGTGCAAGGTAAAAGTAGTAAAGTTGAACAGGAGGCGAAAGCTCCCAGATGATATCACTTCATTTGCCACTCACATTTTCTATTTTTCAGTGAGGATGGCGGCTGGTGGCGGAGTTGGCTGCAACAGAGCTATCAGAATGTGCGTGAAAAGGTGAGACCCGTTTGACATCTGCACACTTCAACCCCCGGACCATGAAACTATCATGTTTTCCGTAGACGTACATAGTCTGTATTCCTTTGTGATTTCTTCTAACCCTTGCTGTGTCATCTGCTCCCTCTGTGTCAGCCACCTTCTGTGTTTCCGTGAGCATCTGTTGTCTAAGTATGGGAGCATCTTGGTCTGTGCTCTTCAATTGTACATAAAGCCGTATTGTATGCTCCAATAAGTCCATCATCGGATTGCAGATGAGACCCTTTGCCTCCGTAACACAATCGCAAAAACAGTTCCACAGACCCATCATATGATCACCAGAGAAGACTCACTGCTCCATCATCTAGTCACTGAACGGTTCCACAGCTTCATCTTATCACATAGTAAGACTTGCATACTATCATCCAATAATCCAGGCTTTCCTATAGGGCCCTGCATCAAGTCTCCTGACCCACACCCTGCTATAAACAAACTCTAGGGACAGAGCATAGCCTCCGTTCACACCCTGCGCCCATTCTCAATACCCACAAAATCAGCTGCGTAAAGTATTGCATCCATGCGCTTCAGGATCTGAATGTAGAATGTGGTATTTTGCGATGATCAATACCCAGTGGCCAGATAGGGCTGTGCATAGGTCTGCACACTACTCTTTGCACCTAGCAGTACTGATTCCTCTACTTTCAGGGCACAACACATATGCAGGGCTTCCTCCTACGCCTAGCTTGTTCTCACCTTGGGGAAAAAGTGACAATTTCCAGAGACCTGTTCCTAGTCCGATCTCCCTCTGTGTATGTGCAGCAGAGCTTCTCCAGATGTCCCTGAGAATACAGCCTACTTGTGTATGCAGACCACTGTCTATAATCTTTGGCACTTGCAGAAATCCAAGACTGATCAAGTTGTGATGTGAGATTAGAAATTCATATCTTTAGCAAAGCAAAATCGAGATCTTCTTTGTGGCTTTTATTTCTAGGCCTTTTCAAAAGTGGAGATAAGCAAGCACTAACTGATCATAGCAATGTGAATTCCATGGGAGAAGGTGCATGCTTTCTTACTAATGATCTATTTGCAAAATCTATCCTCCCTCAGCAGAGTGCATAAGAGGAAGGCCACAGCTGACGGTAGGACATTTCTTGAGTATAGCATAGGCCAGATACTCAAACTAGTTTGGTGCAGTCTTTTGCTTCTAGTAAGGACTTCAAGCTAAATTTAGGTTACAGCCAGCAATTGGACAAGGGTGAAGAAAATGCTGTGTATTCACTGAAGCACTGTCCGTGTGACCGGAAAGTGTGATGGCCTTATCCTGTGTAGGTAACCGGCCTCTTGTGCTGCATGCAACACGATTCAGACAGTGCATACTTTCCTTGCGTACTAAGTATAAACCCAACACAAATTCACAGAGAAAGACCCAGTCTGTATCCATGGGTTACAGTTTGAATGCCTGCACTGCAAAATAATCATTGGCAACACCAATAAGTCAGTTTTTTGTTAGGATGAGTGCTTAGTAACAGTTGTGTGACCGTGTGCATGTGGTGCAAAGAAAATATCAAAACAAAGTAACATCTTGGGCCCCAACAATATGTAAGCCCCTGTCTGAACAGACCCCAATTGCAGAGTTGTACGCTCAAAAATTGTAAGGCGTGAACATATTAGTCATACTAAACAAAATATTGCACAATATATACCTTTGACAAAGGGCCAGTATCTTTTTGGAAAACCAGTGTGCGTGCATAACTTTGTACATAAGTAAATTTGTCAATCCAGCTACAAATTACCATGGCAGCAACGTAAAACCAAGCCATGCTCATTGGAGATTAGTTTTTTAAATAGTCTAAAACATTCAAACAGCAGTCAATCCTAAACAAGAAAGCCATAAGCCAGCAATTAAAATTTTAAAGCTTGGGCAACTAAATACATCAAAGAACACACCCTGGCTCTAGTCTAAATAAAAGGAGTACTTGAGCCCCATCACCAAAATTAATGGCAATACAAATGGATCAATGTAATCATCCATTAAATACTGTGGTGTTGATGGACAGACCAGCAGCCCATTGGCAGTCGATAATACATGGAAACCAGTGACTCAGGAGGACTGAGCAAAAGCCCTCTCTCTACTTCTCGCAGAATTCAAGACATGCTGTCCTTTAGACAAACTGGTCTTTAGCCAGAGCGGATGATTGAGTTGTTTTCTACCTTGGTGTACCAGATGATACTTGGTTAGATTACTAATGGGATTAGGAAGGTGAAATGTTTAATGTAATGCTCTAATAAACACTCCTAACATGAAATTCCTAAATGAAAGAGCACGTTGAGACTGGGTGGCCAAATATGCACATTATGCATTCGAGTCTCAGCAATGTCGCTCAACATCCTGTGATTCTGGGCAAATCACTTAATGTCCCTGTGCCCAACAATAATGATTGTGTCCTTGTGTAACGCAGCTGGTGCTCATGTTAAGAACTCTGATACCTGATACCTTTGGGTCAAGTTTGCGTTATATAAAACACCGAAAAGAAAAGAAAATCTGAAGGTGACCATATCTTTAACTCTTGAATTTTGAGCTCTACAAAATAGTTTTTGAAAGATACCGTCTTCTACAAACTGTCTCAATCTGCCCCTGGGATAACATTTTAAATATATTGAAATTCCTAGGTAGATAATATTCATTTTTTCACTGAAATCATTGCAGATTGCTGGCTGTGACTCTATGTTGTTGGAGTAAATCAAGTGGGCACTATTGGAGAATGCAGATGGAATATTCCTCCAGAATTTGAGTCGTCAGAATGTAGCAAATTGTCTTGTAAGCTGGTATGTGTGTGTAGTATTTGTATAGCCCAAACCTAGTCAAAAGGGGGTGGAGCACTGGTGTTCAATGCGGTTGGGCAAGCACTGTTGCACAAGATGCTCCAACTGTTATGATCTTCCTGCTGGTTAACCTCCTCCTATGGAAACCTTGTTGCAACTTCTACTTCCTCTGCATAGTCAAGAATGAAAGTCTATGTAAGCCTGCATTGTCATCAGTGTAAAGTTATAGCCAGCATGGCCGTTACCTATTTGATAATAAACATCTGAAGACAGGTTGCATTGCTATCCTAAATTGAAACCTATTCCTACTCCAAAAAAGGCAAATGCTAAACTGCTGGAATTGGTAGAAGTGGCTGCTGGCCTAACCTTACAATTTTGGAGCCAATTGTCCACAAGATAAGATAAAAAAAATAATAATGTTATTAATCACAATATTGAAAGAATCTGTAAAAATTTTGTTAAATATAATTTCTCTTTAGTAATGCAGGCAGAAGAGCCAGCAATTGGGCCGCTCAGGTTTGGGTTGAAATTTCCCTTAGGCCACAAAATACTATATCAGCTAAGCCATCTAATGCAAATAGTCCTTAAAGAAAGTAGACTCTAACTGGCGGGTCTGTGAACTTGTTAAGCTGTATAATGACTAAATATTCTAGGACTTCATATCAAAGTCATGGACAGATAGATTGTCAGTAATATTCGGAAAAGGGTCCAAGTAGCTATTTAATCTTTGAACAGGTCAATTTAATGTATTGAGAAAATATGTTGGAAATACATACAAACCAAACACAAGGAGATGATGGACGGAGTGCTAAAACTTTTCAGACACTTACCCCCAGTCACAGATCTGGGTTGAATCCATCATCGTTCTTTAGCTCACTTCACCACCTCAGTTCAGACCCATCTATATGCAAATCAGCCATGACCCAGTGCCTCATGGGAATAGTCGAGCCCGAACTGCCAAGTCAGGTATTTCCTGAACCGTAATCAAGCATCCTGGGACCGTTTCGGGGTAACACCCCTCATCAGCCAGGCTAGCTTGAATCCAGTGGCAAAGGAAGCAGTGGACCCACGTCTGGGCATACCGTGCCATCTTGGGGCAAGCAAAGCAAACACAAGGAGATGATGGGCGGAGCGCTGAAACTATCAGACACTCGCACCCAGTCACAGATCTGGGTTGAATCCATCATCGTTCTTTAGCTCACTTCGCCACCTCAGTTCAGACCCAGCTATATGCAAATCAGTCATGACATACATACTGTCTTTCTTGTAAAAAAATAAATATTGAAGAGCCTCTAACTGTTTTATTTTCCGAAGCTGAATTTAATCCTATTTATTCTTCGTAGTCATTGTGTTCCGTCCTAGTCAGTGCAAAAATAGATTCAGTGTATTGACTATCCATCAGCTTATGATCTGCTAAGTAGGGGCTATTTATGGGCCAGATTTTACAACCTGGCAGTTTGTTTTATCGGTATTGATGGCACTGCACTTGATCATGTTGCACGGGTTGATAATCATTCACTTACCACATATGAGGCTAAATTGGAGTGGTGACCCCCCCGACCTCCCCTTCCCCTCCAAGGTTGTCTGTTGGCTATTAGTCTTCTTATTTTCATAGCAAACTTTACACCATATCTGTAGCAAACATCTTATGATCCTATCAGAATTTCAAACGTTGCTAGTGCAGACTTGCTGTATGCTGACGATATGGTCTTTATTGGGCATGTACACTTAAAACATATGCTGACTGCTCCACTAAAAGTAATGTTTTATCCATACATTGTAGAAAAACTGAAATCCTAATGTATTGTGACATTTTATAATATAGCAATTTTTCCAAGGAATGTGATGCATTAGATATCTGTCTTGTACAAAAATCCACTTACACTATTTGGTGCCAAGCAGTGAGGTGACCAATTATACTGGTATTCTCATTATTTCCGAGGTCTGATGCTATCCTCTTGAATTATGTCAGGGTTAAGTAAGGCTTATTATGCCGCATTTATAATAATACTGACATCTGTACAGCACAGTGGTCTATTTAGGTAAAATCCTTTAATTGCCACAGGATCCGTTTATGAAGGAGCTCTGTTTAGTGCAGCCTTTTTATCACAAGAGGGCTCTGATTAGGCCAGAAAGTTTGCCATGCTAGGGCTCTGAATGTGGCTGAGCTTAGGGCATATCATTGTTCTAATTGAACAATTGTGCTCTTAATTACTTTAGTTTCTTAGGAAACTTCTTGTGAATAGCTCTGGGAAATATAATTGTATTCATTCTCTTGGTTTCAGAAAATGTTACTGTAAATCAATCCAAATTATATTTGAACAGCAGTCCCTACGTTGCCAGTTAAGAATCACTCTGATGGCTTAGAGTATGACCTTCTCCATTTGACCACATTGTGTAATTCTAGGGAAAATCACTTAATTTAACTGTGCCTCCGATACTATGGGTCCGATTCCGTTCTCGTTGTGAAAGCTCTCCGTCCGAGTCGGATCCGGAGTGCTTTTTGACCGACTAGCACTCCGGGGCTCCAAACGACCGAGCTCGGAGCCCCATTGAAGTGAATGAGAGCCTGTTGTACGACGTGTACATAGGCTCCCATTGACGAAAAAAGGATGTTGCTCAAAAGGGCACTCCCTGTAATGATGACGCGTCTGTGCCACCTCCACCGTACATGCACGTTGGGGGGGGGGCCTTGGTTCCCCCCTGTGAACGACTCGTAAGGCTACGGGTGAAGGGGGGTCCGGCGCGGACCCTCAGAGTCCGCTTCCCAGAGCTTTTACGAGTCAGAAACTCCATCTCGATCCGGCTGTCCGAATCGTGCATCGTACTGGCTCGGTCGGAAATCGCCTCTATTGCACGGCACGGTACGCTTACGGCTGACACGTACGGAGTGGTCCGGACCCGGAAACTCTTCGGTTGGCGATTTCACGTTTCCCGCATCGTACTTGCGCGCTCTTATAGTTATGAGTCGGTCGGAAAACACGCGTCCGGCTCGTACTTTTCCAGGCCGGATCGCTTCAGAGCCATTCCGAACGAGATCGGAATCGGCCCCTAAGTGTTGGATCAATGATTGGTTTACTTTTTACAACAAGAGGAACTTTACAAGGTCTTGTAAAGTCAGACGTTTACAGGCCTGTTTCTCAAAGTTATTAACACATGAGAGTTTGGTTTACATGTACAAAAGTTGATCTTGCACTCCTAAAATAATTTACTTGCATGAAGGGTTGGTGGAAACAAATATTCTTACAGGGACTTGAAAGAAACAAAAAGTCTTAGTTCCAGATAAATGCCCAGTCAGTTTGTCCACGCCCGCAAACTTACAAGTTTAAAGATATGTACAAATACCACTCCAACCAATTTCCATCCCACTTCCTGGTAAAAGTTAGAAATTGGTTTCTGACAAGAACAGGAGTAAACATTTTTCCCCAGGATGACGGGATCCTCCTCCAATAAAGAGTTGAAGGTCTAGGTAATGGAGTTTCTCCATGTGGAAAAATATATTTCTCATAGAGAAAATAGTTTTAAAATTTACACTAGTATATTTGCTCCCATGAAAATGGAATATATAGAGGCTTACTAAAAGTGTAATTTTTAGGCCTACTTCTGTAAACTCTTCTGAATTCTGATAAGTCCTAAATCTCACACAGTGACAGTACAAAACCATAGGCGCACTGTTGTGACTTTGTTTTGGGATTGGGCCCATGTGTTTTTTTAAAAACTCTGCCTATAATGTTCTCAATGATTTTAGACTGAGAGTCTCTATTTTTTAGGGCTCGCCCCTCGTGATGCACTGCGCAGCAGTGCTCGCGCAGGTGAGCCGTTTTGTAGGGGGTTTAGAAACGGACCCTTTTGGGTTCTGTTATTGGGCTTTGTGTGCGTGTGTTTTTTTAACAGAGCACGCAATATGCCAATGGCGGACTCATTGCTCCGCCCATGGCCTATTGGTGTCTGTTACGCGCACCAACGGCCATATGTCTTCAATTATCGTGCCCAGACACGGGCACGATAATTGAAGACATATGGCTCGCAGTGGCTGGCGCGCACCACTCGCGGGCATTTTTTTTCTTTTCGTGCCGCTTGTTTTTTTGTTTTTTGTCCATTATGCTCTTCCTTATCAAAGGCATTAATCCTTCCATAATAACGGCTGTATCGGCCCTTGTGGGACGGCGCATCCATTCCATGTGATTTATTCTGCTGTGATTGTTCCGTTTTCTCTTCTTATTCCGTGTTTTTGCTAAAGCTGTGTTATTTAGGTTTCATGGGGCGCAGCAGTTAACTTTTCATGCAGCGATGATGTCTTGAAGGTGGACACAGGAAGTTAAATGACTGGCATTGCTCCCAAGCCCTCCTCCCATACAGTCATGCCTCTAGAGGGGGCCCCTGACCCTGCTCTATTTGTCTCAGCCCCCCATGGGCCCTGCCACCACAGCTGCTGCATGTGCCAAGAGACCGCACAGGAATAGAAGGCGCTGCACCTTCTCTTGGCATATTCATTTATCAACCTACCTTACCACAGCTGTTAAATGTGTCCGGAGGCGGCACTGCAATGAGACACTACACCTTGTCTCACATATTAATTAATGTATCTATTTATCTTTCACTGCAAAGCAGTGTTATTTGCTTAAAATGTTTAAAACAGAAATACGGCCTCCATGATATTGATTCATGTCAGTTATGTTGGAGGCAGGGAGCAAACTTTGTACTTCAGGCTTGGGAGTGAGTATTGATAGGGGACTACTGGGAAAATGTGATACAAGACCTGAGATCTATGACGTCAGAGGAGATACACCGGCCCAAATAAAGCTGTGGTGTTTGTATTGTTATCTATGTGTTCTCATGATTAGAAAGCTTGGTTTCAGGGTGGTCAAGTTTTGTTGCAGGATATGGAGTCAGTGTGTGGCGCTGCTGAAATCTTATTGAACAGTAAAAAAAAAAAGCATTACGTTTTATGTTAAAAAGGACAGATGTCTCCACTGTCTGGGTTAATCAGAGTCGTGGAACATTTATTAGATTTCGCTGGTAAAAATGATTTACGCTGCACGATTTTAAAACCATATCCAGCATTTCAGAACTTGAGCTATGTTTCGCTAATCCTGGTCAACCTCTGCAATGGGGATGAATACTTATATCCTAAGAAAATAGGGGAAAATACATTCTCCGCATGTGAGGTTCTTTCGCCTGTCAGCTCATGATGGGAGACCAACACTTTCCATACAAACTCCAGCTGCTTCTTGCAATAAGCCTTCAAACTGGTAGGAGTTGTTATTCTCCCCTCACTCTCGAGGACAATCAAGCACCACTTGCCTACCATAAATTATACTGTCTGGAGTCGTGAGTCCTCTCCTCACAACGTTTCCTTGGCAAGGAAATATAAATTTAATACACCCATAAACTAAATACTGGCTGTTACACCAGGACACGTACATAAGATGCTAAGAGGGTTATAGACCGGGCCACTGGAATTAAGTGATTGTGCGGCAGCAGCGAGTTTAGCATAATTGTAGATTTTCCACCTTTGCCATAGAATCCAACATCTGTCGCATAATCTGAAGATTTTTCCAAGAAAAAATGTTGTTTCTAGCTCTGACGGGTAAAAAGTTACAAAAAAATGCAGCAATATGGTTTGCAGAACAGTGAAAGGCCCTTTGCAAAGCTACATTATGGGTTTAAACTGGTACTAATGAGTTGCAACCAATGCCCTGACTGTGTTACCAAGTTTAACAAGCATTTGCAGTGCAATAGGTCTCGCATTATTAAAGTTTGAGCTATTGGTGGTTCCTTATTTAGCAATGCCAATAGCTCAAACTTTAATAATGCGAGACCTATTGCATTGCAAATGCTTGTTTAAATTTAAATACTGGATTTCATCAAACACTTTTTATTACTTGATGCATCTAAAAGAAATGGCGTTTATAGTTGTCCTTTAAAAACTGATGATAGTTTAACTACCTATACCGTAATCCTTTTTTTCAATTGAGAATATTTCGGTTAATTTATTTGGAAAACAATCTCCAGTTGTTCTTACATTCTTCAGAATGCATTTGCATATAATTAAGCCGCATTCTTAGGACATTATAGTATTGAACCCCACTGTCAGTCAAACAAAAGGTGCTAATAGCTTGCTGTGTTTTGTTCGAGCACCTTACCTAATTGTTAAAGCTTTGTATTAAGCTCCAACATAAGGGTCTTTATCTTGCCAACAGTAAATCTTCTGTCCTTCAACGATACTGTGGATGGTAAATTGCAGCAAAAAGGATTGTTTTGCAGGGGTTGGGCATACTTGTCCATTGGTCAAAATAAACTTTAAAAACATGGTGTTTTTAACCCCAAACAGCATCTCCTGAGTGATAGGCGACGACCGTCAGGATGCAATTTCAGACCCAAATTTCAAAACCAGTATAATTATACCCTCATTGAAACAAAGTGGTGTTTCTTGCAATTTCTTTGGTTGTTGAATGTGGTGCAAAAATATTAAGCTTATCTGTGCAGCAGTCCCAGACCGTTGAAAGTAAATCATGAACGTCTGCTGCAGCATTAATCGCTTCAATCCCTCTAAAACTCACGTGGCTACTCCAGAGCACAGCATCCAAGGCACACAGATTTTCATTTTTGTTTCACTTAATTATGTTGCTTTATACTATTAAATTGACATGGATCAATATGCAGTTTACTTTCTGAACTTAAATCTTATTTCGTCATGCATAAATCCCAAATAAAAATAAATGTAGTGGAAAGATGTTGGAGAGAAAAAGCACATAGCGAAGTAGAGGAATAGTTAGAATTTAACCAAGTTAAAATCCTAGGCTGTCTGTGGCAAAATTAAAGTCCAGTTAAAAAAATTGTGGCTGAAAAGTGTCCTTTTGGTTGGAATTTCATAATTTAAGTAGCAGCCTGGATGCACATAGATTCTACCAACAAATGTTAAAGGTTACAAATGTAACACGTTTTAGAAAACAATAAGGAAATTAAGGCATTCATTAATATCCGCCCATGTTGGTACAAAATGAAGTGAATCTGCCCAAACACACATGGCTACTGTGGAAGAGAATCCATGTCACATCTAATGTTAAGTTGTACCTTTTATAAAGATCTTTAGAATTAACTGTTTACAATGTGCCATTTTATAGCCCTCCAAAGCAAGTTATGTTATGTTAAAATGGTTTTGTAAAGTGCTCGTACACCAGTTGGTTTCTTGGTGCTAATACTAGGAGGTGCCGGACCGGAGCAGTTATACATAGGCTTGGTTGAACAGCCAGGTTTTAAGGTATTTCCTGAACCTCAGTAGATCGGTGCTTAAACTGATTTTCAAGGGTGATGGAGTTCCACAGTCTCAGTGCCAGAATTGCGAACCTACAGCCCCGTTGGAGCTTCAACTTGAAAGTCTGGATAGTCAGAAGTTGGAGATGAGCGGAGGTTGCGTGAGGGGGTGTAGCAAGAAATTAGGCTTTCTATAAATTTGGGGCCACAGCCGTTCAGGGATTTGAACACCAGGCAGACGATTTTGAAAGCACAGCGTTGGGAAATAGGAAGCCAATGCAGTGTGCTCAAAAGAGGGGAGGCATGTTGCCATCTGGGTTGTTTGTGAATCAGTCTTGCTGCTTGGTTCTGCATCAGCTGTAGCCGTTTTGTAAGGCCGTGTGGCATACCGAGGTAGATTGCGTTGGCGTAATCTATTCGTGATAAGATCATAGGTATCACAACCTGGATTTATTTATTTTATTTAAGCATTTTTTATAGCGCACAAATACCCTTAGGTGTCTCGGCACTGAGGACTAAAGAATAGAGAAGGCCAGGACCAGGTGACTTAGTGGTTGAAGAGCCAGGTTTTTACTTGTTTCCGGAAGGCAAGCAGGGTGGGACTAGTCTTAATGTGAAGGGGGAGCGTGTTCCATAGTCTGGATGTCGCCCCATGAATCTTCTGTCGCCCCATGAGGCTTTCTTGGTTTGAGGGACAATCAGCAGGCTCGCTGCTGATGAGCGTAGTGGTCTACTGGGCATGTAGGAGCGGAGAGTTTTCTTCAGAAACTCAGGTCCTGTATTATGGATTGCCTTGTATGCGATGCACAGCACCTTGAACTTGGTTCTACTTCTTATGGGTAGCCAGTGGAGCTGTCACCATGTTGGATATTGGTTTAAACTTGGGGGTGCCTGACAGAATCCTGGCAGCTGCGTTCTGCACCGGTTGAAACTTATTTAGGACCCTTTCCTGGGCATTGATATGGAGACCATTACAATAGTCAACCTTTGACATAACCAGTATGGTGATAAGAGTTCTACCGGCACTGATTGGGAGAAAAGGTAGGAGTTTTTTTAATCTTCTTGAGGACATAGAAGGATAAGGAGACAACTGCGCTGGCTTGATATGTAAATGACAGCTTGTCATCAAACATAACACCCAAATTTCTAACCTTTGTGACTGGGGACAGAGGTGATACTAGCTTGGCTGGCCACCAAGTAGGGGACCAGCTTGAGGAAAGATTGCCAAACATCATCACCTCCGTCTTGTCTGAATTTAATGTGAGGCAGTTGTTTGCCATCCATGCACCACCCCCTTTTGTACCGCTTTGGCCGCCATAAGTGTGGCAGGGTATGCTCAGACGTGAGTCCCTTGCTCACTTTGCCACTGGATTCAAGCAAGCCGGGCTGAAGACGGCTGTAATGCCAGAAACCGGTCCTCGGAAGCTTGTTTCCGGTCCAGGGAAGGCATGTTCGGGCTGGACTGTTCCCATGAGGCACAGGGTCAGACTGATTTGTGAAGGATTCAAAATTATTCTAACGGGCTACACTTACCAATAGCCCATATGCATTTATTTTATAATAATAAGTCAGTCGGCAATGGAGAAAGTTCAATCGTTTATTCATCAAATACAAGCCCTGGCAGGGGAGCCTCAGTCTACACGACCCTCTGAGGTGCGCAGAGGAGACTGATTACATGTTCGAAATACAAAGCATATATACGTTTCGTGTGTTCAAGATGACACCCTACAAGGAAAGATACAACTTGTCAGTATGCCAAGAGGAATACCCATATAAGGCACAATTGATTTGCTAGTTGCCTAGGCCTAAGCTATTCCGGTGGCAGGTCAGTAAGGTGCCTCCCTATCTATCTGTAGCCCGGGGAGTACAGGAACGGGCTCTTCTAGAATGTGCGCATCCCACAAGAAAGGCAGATGTGACCTTGGGTTTCCTTGAGCTACCGGCTAACAACTATAGTAGGCGGCCTGGCTGCCGTCATAGTTTCGAGCAGCAAACGTAATCACGTGATTTCAGGGAAACAGCACTCTCACATAGGGAAACTAAACAAAATGGCTCCGGCTATATCAATAGGAGCATACGAGTCAAAAGTGAATCATTGATTACTAAGTGATCATAGTGTATTCTAACTACACGATTATATAATTACGAGATTACATTGGATATTGGATATATTAGGCCAATAATGCACGTCTATCGAAATTCGATCCCAACAGACGGCCCTTTTGGCCTACTATAGCCAATACACCTATATTCATTCTACAAAAACCCCTTCATCGATCTGCATGAGGTCTGACACCTCCTTTTGGATCATCTGCTTCTCAACCTTGACTTGTCGAGAAAAGTTCAAAGCAGATGTTATCCCAGTTGCACAAAACGAGCAACAAGCCGGGCCACACTGGAGACACAGGCAACACGTAAATATCACTCCAAAAGCTCCAGCCAGCACTATGAATATCTTCCAACCCCAGGTAGCTAAAAGGCCCCAAAACCAACTGCTAATGGACCAGGTGCCGTTATCCACATGCGCTTCGCTTGCTAATCGATTTAGTTTTTGTATAGCAAGATGAATGGTAGGGGCTGAATCTGGAATAAACACACAGCAAGAGCTGCCGATCACACGACAGGCTCCTCCCCTATCTGCGAGGATGACGTCAAGAACCATCCGGTTCTGGAGCGAAACAAGCCTCGTCGCTGCAAGCTCTACAGTGATATTAGTTAAGTTCCCAGTAGTGGTCTGGACCACGTTCTCAACTATTCGGGACAGGCGTCTTATACTGCGGCTATTGAATATGGGTCCCCAGAAGGGGGTAAGACACTTAGCAAAATCTTCAAATTGCTTCAGGGAGGTATCTGTTTGGTCAGTACTGTCGGTGTCATAGCTCCTAACGTTTCGGCTAACCACTACCCCTTTCTGAAATAACTGATGAGTCTGGTGATAGTCGGGCGGGGCAATGTACACAGGAGGGTAGAGAAGTGATAGCAACTACCTGCCCATCCCGGGGAAGCTATGTGTATGCATTCTCACCGCAGACAAAATAGACATCTGGTGGGGTAATCATAGGTGGGGTACTATATACCTGTAAAGTGTAGGTGTAATTGCATCTGCTCTTTCCTACCTTAACATGACCTCTTCCCTGTATGCAGAAGGGAGAGGTAGTATTAATAATGGGGATCGGCAAGGCTCTGTCATTCGTAACATTTCTTTCTTTAAAATGCTGGAAGTACATAGTGTCATTAAAAAGTTCAAAATCCTGCATTTCCTCCATTAGCCATGTAACATTCTTATAATCTGTATATACGTTCATACAAGCATTGAGGTCCAAAGAGCCCTCTCCCCCGTTTCCTGCTGCATCAAATCCTTGATGTTTTTCTATGTACTTCAGGATGGCTTCATAATCCTTTTCAGTATATATTTTTGGTTCAGCTACATTATGTGAATACATCAAAGATAACAATTGGAACCAGGCTTCACAACTAGCTAAATAAGACATCGGTAAGGAGATAAACAGTTTGTGCTGGTGCATTACTGAAGGAAGTAACCCACATACCCAACAGTTCGTCTTATTCGTGGTGCTATGTGTCTGGTGCAACATTTCAATAAAAGCATTTTTCATATAAGTTTCTCTGGGTCTGGCCTTGTGACGGGGCAAAGAATAGAAGATATGTTCTTCTGGAGCAACAGTAGTTCCTAACAGCTTCTGTACTGGATGCTGAAACTCTAAATATACAAATACACACATCATAATTATTGTAATGATAACAATGAAAGCAACGAATGCCACCTTCACTCTGGTAGACCATCCGGAAAATAAATGCATATTATCCACATATCGCCGAGGGGCTAGTGGCCTTTCATCCTCCATTGCAAATCGAGCAAAAGGAAACATACTCTCTATAAGTCCAAATCTAACTCGGTCCCTCTCTATAAGTCCAAAAGCTATCTTTGTATCCACAAAGCACTCACGCCACCAGAGGGAATCTTCTTTCCTGTGTTCGTTCTAGAGCCTCACAGGCAGACTCTTGTCATCCATTAAGTGAAAAGGCAAACAACTTCCTGCGTCTGGGAGAACAACCGCAGCCCCCAACTTAGTCCTTCTTTCTGAACAGAGCTACTTAACACAGTGTTCCAAGCTCTCAACGGGTTCAGTCCAGTGTCTCGCTCAGTACCCCAGTGTATCTATCCGATATTTCTCAATTGAAGTCTTTCCCTAATTTCTTCCTTAAAAGACTGGGGTACCGCGCTGTTTTCGGGGCCGCAGGTCATAGTTACAGCGACCAGGTTGCTCCTGGTCAAAAAACAACTCAGTTGCAGGGGCATTAGATGCATTCGACCGAAGTGATACACCAGAAATAATGGGCTCCGCTGTTTGAGCCGCTGCGACGTCACCTGAGGGCAACGCTTCACTTGGCTGCCCTTCCTCTCGGGCTTCCGAAAAAGGTACAAAGCTCTGCAGCGACTCTCCTTCCTGGCTGGAAATTCCTTCGCGGTTTTGTAAATCAAAGGGCAGAGGGAGCGGGAGGCGCTTCAGGTGGCTAGCATGGATCCAGTGTTTGCGTCCATGCACCTTCACAGCCGACCTTGTAGCGAGTGTGATCTGGTAGGGCTCAGACCATTTCGGTTGAAAACTCGATTTCCGTTGATAGTTCCTCACCAGGACCCACTGGCCTGGTTCCAATTGATGTCCTGGACCCTCTGGTAGCGGCCGCAATGTCTCGGATACCTGTTGATGAATAGAACGCAGATCTTTAGTCAAAGCATACAAGTAGTCTGTCATCAAAGGATAATCAATATCTCTAAAGGATCTGGGCCTAGGGACTCCCCACACATTGGCCGGTCGGCCAAAGATTACTTCATAGGGTGATAACCCCGTTCTTTTGTGTGGTGTAGTTCTCAGAGACAGTAATGCTAAAGGGAGGGCATCGGGCCATTTTAATCCTGTACTAGCACAAATCTTGGCCATTTTCAATTTCAATATGCCATTGTATTTTTCAACCAGACCGGCTGACTGAGGATGTCTGGCTGCATGAAATTTCTGCCTAATTTGCAGACCGTCACAAACACTCTGAACCAGTGAGGCATTAAAGTGTGTACCATTATCAGACCAGATAATCCGGGGCAAGCAAAATCGGGGGAAATATTCTTTAATCAAAGCTTTAGCAGTTGCAACTGCAGTGGCCTCTTTGGTGGGGTAGGCTTCAACCCATTTACTGAAAGCACAAACCACCACTAGTACATATTTCAAATTGTTCACTCTCTCCATCTGTATGTAATAAATTTGTAAAACTTCAAATGACAGAGATGGCGGTGCAAAATTTCCACAGATTCTCTACCTCCTGAATTGTAACGCAAACACACAGGGCAATACTTAACCACATGTACTGCAGTTTTAGGAATATTTGGGTTATTCCAGACTGGGTCTAATACTGCACAAATACATTTTGCTCCTATGTGTGCTGGACCATAAGCCATGGTCACTACAGCACATACCAATGCATTAAGAAGTAACCAACGCTGTTTTTCAGTTCGATCTATCCAACATTCATTCTTATCTAGTTGTCCCACTTCCCGTTCCCATCTCTGTGCCTCATCTGGGGTAGCTTCTTTCTGCAACTCTTTCACGCTTTCAATGGTATTGTCAAACACAGATGTTTCCGCCTCCCACCGGGCTGAAGCACTGGGGAACATGGGAGTCATCCTAGTTTGCGCTGTTTCTTTAGCTACCGAATCAGCATAAGCATTTCCCTTTCCCGTAGAATCAATAATTCTCTGAGCACTGCATTTAATGCTGGCAACTTTTTCTGGTAATGTTAAGGCATTTAACAAATGATCAATTAAAGGACCGTGTTGAATTTTCTGACCATGCGTGGTAAAGAAGCCCCTTTCCCTCCACTGCCTCCCAAAACTATGGGCAACGCCGAAGGCGTACTGGCTGTCTGTGTAAATATTTACTCTTAAGCCTTTACTGATCTCACAGGCTTGTAACAAAGCTATTAGTTCAGCTGCCTGGGCTGAATGATGTGAAATCCTAGCGGTTTCCACCACCGTTTTTAAGGTCGTAATGGCATACGCAGCTGTGGCCGTACCATCTGGTAATTTAAAACAAGAACCATCCACATACAGCTCTCCTTGGGGGTCTGGTAAAAGGGTGTCGGTAAGATCTACACGGCCTTTTGTTTCTTCTTCAGTTCTGAATATACAGTCATGGGTATCATTTGTTTTAGCATTGGAAGGGAGAGGCAATAATGTTGCTGGATTCAATTTAGCGCATCTTTTAATTGTAATGTGTGGTGCAAACAATGTTAATTCGTATCCTGTTAAACGAGCACTCGTAAGGTGCTGAGTCTTAGTTCTATTTAACAGAATATCCACAGCATGTGGTACCAAGACTGTGAGTTCCGTATTCAGAACTATACCTTCTGATTGCCGGATGGCCACCGCTACCGCCGCAGTGGCCCTCAGACAACTGGGAAGGGCTTGTGCAACCATGTCTAATACTGATGAAAAGAAAGCACAGGGTCTTTGTTTCCCGCCAAAATCTTGTGTTAATACTGAAAGGGAACAACCATCCACCTCGTGCACATAAAGTGAAAAAGGCTTCCGGTAATCCGGGGTACCCAAGACAGGTGCAGAACACAAAGCAGATTTCAAAGAGTCAAAGGCTTCTTGACATTCATCCGTCCAGGGTAGGGGTTCATGCATATCTTTGGTAGTCAAATACAAGAAGGGTTTAGAGAGAAGTGAATAGTTAGGAATCCATTGGCGACAGTAAGAGATTATGCCAAGAAAAGCACGGACATCACGTTGAGTACGGGGTACAGACATATTAGTAATTACAGATATTCGTTCTGGTGTTAGTAGTCTCCCCGCTTTCGACAGTGAGTGGCCAAGGTAGGTCACTTCCTGTCGACAGTATTGAGGGTTTAGAGAGAAGTGAATAGTTAGGAATCCATTGGCGACAGTAAGAGATTATGCCAAGAAAAGCACGGACATCACGTTGAGTACGGGGTACAGACATATTAGTAATTACAGATATTCGTTCTGGTGTTAGTAGTCTCCCCGCTTTCGACAGTAAGTGGCCAAGGTAGGTCACTTCCTGTCGACAGTATTGAAATTTAGAGAGGGAGAATTTATTTCCTTTATCAGCCAAATGATGTAACAATTTCACAGTCGCTTCTTTGCAGCCTTCCTCTGTATCGGAGGCCACCAAAATATCATACACATATTAGATAATCGTGTTACCCACAGGCAAAATGAATTCATCCATGACTGCCTTTAAAGCTTGGCTATAAATGCTGGGACTTTCTGTATAGCCTTGGGGTGCACGCGTAAATCTAAAGCTTCGGCCTCCTAATGAGAATCCGAAGATATGTCTGCTATCAGGGTGAATTGGAATGCTAAAGAAGGCGTTCTTCAAATCTATTATAGAAAAATATTGGGCCGTAGGGGGAATCATTGTAAGAATTGTTGTAATATCCAGCACCACTGGGTATTGAGGGACTACTATCTTATTGACCGCTCGAAGTTCAATCACAAAGCGATAGCCAGTCTTATAATCAGGGGCACCATCAATTGGTGTCCTTTTCAGAATTGGCAAAATGGGACTATTGCAAACATTAACAGCTGTTTCTTCCACCACCCTCCTGTCAATGAGGTCACGGATGATATGCAACAAGGCCTGTTCACCTTCTGGTGAAATCTTATACTGGGGAATGCGTGGCATCTGTGCATTGGGTTTCAGTGTTATTGACACAGGAGCTATTCTTAACAGACCTACATCGGTGTCCCCTGTTGCCCACAGTGTCTGAGGAATGGTGGAGAATTCAGGGGGCAAGGTCTCATGTTTAGCAAAGTATTGGGCCTCTTTCACAGATGGTTTCTGCATTGTCAGGAAAACACCATCAGGGGAACAATAAATGCGAGCATGCAATCTCTTTAGAATGTCTAACCCTAAGAGGTTTTCACCACAATTAGAAGTCAGAAGGAAGGGGGTGTGCATGGAGATGGGACCTATCGTAAAAGGCAGAGGTTTCGAAACGGGGCTCACTACCGGTATTCCAGAGAATCCTACTGATACATTATTTTGGCCAGACAGAGCTGCCCCTGGGACCAGTGTACGGGCGACTGAACTACTCATCGCCCCAGTATCCACTAAAAACTTTCCTGATGTACCCAACAGTTCTCCTTGTACATAAGGTCCCTCTTGGTCAACTGGTACTGTAATATGGCCCCCGCTCTGTCCATGGCTGTCTCATGCATACTCCTGCTCGTTATACCTGTCATCCTGATAAGTCTCATTGTAGTATTGTCTGTTCTAAGGGTCATCAAAATAATTCTTACGCGAACCCTCATGCTGTGACTCCTCCCTTCTCATACTATTTCGGTCTACGTTCCCTCGACCTCTTCCTCGCCCTCTACTAGGTCCGTTCCTTTGCAATAACAGAGGGCAATCTACTCTCCAATGTCCTTCTTCTTTACAATAAGAACATTGGTTTATTCCAATATTCGGAGGGCCTCCCCTACCTCTTCCTGCCGTTTGACCTCTCTGAAATGAGCCTCGCACTCCTCGTCCTAAATTATTCCCTCTACTGACTTGCTGCAGTAATACTCTGGTTTTTAGATCCTTAGTCTTTTTCTCCGATTTCTCCTTACTCTCGTTTTCTCGATGTTCATAATATTGGGCCATGCTGAGGATAACAGAGGGTGCAGCCGTGGTCCATGTGCTTTCGGCTGATTGAAGACGGGTCATAACCTCAGGGAGTAAGTTTGTGACAAATCGATTTACAAATAATCGAATTCCTCCCTCTGTAGAGAGGTCCTGGCCACTGAAATCTATAAAAACGTTCTCAAATCGAGTAAAGAAATCGGACACACTTTCATCCTTCTTCTGTTTACACGCTGTCAATTTGTCCCAATCTACCTTCCTAGGAGGGAGAAGAGTCTTCATGTATGTAACAATTTTATCTGGTACTGCTAATATTTCATCCCGGGGTTTCTCACCCGGCTTTCGTTCCTTATCCCAATTTTTCAATTGATCCCAAGTTCCTCCCAACTCTGGGACATGGTCCGTATCATGTATCTGTCTCCAAATATCCACCGGAATCAGGAGACCAAAAAATAGCTCGATATCAGCTATAGTCATTATAGCGGAATTGGCAGCTTCGGCCAATTCCTTATAATAAGCTGTAGGATTCTTGCGGGGGTCAGGGAGCTGGGCTTTTAACGTAAGGACCTCACTTCGTTTCCAAGGAGTATAAACCCATTGTACCTGAAGTCTAGCGTCCACTCGCGCTCTCGTAACATTACCCCTGTTATCCTTTATTTCAGGTAGTTCCGGGAAGAAAAGAGGATGCACCTCTCTCATAGGGTGCTGCGCTCCCCATTCGGCACTCTTTCGGTGCATCCGTTCCCGATAATGCAAAAGCGTTGTCACATTCTGATATACTTCCTCAATTTGGAGGTGAAATTTATCAGCATGATCCCTGATGTCACGCAGTATTTGAGGAGGTAATCCTTCCTCAAAACACTGTTCCCATAGCGAGATCAATCAGATCGCCATGCTCCCTAGAGCCAGCTGTTGTGCAACGGGCTCAAAATCTTTCATAGTACTCCAAATATCTTCCAAAGTATAAATAGGATTCCGCATCCACTGGGATGCCTGAATTATAATAGCTCTCCTTTCCTCCTGCCCCAACAACGACCGAGTGAAAACTCGCTGATCACTCAAGTCCGACAACGGTCGTTTGGGCGTGGCACCCGGACTAATTACATTGCGAAGATCCAAAGTAGTCTGAGTCGGAGGGGAGAGAAACACTGGATGCAAAGGAGAAGGGACAGCCGCGTCCGGCTGAAGGGATATTAAGGGTGAGGTAGTTAGTGGAAGAGAAGGAGGGGAAACCGGAACATCAGGTCCCGATCTGCCAACGGGGGCCCTGGCAACCACCCCCGACGGTGGTCGGGCGGCCGAAACGGCGCCGCTTGGTCACCTCGTACCACAGGCACGGCTGGATACAAGCCTTGCAGGGCATAAGGGGGAGGTGGTTGGGCTTCCAGTAATTCTTCTAATTCATCTCCTGTCTTAGGTATAGCCACATAGCTTTTATCGGTCTCTAACCGAAACTGCCTATCCATCCGTTCAATATTCTTTTCCACCTTTTCCTTATCATACGCTACTGCTTTCTGTGTGACCGTCTGACCCGATTTCATCTTTCCCGGATTCGTCGTCTTTTTGCTTCCTTTAACCATAAGTTCAAAGAATCAAACATTGACTGACGACTTTTCTTCATAAATAATTTATTCTGTATATAATTGATCTTTTTCTCATCAAAAGACCCCGTAAGAGGCCACTGTAAATCCGAATGATCTTTTGTAAATTTGTTCCAAAGAGTATTGTACAAAATCGGCTGTAAACCATGTTTGGTATACATATCAAAACCGGGGCTGCCCTCGGGAGGGGCAGGCTTTCTTTCTTCAAGCCGTGTACCTCTCCGACAACAACACCCAAAACATATTTTGCTAAAACACGACATTATGAGAATACTTACACGTAGCTTCAGTCACAAAATTTCAAAACACACACATACTTGGACGCGCCCTTTACATCATCCACCCATACACCTCATCATGCAATGGTCACAATAAAGTGCTGTAAAACAGTGCAAGGCAAACCTCTCAGAACTTAGTCTATGCAAATGACGTCTTCAAATACGAACAGAGCCCATCGACTCCTGTTCGGGGAGTCGATTCAAAAGAATTCCAGACCAACAAAATCTCACCAAAGGGAACAGTCGTCAGACTGTTCTGAGAGCATCTGATAGGCGAACCACGAACTCTCTCACAGGCCATCCCATGGTCCTGTTCTGGTTGGGCCGGGCACCTAGACACGTCTCCAGAACCCTTGCTTACCCAGTTGCTCCCAGGGCTTTCCCGGAGAGAATTCGGCCGAGTGAGAAACGCCGTACTCTACTAAGGCATCAGATGTAATCTCAATTATTCACCAAACAAGTCCGTGGGGTCTCTACCCGTGCAGCCCCTTCGCTGCATCGGTAGATCCCCAGATTCCCTCGTGGTCCGGCTTTCCTGGCCACCTTCAAACAAAAACAGTTAACTGTTATCCAAAAAAGAACCACTTCCTCTGAGTGAGTCTTATCCAATTCAATCTCAAATATCACTCTCCTGGTGCACTCAGGTCGATTGCGAATTCTCCACTGCCGACACCTAGACAGACCGACACAGTCTGTTCTTCTCTCGGGTTAAGCTCGTAGGACTCCGGCGTAGGGTCTTCAGTAGCTGGGAGGGATACTGGGCTCGAGAGTGGAACAACTTGTTTTCATACCGCAAACGGGTGTCTCAAATCAGGATCCTCTTTCCGTCCACCCACTCGGCCAGAACTCCTCCTTGTCCCGTCACCCCTGTTTACAGGAGGGGACGACCCTATCGCGGAGTCCCGGCGGAGTCGCCAACTGAAGGATTCAAAATTATTCTAACAGGCTACACTTACCAATAGCCCATATTATTTTATAATAATAAGTCAGTCGGCAATGGAGAAAGTTCAATCGTTTATTCATCAAATACAAGCCCTGGCAGGGGAGCCTCAGTCTACACGACCCTCGGAAGTGCGCAGAGGAGACTGATTACATGTTCGAAATACAAAGCATATATACGTTTCGTGTGTTCAAGATGACACCCTACAAGGAAAGATACAACTTGTCAGTATGCCAAGAGGAATACCCATATAAGGCACAATTGATTTGCTAGTAGCCTAGGCCTAAGCTATTCTGGGGGCAGGTCAGTAAGGTGCCTCCCTATCTATCTGTACATGTGAGTAATGGGAGGGTAAGTGCTATCCTTGTCCTGAAGAAGGAACCTCTGAGTTCCGAAACATGTTGACACTTTTCACAGTGGTTGTAATACCTTAATTAGTATTGTACCAACCACGCCTCGCACTTTTTAATAATACCAGCCGGGGATTTAATAAATTTTGTTTTACCCACGCGCCAGGTATTTTTTAACTATTTTTCACCTCACCTCACTCACACTTTTGTAGACACACACCCCCTCACATAGTTCACTTACAAGTGCTCCTGCGCAGTCGCGAGTCGTAGCACGCCGCATCCCGTAGAGGGGTGCGAAGGCCCCGATGATGAAGCATGACACCAAGGGGCCTGTTGGTGTGTGAGGGGCATTTATACAACACTGTGTGTTCCCCATCTTGTTTGGGATCACCACCACTCTGAGTGGATTCTACTTTGTTTATGTATACAACCAGGGAGGCCGAATCCACTGACTCTCTCTCTCCCCCCTCTTGTTAAATTCTTGTCTATAGACAGCGCGCAGCTGTGGGAGCCCCTTTCCCGTAGAAACTCACTCACTTTGGACATACACAGACACACACCTGATACAACACAGAATATCATTTTTCACCTCCCTCCTTGCCTAACAACATGGAGGATGAACATGGATTGACTTTCAGCGAGGATGAGATTGATCGGCTTCTGGCCGATGTCAATCCTTTTGAAGGCCTTAGTAACAGTGACCCTGGCCCTGCTGTGGCGGACTGGGATGAATTAACGAATGTACGTAAAAACCAGATCAGAACAGCTCTCCATGGCCTCCTGATGAGGGAATATTTACGAAACAAAATGGCCCCGCAGGGTCTCCTGGTAAAGACAGAACCATTCATCTTTCAAGACGACCTGGTTTTTAAGAAAGCATGGTCGCTTATCTCGTGGCACTGCACCAGGGATTGGTTGGTGCTTATAGTTCAAACTGCTGCGAGAAAATCTTTGGAACTTAAAGTAGAGATCCAAAGACTGGAGGTCCAATTGAAAGCCTGTATCGCACCAGCAGATTTAAAGAAGGGTTTAGAAGAATTAAACCAACAAATGAGAGACTTTGAGGCAACGTTGAAACAAAGTAAATTCAACAAATTAAAAAAGGATAAAGATCGTTTCACCCCTGAAAGAGCCTACCCATACACACGGGCTGACTATGTTATGAAGGATAACATAAGTGACACGGACAGTGTGAACTCGGATGGTAGCAACTCAAGTACAAAGTCGGGTGGGTTCCAACAGAACAAACAAAGGGGTGGGTTTCGACAGAGAAGAGCCCAATTCCCACGCCAGAGAGGCTGGCGTGGTTATCAAGGTCCTCAATTCAATCCTTATCAGCCGCCTTTCCAATTTCCACAATACCAGTTCGTTCCCCCACAAATGGGACAGATGTATCCTCAATGGGTCCCAGACCAAACCAGTGCACCCCAGAATGCACAGCCTTTTTTATCCTGGGGCCAGGGATCCCGCAGGGGGAGGAACAAGAAGGGCAACAATGTCAACTGGCACCCCCCAGAGGAGGTAGACCAACGGATGTCGACAAGGAGCATGACGGCGAATCAGGCGTCTACGAGCAGCAGGGGGACCTAGTGATTAACATCACCCCATGGCCCCTTACTGAATTGCAAAACAAGGTGCTCAACAAAGGTCTGGGATATGTTCCCACCAACAAGCCAGACCTCTTTCTACTGCACAAGGAAATGCAGGACTTCATCAGAACAGTTAAGCTGAGAGCCTTTTTCAAAGACAAGGAACCAGCTACAGACACTTCAGATACAGGTTTGAAACCTAGGTCAACCTTTACACCGATGGATCACCAACTCCCGGTGGAGGTATTGGCCTTCGAAAAAGCCATAATGCAAGAACTGAAATGTTTAGAAACCAAGCAAAAGATATTTCAAAATATGACCAGATTGGAAAATGAGGCAATCAAGGAATTGAGGCAAAACAAAAATCTCACTATCAAACCCGCTGACAAGGGTGGGGCAGTGGTTATCCAAACCACCCAGGCCTATGACACAGAATGCAGGAGACTGCTCTCTGACAAGAGGAACTACCAGGTCTTAAGTGAAGACCCCACTGAATCACTACGAGTGCAGATAGGGGGTATGGTCGAAGAGGCTCTTGCACATGACTGGATAACCAAAAAAGAGTCTGAATTTTTAATTCAGAACAATCCACGTACTCCTTATTTTTACACCATTCCTAAGGTGCATAAAAACTTAGACAATCCTCCTGGACGGCCCATTGTGTCTGGCATATCGTCAATCTTGGAACCTCTATCCAAGTTTGCCGATGCCTTCTTGAGACCCATCGTACAGGCCACTGACACGTACCTGAGAGACACCAAAGCGGTACTCCAACTGTTACAAAACCAAACTTTTGATACCGCCTCTCAAATGCTTCTCAGTCTGGACGTGGAGAGCCTGTATACCAGCCTCCCACATGATGAGACCTTACAAATTATGGAGGAGGTACTGCACTCGACCAACTGGGAATACCACACTCCCAGGAATGTAGTGTTGGAATGCATCTCACTAGCACTTACAAAAAATTTCTTCGAGTATGAGGGCACCCTCTACTGGCAGAAACATGGTACGAGTATGGGTAGCACCTTTGCCCCAAGCCTGGCGGGTTTGTATGTCCACCATCTTGAATCCACTAAGATTCTACATCCAGACAATCCGCACAGGGCTAGGATTCATACCTGGCGGAGATATATAGATGACATTTTGGTCATCTGGGAAGGAGATGAAACCACAGTCTCTGAATTCATCCACTGGTTGAACACACAGAATGCATTCCTCAAATTCACACATCAGGTGTCAAATGAGAGCATGGTGTTCCTGGACTTAAACATCTATCATCAAGCGGGCGTCCTTAAAACAGAGACCCACTTCAAACCGACGGCTAGGAACTGTCTCCTCAGATTTGACAGCTTCCATCCGCGTCATCTGAGGGAGAACTTACCGTACGGACAGTTCCTACGTCTACGTCGGAACTGTAGTGACATCAACAAGTACAAGTCTCAGGCAAAAGACCTCAGTACAAAACTAAGACAGAGACAGTATCCTGAAACTGTGATTCAAAAGGCTATGAAAAGGGCTAGAAATAATAACCGTGAGTCCCTCCTGGAGGAGAATCCAAGGAATGACAACAAAGGGGAAAGAACAGTATGTGTCACAACATATAGTCCAGTTACAAACCAGGTGACAAAACTGGTCAATAGACATTGGCGCACACTGACAAGCGGAAGTCTGTCTTTGGAAAAACCTCTGTTTGCACACAGAAGGGGTAAGAACTTAAGGGACATGCTTGTCCACACGAGACCATTGCCCAAAAAAAGTGACCAGCCAAGACTGCAGGGCATTCACGGCCACCACCCATGTGGAAACTGTAACAATTGTCACCTCACCAGAAAAAGCCTTTCCTTGACTTTTTCGAACGGGACAAAGTGGGACCAACGTGTTTTTACGAATTGTAACAGTAAAAATGTTGTGTACTTGATCACGTGTCCCTGCGGGAAAGAGTATGTGGGTATGACTACGAGACAAGTGAAAACAAGACTCAATGAGCACAAAAGTAATATCAGGTGCAAAAAACTCACAACGAAAATGTCTGCCCACTTTATTGAACATCAACACTGTGTCAACGAGTTACGGTGGACGATAATAGAACAACTACCCTCTGATGTGGGCCTTCTGGAAAAAGAACAGAGATGGGTGTTCCGTCTTGGCACTGATGTCACAGGGCTTAATGATTCCATTCCTTGGAATCTCTTGAGATAAACTGTAATCCAAAGGGCCTCCACGAACCTGTATGTGTGGGTATTGAATGAGACATTCACCAATGGGATAATCCATAAACTCCGTTTCTCCCATCTGAACTATGAACACCAGATAGCTAATGGGGCCATTTATAACTCAACCAGGGTTTAAAAACCACACCCCTCTCTCTGTATATCTATTGTTCCAACATAGAATACCAATACCCCTTTTAGAATGTATGGCGAATCATCGCCGTGTTAATCACCATGCAGTGTGTTTCGTTCCCTGTTACTTTGGGAAAGTAAGCACGCGTGCGCGCTACATCGCCAAGCCTCCCTGCCACATTTGTAGGTGAGTGCGCATGCTTGAAACACCTCGAAGTCTCCATTCCGATGGTGTTTATCCCTTGCGCATGCGCGGTGACTATATTTGTCTGCGCATGCGCGGGTGACACCCTAACTGTTTGGAAGGCGCATGCGCAATTGTATAGCGAGAACAGAGCGCGCAACACCGGACTCCCTCGGTTCACATAGTCCATACTTGGGCATCTACCGGGTCTCATTATTCAATTAATCGATGCTAATGAGCCTTAGGCAGAATATAAAGGAGGGTCCTTGACGCGATTAACGCTCACTTCATCGGAGCCGCGTTGAGGGAAGGCAGGCAACTAGCCATTGCAGTAACCGTGAGTTTTGGGTTAGAAAGAGGAGCTTGAGTATGGCACTTTGGTGTATTTGCTACCTACTCCAAATTAAATCCCATATACTAATGTTTCTATAGGTCATTTTCTGAACAGAAAAGACGGACCCCCCAATAACACGCACAGGCTCATGAGGTCTTTATTTTGAATACCTAAAGTAAGCTGTGAAACTATCTGTTCTTGTGCTCTATTTCCATCTGAGTAGAGACTAAGTTCATATTCTGTGTCTTTATATGTATATAGTGTGCCATGTCCTTGTGAGTTTATTTTTCATTTTTTCTTTTTACATTTTTCTCAGGGCTCCATCATTTTTTGGAATGACCCTGCTGTACTTTGAGAGGTTATATTTTGGGAATCTCTTCTCTGAGTAACTGTGCATCTTAAGACCAATGTGTTTATGTATGCTTTCTCTTTACAGGTTTTTCATCGCCTATTGGGCGCAACGACACCTACCTATATATTTAACACGGCTAGGTACATTACACATTGCTGTAATTCTTTTACACTTTTACATTTACATGTGAGTAATGGGAGGGTAAGTGCTATCCTTGTCCTGAAGAAGGAACCTCTGAGTTCCGAAACATGTTGACACTTTTCACAGTGGTTGTAATACCTTAATTAGTATTGTACCAACCACGCCTCGCACTTTTTAATAATACCAGCCGGGGATTTAATAAATTTTGTTTTACCCACGCGCCAGGTATTTTTTAACTATTTTTCACCTCACCTCACTCACACTTTTGTAGACACACACCCCCTCACATAGTTCACTTACAAGTGCTCCTGCGCAGTCGCGAGTCGTAGCACGCCGCATCCCGTAGAGGGGTGCGAAGGCCCCGATGATGAAGCATGACACCAAGGGGCCTGTTGGTGTGTGAGGGGCATTTATACAACACTGTGTGTTCCCCATCTTGTTTGGGATCACCACCACTCTGAGTGGATTCTACTTTGTTTATGTATACAACCAGGGAGGCCGAATCCACTGACTCTCTCTCTCCCCCCTCTTGTTAAATTCTTGAATACCCATATAAGGCACAATTGATTTGCTAGTAGCCTAGGCCTAAGCTATTCTGGGGGCAGGTCAGTAAGGTGCCTCCCTATCTATCTGTAGCCCGGGGAGTACAGGAACGGGCTCTGCTAGAATGTGCGCATCCCACAAGAAAGGCAGATGTGACCTTGGGTTTCCTTGAGCTACCGGCTAACAACTATAGTAGGCGGCCTGGCTGCCGTCATAGTTTCGAGCAGCAAACGTAATCACGTGATTTCAGGGAAACAGCACTCGCATATAGGGAAACTAAACCAAATGGCTCCGGCTATATCAATAGGAGCATACGAGTCAAAAGTGAATCATTGATTACTAAGTGATCATAGTGTATTCTAACTACACGATTATATAATTACGAGATTACATTGGATATATTAGGCCAATAATGCACGTCTATCGAAATTCGATCCCAACATTTGCATATGCCCATGTCTGAACTGGGGTGGCAGAGTGGGCTAAAGAACGGTGATGGATTAAACCCAGATCTTTTGACTGGGTGTGAGTGTTTGATTGGTTCAGATGCTCCGTCCATCACCACCCCCTTTTGTACCGATAAGAGTTCTACTTGCACTGATTGGGAGAAAAGGTAGGAGTTTTTTAATCTTCTTGAGGACATAGAAGGATAAGGAGAGAACTGCGCTGGCTTGATATGTAAATGACAGCTTGTCATCAAACATAACACCCAAATTTCTAACCTTTGTGACTGGGGACCGAGGTGATCCTAGCTCGGCTGGCCACCAAGTAGGGGACCAGCTTTGGGAAAGATTGCCAAAGATCATCACCTCCGTCTTGTCTGAATTTAATGTGAGGCAGTTGTTTGCCATCCATGCACTGATGGCCAACATTCCTTCTTGAAAATTTGCCGTAACTGCCCCTCTGTCATTATGTACTGCTAGCACTCGTTGCGTATCGTCGGCGTACGACGTTAGGCCCATACCGTGGGATTTGATGACCCTCACCAGGTCTGACACGTATATATTAAATAGGGTCGGACTCTGCGATGATCCTTGCGGCACACCACACGGGAGCGCAAATGGTGGAGAGTTGAAGTCACCGAGAGTCACTAGTTGAGTCCGATTAGATAGAAAAGAGGACAAGAGGGCCTTAGCTCTATGTCTGATGCCGATGGCTGAGACACGGTCGATCAAGGTGGCATGGTCGACCGTATCGAATGCCGCTGATAGATCCAACAGCACAAGGACCGCGGCACCCCTGTGATCAAGTACCATCCTGATTTCGTCGGAGGCCTTGATGACAGCTGTTTCAGTGCCATGGCCCTTTCTGAAGCCAAATTGTGTGTCATCTAGTAGGTTGTTGTTATCAATGAAATGGGCCAGCTGAATATTTATGACCTTTTCAAAAAGTTTTGCGGGTAATGGGAGACATGCAATTGGCCTGTAGTTTTTGGTCTCTGTGGGGTCAAGGTTATTCTTCTTTAGTAAAGGCTTGATGATGGCCTTTTTCCAGATGGAGGGGTAAGTGCCTGTACTGAACATCAAATTGCAGATGTTTGCTAGATTGGGACCTATGATGTCCGGGATTGACTTCAGAATGGATGGAGGGCAAGGGTCATTGGGGGATCCGGATTTGACAGTGGAGATTAGGTCCATGATCTGTTCCAGAGAGACCTGGCTAAATTCCGAGAGATTAGGAGTGCTTTTATCGTCACTGGAGCTAAATTCAGGGAGATTGGGAAGGCTTTTATCGTCACTGGGAATGTCAGTCTGATTGCCAGTCTTTGTATAGGCTGAGAAGTTGGCGTAAATATGGCTGACCTTGTCTTGGAAAAAATTGGCCAAAGAGTTTGGGAGGTGTCTATGATGGGGTTAGTCCCTGGCAACTTTGTCACTACCTGGAAAAGCTGTTTAACAGAGTCTTGTGCAGTTTTTTGATTTGTTTAAGGTAGTAATTACTTTTCTCAGAGATTGAGTAGTTTGTATTTGGTCATTGCTTCCCTGTAACGGATTTTTTCTGCATTGTCATAATCTCGCCGCCAGTGTCTTTCTTGATTCCTGCACCTTTTGTTTCTCGAGTCTTAATGTCTCAGAGAACCAAGGGGCGGATGGGGTTCTTCTAATTTTGGAAGCATTTTAAGTGGTACCAACGCATTAAATGCGTTGTGGAGCCATTGTGTGTAGTTAATGGCAGCCAGTTCAGGATCTTGCATGATGTCTTGCTGGGTGGATAGCAAGTGTGATTTGAGGATCAGAGCTGTTTGGGTGAGTAGCCTGCTTATCTTCCTAATTTTACGCAGCTGAGAGAAGCAAGTAGAGATCACAGTGCCAACATGGGTTTTTAAGAATAGGTCATTGTTTATGGTGACCCCTAAGCTTTTTACTGATGAGTAAGGAATTGGGGGCAGGGGGCTCCTAAATAGTTTGGCCAGTAGTGTGGGATTGCAGGTGCCACCCGTCAGGACTAGCTCTGCCTTACCTGGGTTTAATTTTAGGTGGTTGTGGTCCATCCAGTGCCAAATTAATTGCATGGTAGACTGAAACTCCGATATAGACTGAGGAGAGTTGTCAATTGTGAACAACAGTTGAAGGTCGCCGGCATAGTTAAAGGTGACCACTTTCCTTTCCTTTAGAGATCTGATTAGCGGTAGAAGGTAAAGGTTAAACAGGTGCGGGGAGAGCGACAAGCCATGTGGGACCCCACACATAGTTTTTCATTTAGGTGCCGTGAACTGGCCACACCAGACTGCCTGGGAGCGGTCATTCAGGAAGGAGTTGATCCAGCTAAGGGCTGGGCCCTGAATCCCTGCCTCTCTGACAGTACACCATGGTCAGCCGTGTCGAAGGCGGCCAAGAGGTCTAACAGCACAAGTGCCTGGGGCGTACCTCTGTCAGCCTTTTCCCATAGAGAGTCCAGTACTGCTAAGATCACAGTTTCAGTGGAGTGGGCTGGGCTGGGCGAAACCCAGCTTGGTGTGGGTCAAGAAATTTGGATTGTTCCAGGAAGCTAGATAGACATTTCACCATATGGTCCTTCAGCCCCTTAGTTAAGTATCAGAGCAGGGAGATGGGGCGGTAGTTTGACAGCGTTTGGGGATCAGCCGCAGGTTTTAGGGACACTACCCTGAGATAAGGAGTTGTTCAAGAGGGCAAGCACAGGTTCCGGTGAGGTAGTGAAAGCAGCTTTTAAAATGTGTGGAGGACAATGGTTCATGGGAGATCCAGATCTGACTTTAGATAGCAGATCATGAAAGGTCTGGATGTCAATGGATGAGAAGGATTAAGGGGGGTAAGGATTTGTGGACATCGGAGGGAAGATTACTTGAGTGTGTGTGGGAATACGGTCTTTGATTGAACAATTTTTTTATTGATAAAATCGCCTCTGAGAGTCGCAGAGGGCCCGAGACGGTGTGGACTTACTTAGGACTCCAACCGGGTTAGGCAGTTCGTCTACAATTGCGAATATTTCCTTGGTTTTGTTGTTAGAGGTTAAAATTCTAGAGGAAAAATGAGCTGCTTTGGCTGTGAGGATCGCCTTTTTATATTTCCTCATAGCTGTTAGGTAAGTGATTTTCTCTTCTTGTAAGTAGTTCTGTCTCCACTTTCTTTCCAGTTTACGGTAGGTGAGTTTTTGTAGTTTTAATTCAGGGGGAAACCACCTCTGAGCCTCAAAACGGTGTGTTAGTCTAACTTTTTTAAGCGGGTGTGTTTATTGCTGGCTGCTAAGACCCAAACTGAGGTGGTTTCCTCGTGGAGATTGACATCGGGTATGGAGTTGGGAGCTGTGTTTGCTAGTGAGGTATGGAAGTCATTTATATTAATAGCATTCCATTTTCTTGCCAGCCGCCCCCCCTCCCCCAATGGTGGCAGTTTTACAGGTGACAGGGTTCTTTAAGGTGAATTGACCATAGGCAAGGTGTGATGAATGTTGCGGAAACCGCCAGGTTTATAGTCCAGATTTGGTCAAGAATATGCCATTTTATGTATGTAGCTGAGGAGACCTGTTGAGTGAGGTTTAAGTTGTTCAATAGATCAGTCAGCTCAGCAGATTGCGGCCCTCCTTGTTTGTCGTGGGCCCAGAAATTGAGGTTGCCTACCAGCAGGATTCTGCCATGGTTAGTTACCAGGTTTGCTATTTGTTACACCAACAAGTGAGGAAAAAGGGGCATGTGCTGTGGGGGCCTGTACAGTAGAACACATATAAAGGGGGCCAAGTCATACTCAAATTTTATTACAATGTTATCTACTGTGGGAAAGCCGAGTTGGGTAAGAGCAGTAAATTTAAAATCCTGATGGATAATGGCCACTGCTCCACCACCCATTTTGCCTGGCGTGCGATTAGTTTGTAGAATATAATATTCATTGGGTAGTGCCGCCAGGATGTCGGGTGAGTATTCGGGAGTAAGCCCGGTTTCGGTGAGTCTAAAAGAGTGAACATTTCTAGCTGGTGTCTTAACTAAGGATCGTGTATTAAGATAGTAAATTGTCATTACTGTGCGCCCACATTTATGCTGTTGCTGAGTGGGGTGGGATGTGGGCTGGATGATTTCAGGGAACGATTTGCGAGGGTGGAGTATGGTATTGTTGTGCAAACTTGCGATAATTGCTGGGTTAAGCATAAGTGAGGCATAGTAAAGCAGTCTAACTTCATGGGAGGAATATTTGGTAAAACGGGCGTGGTGACTGGGGCCTGGGCACGGCTGGGCGTGGACGGGCGCAGATGGGCTTGCCTTTGGCGCGCCGTGACGCTCCCGTGCTACAGCCGGCATTTGTGCCTGGAGCTGACTAAGCTCAGTTGTATCATATTATAGTTACTTGTTTGACCAGGAAGCTCCTCAACAATTTGTTTAATTTTTCTAGTACATTTTGTGTGTACCCTTTATGTGTAAAGTACTTTACTGCTAGAATGGGAATATATTGGCCATTCTTGTTTGAGTTGGATGGCATGGATATAGCTGAATAAATGTAGGGTTTGTGTGATTCTGGTTGACTAAACAAGCATAATAAAATTGAATTGTATTAAGAGCAGGCCCACTTCATCCTAACACCAGCACGAGTTTTATTGTATATCATCCTACCTCTGGTAGAAGCCCACTCCGTTATTGAATTCTGGAGCAGGGCAATGCGCTTCTTTTAAATGCCAACATCCTCTCCCAATGCAGTACCACAACCTTTTTATCCGTACTCTAAGAAGTACCACAGCATAATGATTAAGAAAACAGAGTAGAAGGGTTTCACATTCATTATCCAGTCAAAGACCGATCTACAATTTCACCGTATTATCTTAGGGCAAGCACAGTTATCCACATTCACCACAGCCCCAGGGACATTATCCAGTCAAAGCGAATGTCCACAACTCAGTCATCTAGTCCTAAAGCAGTCCGGTGGCCCCATCTCGGAGCAGACCCATAGCTCCATCATTCAGTCCCAGAGCAGGCTTAGAGGGTCGTATCTGAACCATGAAGGTGGCTACGACTTTAGGGTAAAGGAAACTGCCCATCTTGACCAAAAGCTTGCCAAAAGGTCTGTGAAGATGATCATAGAGACTTACGCCTTGCTTGGTTGGGAGACTTTTTCTGTACCCTGTAGGTATTTGTGAGAGGGCTACTAGACACAATCAGTTGTCTCTGCAGGCCATACCCGGCTTGCATTGAATCAAGAACACTGGCCATGGAGCATGGCTGAGGTAAACAATACATCCCCAAAATGTGTTAAGTGTTGTAGTTTGCTAGGATCCGTAATACAAATTAATTAAAAAATTATGCACCATGAAGCTGATATGCCCTGATAATGGCATCACAGATAATCCGAAATGCTGGGTACTTCACATTTCCTCTTAGCGTTGAAGAAAATCTAGGAACCCAGTGTGACTGTTTTTATTGTAACTGTAGCTTCAACATTTATTTGTTTTTAAAACTATTTAAGACACACATTTTTGCTCCTAAGGGAAGCTGACATTTTATAAAAAATCATATAAAATAAGGAACTTTTAAGTAGAAAGAAAAAATGACAGTGCCCCATAATAAAAATACAATATGAAATGAAAAAGTAAATGATACAGCGCCCCATGCAATCCCTGGTACACCCCACAACCTTTAGTATTTCACAACCTGACAGCATCAAAATAAAAATTATTTTGATCGAGAACACCACTTTCTTTAGAATTCACAACCTAACTGCAAATCTTCAACTCTGGAGAGGGCCAAAGAGAAGAAGAACTAAGGTGTTGTTGATATTTTTCAAATGGCAATGGCTCATATAAGAACTTTCCACCGCTCTTCCGCAGCAGAAAAAATTACAATTTTGAGAAAGCCATCTATGCAAAAAGGGGATTGCGGGCCTGATCTAAAGGCCTACATATTTGGGCACCGTTGACTAGATGGCTCGAAGAATTTGTAAATCTCAAATGTTCTCTTTATTTTATTTTTTCAAATCTGAGTGATTGAGGCCAACTACTTCAGGGTGGGGTTTAGTCGGTTAAACTAATAAAAAAATTGCATAATGATAGTACTTTTTCCCTCTTTCTATTTTCTTGTCTGTTCTCGTATTTAACTATCAATGAATTGTAATAATTGGATATTTGATTGTCAATTATGCACTAATAAAAAAAAAGGAATAGGTCTCTGTCCTCTCTGCTTTTATCTGTACCTGTCAAAAAGACTTACTCCTATTAGGAATATTTAGGTTACAGGGCTTTTACACCTCACCTCCTTGGAAGGTACAGGTTGCAACATCTTGGCTTCCTTAGGCGAGCCGTTCACAGCCTCCTGCTTGCCTACCTTGCTGAGTATATACTTTTGTTTGATAGTTTAAGTGACGCACTTCTCATATTTTGCAGTCCGTGGAAGCTTTGGAATTCATCAAAAGAGATTTGACGGAGTTTTCACAAGTCGTACAGCATGATACAGCCTGCACAATCGCTGCCACAGCAACTGTGGTGAAGGAAAAGCTGGCAGTGAGTATTGGTGGGAGGATGTGGTTGGGAGTGGCAAGAATGAACAGTCTTCCTTTTGAGACTTTTGGTTGCTGGTTCTGGTCGAATATATAAACTGTGGTTCATTGGTTAGTGGGCTGTAATTTGGAATGGGGAGTGAAAGTTTTGCTTGATGTCTGTGAAATGAAAGTTTATTTTGGCATGTCCTTGTCTGGAATGAGCAAGTGGTAACATTTTGTACTGTGTGGTAAATATGGTGGCTTCAAGAGAAGACTACATGAGTGTTTAAATGCGACAATTAGAGAAAAAGAAAAGTGGAGCGTAGTCCTTGAGAGCATAGGTGTCTGTTTAGGGTAGTTCCCGGGGTTGTCATTTATTTGTCCTTTTAGGTTTGTGATGTTTGCTTCGTTCAGTTTGATTTCTATATTAGGATCATTATCAGTGCCTTGACCTTTTGATTGGAGTCTGCAGCAGCTCATGTTTTGGACCTTATATGGGCGTTATTGATGCAGTGGGGTTTGTGTTAGCCTGGAGTAACTGCTGTTACCTGTCTCCAGTGTGGCCATGAATTACTGCCCTGTGTGGTTCAAAGTGGTTGCAGATGCAAATGTTGCCAGGAGAAGAATGATGACACATTTATAGTGGTAGAAGTGATCCTTGTGTTCTGGCAGTTCATTGTTTGACCAGACGCACTTACTATCTTCTTGCCATCCCTTCCCTAGTTTTCACTAAGTACCTACATAATAAATCCACTAAACAATTTTTTTGCCATTTTTTGAGTAGGTGGAGAACACTGCTGGCCCTACAGAGAAAGTGAAGAAAGGCCTCTCTGACTTCCTTGGTGCCATCTCTGACACATTTGCACCTTCGCCCGACAAAACAATTGACTGCGATGTTATAACATTGATGGCAACACCCTCCGGTAGCACAGAGCCCTACGACAGTACCAAGGTATGGCCTCCCATGATTTTGTTAAATCGGATTGCTGGTTCTCAGGCTTTGGTTACATTCAGTTCTGGGATCCTAGTGTTCACGTTGGGGAATTATTCTTTTATTCTCTTGGTTGTTTATTAGGAATGTTAAATTTCTTGTCCTTTCTTACCATGAACACCTTTGTCTATTTTAGGCTCGTCTGTACAGCATGCAGTCTGACCCAGCCACTTACTGCAACGAACCAGATGGTAAGTGCACCTCTGAGTGGGTCTTTTTACACTGAGGGTGTGTCTGATCGTACACGCTGTGTTTATGCCTTTATGTACTTAAATGATTGTCTGATATAGTGAACTGTAGCACTCATTGTTTGATGCAGTGAGCCTCTCCTTCACGGGGGGAAGGTTGCAATGAGTACTCCTAGTTGCAAACTGACTGCAAGTCATGCAGTTTACCTTCAAATAGTCGTGGGTTTTCCTTTTACACCATTCTGGATTATCTCATTTGTATTATCGCTTTTCCACTCTTCTTATTAACATACACCTAAGTCCTAGCATGCAGAGTAATGAAGACCAGAACATTTAACGGATGCCCTATGCCAGGAAACTTGTAAAGGTATCCAGGTTCTCCAGGTCCTCTTGGCAGATGTTATGTTGGCTCTCTTGGCACTGGACAATGGTTGCTGTGTATTATATCCAGGTACTTTGGCAAGTTGTTATTCATGTCCATACATACTGCTGTCAGGTTGTTGTATGTGTCTCAGGAATTGTCCATGTGTTGCTGTGACAGTTACCAGGCACAGCTCTAAGTTACTCTATGGGCCCTAGGCACTGACGGAAGGTTTCTCTTTGGTATCCTGGACCTGACTGTGGTGGTCCCAAGGTGTTAGTGATGGGTTGTTTTGAAAGTCATTGGACACATGAGGCAGGTTACTCAAACTCAAAGGGGGGGCTCTTGATGAGTGCTGAAAGCAGATTCATGTTAGTGTCTCAGTGTATGGGGCCCCAGCATCCTCCGATTTTTTTCACCCTCCCCCCCCCCCCCCCCCCCCCTCCCTCCTGCAAAAATGTTTGATTGTGGAAGTATGCATATTGGTATTCCTAATGCGTCTTCTCTTTCCTCACAGGCCCTCCAGAGCTGTTTGAGTCGTGGCTGTCTCAATGGAGCTTGGAAGACATGAAAGGAGAGATCTCAGACCTGCTTGTCAACAGCCCTTCGATTCGTGCACTGTACACCAAGATGGTAAGAGGCTAGCTTCAGCTGCGCATGGGGTATTATTGAAGAAGGTCCTCATCAAGCTGTCAAGGATATCAGACCAAAATATGAAGTTCACTTTAATAGAATGCTGCTGTGTGGGGCTAGCTCTGCCATCTTTGATATGACTTGTAGGCTCTTTTGCACATCTACGGTATTCCCATGACTAGCAAATGACAGTGTGGCACAAAACAGACAGAAAGACGCATATAGTGGACAACCTCAATCTGTCCTTGTAATTGCTAATTACGGTTGAAATAGGGACCTTAGCCAATAAACTAAACATTCGGTTTTCTCAGCTGCATTCCAGAATAGTTTCCTCTTTTTGAAGATGGAGGGTGATCAGATAGGTGTATAATTAGCAATTGTATGTCTGTAGTTATGACTGTTCCATGTGGACTACCTTTTCGGTGTATTTATGGCTTAGTCCCCAAAAAAACAGTTTGCACCATATTTGTAGGGCATCGTCACAGATATTCTTCATAAACAAGACATATTTTCATTTCCAGACAGAATCCTGCTTGTATTTTACACATACAAATCTATTTTCTGCCAGATAACATATTTTAATAAGGCTTTCAGAAGCAAACGTGCCGTTTTTATTTTGCGTTTTTAAGGAAAAGCAGCCAGAATTTGAAAACGAAAGTATGCCATGCAAGCTGGGCTGAAAAAGCCCCTTTTAATTTCACTTCAAAAGAAAGAAAACATGAAATGAAGGGACTGCAGCCAAATAAGCAGAAGACTTTAAAAGTCGAGATTGAACACTGTTGCTGCCAGGCACACACTAGTTCTGCTGTCACATAATTCACAACAGTGTTTAGAAGTCCGTTCATTTCTCTTTCAATTTGTCTGCTCCTATGAGCAGGATCTACGAGTACAATGTGTTGACATGTTATATGCTTTCCTGACAGAAACATTGAATTGTAATTTGTTTTAATTTGGCATCTTATTGTGCTATGCTGCTTGTCATCCCCCTTTTTAACTCGAATGACGTGAATGTGTAGCTTTTCCACCCACCTTTTCACTCTTACCATGGGATGTTGTTTCTGTTCATTCTGTGGAAGAAAAGAAATCACAGAAAGAAACTATGAACTCCTGTGTTGTGAGGTATCCCGAATCACAAACTCTTTAAACCGCTCTTTTTGCCACAAAATATTGAGGATAACCTTCAAAGTCAGAAAAGGCATCAGACTGCAAGGACATTTTACATCTTGAAGCTGACAGGTAGAAAATATGGATGGTGGCTATAGCTTTCAGTACTGCAATCTATGCCTCAGTGTTATTGTGAACATGGCTGCTAGAGACGGTGATCCTGAACTATGGGCATTGCTGTAGACCTGTGTACTACAGGTTGGAGTATTGTCAGCTATACGCTATACACGGTACCAGCAGAGTTGAACCTCGAGGTCACGATATGTGTTTATAGTGAGCAAGTGGACAAGGTACAGGAACGGGGTGGAAAAGCATGTCCTATTCATAGCAGCTGGTGGGCATGTTTGAAGGCCATATTCCTGGGTATAGCTTGGGTATGTGCACTGTGTGCATGTACACAGCACATTGGGCAAGCTATTTGACTATTGCAGGCATGGCACGGTCTTCAGTCATATTAATAATGTGCTCATGGTATAATCACAGAACAAGCCTTTAAGGCACTGATATATCACTTAACTCAAAATTCATGTCTTCAGGCCATGCCCTAGAGCATGGGTACTCGCAAACATTTTCCCAGGGGTCAAAAAGCTTGGTCTGTGATGTGCCAGAGGGCTGCCTAGATGCCAACAGGGTGGCGGTCAGCATGGGGATTGGGGGGGGAAGGGGAGGGGGGTTAACACTTAAGTAAATATAGGCGAAGCAAAGGCAATACATCTAGTGGTTGGATTGAACAATGTGATATCAGAAAACCCGGGATCCATCCCAGCTTCCCCACTTTTCCAAATTGTGTAATATTAGACAAGTGTTTAATTTCGCTTTCCCTCCTTTTTCTTCATTGTCACATATAAGAGGACCTCGAAATACATGATTTCAGGGTGTGCACTGGTCAAAACCTGCCCCTGTGTTTAATAGACTAAAATGTTGTTCATGTATAACGGGAACCCAAGCCACCCATAAGGTGCACTTGACAACTGGCATGCCACTTTAGTTCACTATTGGCGTTGTTGTCAGGCTAGGTGGAAGAATTAATGTTTTTAGATTCATGTTTAAAAACTAACACTTTTAACTTAATACTTCTCAATTCACTGATATAATCAGTTGTACTAAGGTCCTGCATGTTAATTAAATACACTTTTATGAATTTTGAAGAGAATGCATTTTTATACACTTTAGCTGCAAGTTGTCTTAAAAAATGAAGCTGTTTCTATAGTTAAGTGCCGGACTCCCTTGTTGCTTCTTTCTTTAACACCAATTAACCTTGAAATAAATGATTGCCTGTTTATTTAATATATTTTTATTGTTAATGCTTAGTTGAGTAACTAGCAGGCCAGTGCTCCTGTTGACCAGAGGTGGCGAATGTGATGGTCAGGAGGGGCTGTACTTTGAGTATTTTTGCCCTAGACACTACAAGTACTGGTAGAGTCCTGTTCACAACATCTAAACGGTATAGTAATCCTTGTTCTGTGGGGGCTGAACAGTATAAATAGATAAAACGCAAGCAGCTGGATTATATTCGAAGCTGGCCATGAACAGATCTTTGAGACATGTAGGAGGTTCCCTCTGATGTAGTAAGAAGACAGGGGAACCCTACAGCCGTTTCCCTTTCAAGCAGCCAACTCTACCTTCAGATGAACTGCAGCGATTGATTCGGATGCATGAGGCCGACACTGGCGAGTGATGGTGTCTGCAATCTGACCCGCTGCCCTGCACTGCAGTCCACTGCTGATGCAACCATGAAAGCAGTCGGAGTCCTTGACTTCGGCCGTGGCACTGCTCAGACTAGCGAATCGGACGGTGCCGGAGAGTTCTCGCGGCTGGCTGAGAGTAAGTGTTACTACTATTAAGGTCAGTAAACCAGGCCGAGCCTCCAGACTCCGCTTTCCCTGGCCCTGCCTAAGGGCCCAGCCATCTTCACTGTGCTCCCGTGGGTGGCTGGAGCCTTCCAGTCATTTAAATGTAACACTCGGATGGGGGGCTGGGGGACATCCGTCCACCATACAACTGCCTGAACCCTTAGCTGCACTCCACAGATTTGCTGGGAGCACCAGTATCTGCACGCCGCTCAGAGCTCTGCCCTGGCTGCCTCCAGCATCAGTGAAAGTCAGCTGGGTCTTTACAGAAGGGAACAATATACTGCACCCAGCTGAGACTGGGCTGCTGCCAGGCAGGGCATAACGCAATTCTCATCTCTTACTGATGGTCTACCAATGCAAGGAGATGCGTTTGCATTATTGGACCTATACATTACCTATGAAACTAATGCTCAGGCTATCCTCTTTATTCAACTTTAATACATTAGTGCAGAACTGGGCACTCTCATGGATCATTCAATTTCAGTCGAACAAGACCCAGGAAGTCAATGTACTACACTTTCACTCTCTGCCCCAACAACTGCAATGTGGAGCTCCTCGTGAGTCTGTATTGTTGCTGCGTTTAACCTTCAAAAGTAGTCATTGCTGTCAGTCATGACTTTTTTTTAGTTTTCTCTACCTCAAGATGCAGATAATGCACAGATAAGACTTAAAGCCGGAAAAATCACTCATGGTCTGATTCAAAAGAAGGAGGGAATGGGGTATCTGACAAAAAATGACAGATGTTTGACATTAACAGACTCTCACAATAAAACAAAAGAAGAGACCAATACGTGACACCTACTAGAACAACTTCTACGACTACATACCATAACTGTTGGGGAAAGAAGTTTCAAGTTCCATTAATTTGTCCAACTCTCAATCCAACTTGCTTCACGCCCTCCAGAGAACCTTCACAACAAGACTACAGAATAGAGCACAGGACTTCCCATGACAAAATCTCAGCCCTATAAGGACCTGTTTAAGAAAAAAAGAACAACAGCAATATTGATTCACAGAGTCCTCATTAACCCCACCTGAACCATTCATTAAGCTGCGGCTCGAGTAACCACCAAGAGTGTTCACTCACATATTCTCTACCTTGAGAGTACTGCACTAGCTCCCTCTCCCTGCCAAACACCACTTCAAGTCAATTGTATTGGATATAAGGCACTATACTTGAGTACGTTTGAGTACATTATTCTTACCAACACTAATAAGAGCCCCTCTTCCTGTAGGCTGGTGAGCCAAAAGACTTACAAGCAAGGCTCAAAATAACATACTTTCACTTCATATGGACTGAGATTCTGATGATAAACCAAATACTAGTCAGACGGCACGCTATGGAAATCCCAGAAATTGAGTTCATATGATTAAGCTTTAAGCTTTATGACACAGGCCGTGCATGCTACATTTAGAGACTCCCACTTTTTTCATCCCACTTAAAAGCCCTCATGTCAAGATCTTCTATTTCTGGTGCTTTGCAGCAGTTTTAAGATCTCCTTCGAGTTTCTTATTGCTCAAATGGGTGTAATTTCTTATATTTATATGTTTCCCTAGTCTTTATTACTTGATTTTCCTCGCAAGAAAGTGTCACTCATGGTCATTGAATGTCACTCATAATTACACTGAAATTATGAAAATGTCACACTTAAATAATCCAAAACCTTAGCAGCTATTCATCTTTCACCATTTCCTGGCTTATTTATCCTTCTTTTTCTGCATTACCTTTTCTGTGCTTTCTTTTCTCTCCTACCACTGTTTTTCTCTTTCCTCGCCTGCATCATTTCCTCCTTGTTTTTCTTTTTCCACTATTTTTCACTAATGCCTCATTTCCTTGACCTCGTCTCTTTTTTCTTTTTCATAGGTGCCGGCTGCTGTTTCGCACTCTGAGTTTTGGCAGCGATACTTCTACAAAGTTTACACTTTGGAACAGGTGAGTTTAAATATTCTTCCTTGCTGGTGAGTGGGTAAGACATGGGGACCCAGTTTTGTTTTCTCTAATGCCCTCTAGTTCCCATTTGTTTCAGTCTTGCATCGAGTCACCATCCTAGTAACCTCATGAGCCCTTCCTACACCCCTGCGAAGGGGCTGTCATTGCCACCATGTGTATTTTCTTTGTCCACTTTCACACATTACCTTCTCTTTCCCCAGAGATGAACCTGTTGCTTTTCCCCCCCACTTCTGTGCTTGTTCTCTCTTCTATCACTGCAGTCACTGCTCCCATTTACTTTAGGGACTTCTTTTCAACACTGACCCCCTGTTAATATATGGAGTCTCTTTACCTCCATTCAGCCTTGTTACATTGTGTTGCCCTAGAGATACCCTTAATATGGTTGCGCCTCTTCAATCGCCTGTATGTTACGTATGCCCCTCCCTTCACCTGAGTCCCTGCTCAGATTAACCTTATGGCCCCCTTACATCTTTAACTTCTCCATCTTCCCTAACCATGTTGCCTCATTGTTTCTGGTTTATGTTCCGAGATCTTTGCAGACATGTACCATCACACTTCATTCTGGTAACCCCGCCATCTCATATTAATTATGCTAATTGTTTTCTCTTCTGAATCCCCCTAATAACTTGTGGTTTGCCTCTTCAGGAGGAGGCCCGAAGATGCGCTTTGAAACAGAGAGCTGAACAGAGCGCCCATGAGGAACATAGTCGCTGGGAGGAAGATGAGGGTAAGCTAACTATCACTTTACCCTGGTGCGTCTTAGAACAGCTGGGAAATTGTACTTCTTAAAGTACAATTTGCATGACATTGGTATTGTACACCTCTTAACATCCCTAATTTCTTTACATTCAAGCTTTCATTCTTCCACAGATTAACTCACTATGTCAGCTGACCCCATAAGACGCAAAATGCAAGCAGGTTGTTTTTTTTATAAATATGTGGAGTAATCCAGATTAATAAAAGGCTTTGTTTGTATAATTGTACCCCACCAAGGGGAATCCTCTGCAACGGTGAATCCGTTTATATTCTTTTTTCTGTACACCCGGAAAACATGTCTGATTACGATTTGAAGATTTATTGTTTTTTGTAAGAATAGTAGGTTGTTTTTTCAAGTTTGTTCCTTTGTATTTGTTTTTCATTTTCTTCACCTTTCTATTTTACAATTTCTGTCATCCCTATGCTAGTTTTGTCTGTCATGGTCTTTATCTAAGACATCCTCAGCAACAGTAATACACTTTTATCTCCCTCCCTCTACTCCCCCCAGTAAGGTCTGTGGCTTCCTTTTTTTAATGAGGTTAGCTTTTAATTGGTGCCTTAATTGTCCAGATACAATGGCAGTGTGGTGCAGGTAGTGTCAGTGTTTATCTACTCTCTGACTCATATACAGACTGCTTCAGTCTGTGTATGAGCGTGACTCTAAGAATTAGAGGGAGGCCTCAGTAGGCCTGCATCTACTGATTCACCTATTGGCCACCCCTCCTTCTTCATGTCTGAGCTCATCTGTTGCTAATCCTCTCGGGTTACAACTCCACAGAAAATCATTACTAGTCATTGGCACAAAAATGGATCTAGTCTTGTTGTGTTATTATCCACTTAACCTCCCTTGAGCATGTCTGCAACTTCCTTCATGCCCCTCGGAGCCAGCCATTTGTTTCTGACCATTTCCTCAAATTTACAATAAGATTGACATGTGCGACCTTTTCAGCATTAAGGTGTCTGACCCAGACATCACTTTCAAAGTTTCAATGTTTTTATATTTCAGGCTTCCATTGTCAAGAAAACATACGTCCTGTTCCTTCCCACTGATTAGGGGTCCAAAAGCTGACATCTTTCCCAATAAGCAAAAGTCATCCAACCCCCCTCAGCCCTTGCTGATTCTTAAAGCAAAGCTATGTAAGAGATACTATTTATAAGGATGCTTCTTGAAGGTCCAGATGCCACTCTGTGTAAGGAGGATTTGCCACCATCAGTCTTCACAACCTGATGAGTACCTTTCTTTTTGACCACAGCAGAGGTGCATTTGCCAAGGGGTATCCTCCAAAAAGTAAAACTAGGAAAAGTGACCAGCCGGGCTGTAAAGTTTATGCGTTTTGTATTTTATTCTGCGTGCTACATAAAATTGAATCTGTACATTCAAGAAGCAAAAATCAGTATAGCAACTGTCCAATGCATCGGAACTTGTCTGAGTATACCCTTGCAGGAAGGGAAATATCACAGAAACAACAAGAATGGATGCCCTCTACATGAAATCGTTATCTTGGGGCTTTATATTGTTTCTATTTCACAAGCTAGTCTTTGTATTCTCACCTTTCTGGACCTGTGGTAAAGAATTCATTTTCTAAAAGAGCATCATGCCGTCCTCATATTACGTTTAAATACCTAACCGTGTCATGCATCACAACAACATCAACCCATATGACTATGTAAAGCATATCCCCTTAATGCTGGATAATGTTTCACATGTCTGTCATCCATTATAAAGCCATTGCAACTAAATTAGGCACTCAACAGTCTATCCATCATTGCTAGCCCCTTACTCAGCCACCACATTTTGTTGGAGAGATCTTTAGGTTGGGATGTTAATGTTTTGTTCTAAGTTTCTACATTATCATTACAAAATATTAAATTTCTCACTTTTAACTTTAGGTTGTGGGACCTGTCCACGCCAAATGGCATACTTATCTTTGCCAGTACGGCTGCCATTGTGGTAAACCATTGGATGACCTTGGTAATCTTTTTAACATATCCCATCAGGTCCATCAATGGTGAAGAGTCCGTTTTATATTTAGCCATTTTTGAATGTGTCACGCATACCTGCTTCCAACCTGCAGCCTCAGGTTTCAGGGGGACACGTCTATGCTAGGTTTATTTAGTCTGTGTGAGAATGTGTGAATCTTGGACACATTGGTCCACATAAAGGCCCAATGCATGTAGACCTGCCAACATCTTATCTATCCTGTGTAAGAGCTTATAGTGAATCCCTCTTTTCCTGGTGTTCCGAGAAATCATACTTGTTTATGCGCAACAGTAGTATTATATTGTATCTGTTATCTCCTGTCCTACATCCTCTTCTGGACACTCCCATGCAGCACTGGCCATATCTCTACCACTAATGTATATCATCTAGTTACCAGGATGTGGTGGAGGTTATAGATAATTCCAAGGCAGGCATCCAGGAAGGTTCATTGGGAAAACCAGGGTAGCAGGTACAAATAGAATGTTGTAGTCGAAATACAGAAATCTATCCAAAGGGGAAGTTTCACCTTTCTCCTTAAATTAGTCTAATGACTTAAATATGCTTTAAACGTATAGGTCACCCACTGCCCGAATTCCCAGTCATGTGCATGTCAGTTGCTGTTTTGCTTTAGTCTTCAACTTGACCGTTAATAATGGATCATCCAGTATTGGTATGCTTGACACACGTAACTTATCCTACACTACTACGTTAACTAATTTATGCCAGGTATGATTTGTGCATGCTACTTAATTAAACTACTGCTTTCTGGGTCTCTGAGTAATGTGTAAAATAATAGCACGCAGCGGGGAGGGTGCCACTATGTCTCTCTCCACAGTAAAGTAACAAGGCCGATGCTCTGTGACACCACCCAAAGGCATGTCTGGTCTAAGCTACCCAATATTACACTTCTAGGTTCCACCTCTGAAATGTAGTAGTGTTAATGAATTCCGGTTCAATCTTTGCTGCTTATTGGCCCAGATGACTTTCAATAATAAACTTTTAACTTATGTAAAGAATGCTTTAGTCAGTGGGATTGGTATGTTGAGAAACAGATATCATAGCTGGGAAAGAAACACTGTCTTAAGGACTGCTATTCACCTGGCCTGTTATTTGGTAGGCCGGTAAATTGGCTGAATGCCAAAAATGTGTGAGTTATCGATGAGACATTCTAGTTGTGATGCTTCCTACATAACACAACATAACACAATATGTCTGTGTATGAAGACCTGATATAATTTCTCCTATCTGTGCACAGGCCTCTCTGTGCATGCTTTTCTGGGGCATCAGTTGCTGTGCCAAAAAGTGAACCCTGCCTGGTTCCCATGCAATGTCATGCAGCCGTTGATTCTGATGCAGGCCACAGGATTTTTATAGAGCAGAGCTATGAAGTCTGTTATCACTTTGCCCATTTCCAATCTCTTTATCACTGTAAGGATTATGTTACTTACCCAGTAAGTATCTGTTCTTGGCATGTAGCGCTGTAGATTCACATGCTTTGCATACTCCTGCCGTCTAGTGTTGAGTCTGGATGTTTGCAAGTTGTTTTTCTTCGAATAAGTCTTTCCCAGTCACAAGGTAAGGCGACTCCTCCTTTCAGTGATAGTGTGCATGGGCATCGACTCCATTGTTAGATTGTTTCCCCCCAAGAGGGCGAGAATGGAATAAATGAGTGTAGTACAGATATGTCCATGCGTATGGTATGTAAATAATGAGAACGGAAACAACTACAAGTGCCCGGGGAGGTGGGAGGGCGCATATGAATCTACAGCTTTACATGCCAAGAACAGATTCTTACTGGGTAAGTAACCTAATCTGTTCAAGGCATGTGTGCTGTAGATACACATGCTTTGCATAAAATATATAGCAGTATTCTCCCAAAGGAGTGGCTAACCAGTAGGTGTTTCAGTTGTTTGAAAACGTGTCTTTAGCACTGCTTGCCCTACATTGGCTTGTTGACTTGCTAACACATCCAAACAATAGTGCTTGGTAAATGTGTGTGGTGTGGACCATGTTGCTACCTTACAAATGGTAGCTATAGGAATGTAACCTAAAAAAGGCCACAGATACTCCTATTTTACGAGTGGAATGTGCTCTATGACGTATAAATAGTTATTTTAGCTTTAGCATCGCTAGTTTGAATGCATTTAACAATCCATCTTGAAGTACCAGATTTTGAGATAGGATTGCCTTTGTGAGGTGTAGCAAATGCAACAAACAGTAGTTTTGGTTTACAAAAATCTTTTGTCCTTTCAATATAATACAATAACTCTCTTCTGACATCAAGTGTGTAAAGAGCTCTTTCTACTACCGAATCAGGTTGAGGGAAGAACACTGGTAACTCAACGTATTGGTTAATATGAAAAGTAGAAACTACTTTTGCAAGGAATTTTGGATTGGTACGCAGAGCTACTCTATCTTTATGAAGCCGAAAGAAGGGTTCTTCTAAGTTTAATGCTTATAGCTCACCAACTCTCCTAAATGAAGTGATAGCAATGAGAAAGGTAACCTTCCATGAAAGAAACTGTAATTGATAATTGTGTAATGGCTCAAAAGGTGGACCCATGAGTCTTGTAAGCACAATGTTCATATTCCAAACTGGTGCAGGAGGTACTCTGGGTGGTATTACTCTTATAAGGCCCTCCATAAAGGTCTTAATTACTGGAACCTTGAACAAAGATAAATGTTGTCGGTTTTGCATATATGCAGCTACTGCCGCAAGGTGCAACCAAATGGATGTGTAGGCTAGACAAGCGCGCTGTAGATGCAACATGTAACAAATAAAATTTTGGATAGAGGCATTAAGCTGATCATTGTTGTTATACAAAATAAAATAACATACACATCTTTTCCATTTTGCTGCATAACATGCTATGGTAGTAGGCTTTCTTGCTTCTTAAAGAATAGTCATACAATCTGGTGTCAAATTGAAGTATCCAAACTCTGACGACAGGAGCCAGATCGCTAGATTGAGCTCCTTGGGGTTTCGGTGTCTGAATTCTCCATGTTTCTGAATGAGAAGTTTGCAGTTGAGATGCAGCTTTTGATGTGGCACCACTGATCGTTCCAAGCGTGTGGTGAACCAGGGTTGACAGGCCCATGTGGGAACCACTAAAATCAGTGTGAGGGATGTTTGCCTGAGCTTCCGAACCAGAAATGGAAGGAGAGGTAGAGGCAGAAAAGCGTAGGTAAATATCCCTGACCAATTCGTCCATAGGGCATTGCCTTTGGATAGATAGTGTGGGAACCTGATGGCGAAGTTTGGGCATTTTGAGTTGTCCACTGTGATGAAAGATCTATTTGTGGGATTCCCCATTTGGAAAGTATGGAATACTAAAGTATATGTTGCCACATCCTGAGGAAGTCAGCAATTTGATTGTTCATTCCTGGGAGGTGCTTTGCCGGAAGATGATTTCTGTGATGGATTGCCCAATGCCAAATGGTCTGAGAGAGGCGTGACAGTTGCAGAGTGTGTGTGTCCCCCCTGTGTTTGTACATAGTACATTGTTGCCATATTGTCCTTGCGGACTAAGACAACTTTACCTATGAGGTGAGACTGAAAAGCTTTTAGTGCTAGATACACAGCTAGAAGCTCTAAATAGTTAATGTGAAGACTTATGTGCTTGTTGTCCTGCAGACCCTAAATTGTCAAATTGTGGAGATGGGCATCCCAACCTGTGAGAGATGCATTTTGCTGTTAGTACAATCTGTGGAACAGAGTTGATGAAGGGCTGCCCTTTAGATAAGTTTTGTGTGTCCCACCACTGCAGAAAGTGATGGGTGCGGCTGTCTACCAACACTAGATATGTTAATTGACCATGAGACTGATTCCACAGACGTGCTAAGCATTCTTGTAGGGGACACATGTGCATCCTTGCATAAGGCACAATTGCAATGCATGATTCCATCATTTCTAACAGTTGCATGAAAGTCCTGACTGCTAAGTATTGGTTGGTCAGAAACTGTAGTTAGAGTTTGAATATTTTGAATTCTGGCTGCATTGGGATAGGTTAGAGCTGTGTGAGTGTTTTGAGTCGCTCCCAGATAGGACTGTATCTGTGAAGGCTGAAGATGAGAATTTTGCGTATTGACCATAAAATCCAATTGGTGTAGTAGGTATAATGTAGTCTGAGTGTATTCTAAACACTTTTGGTGTGTGCTGGCTTTGACGAGCCGATCGCTAGGTATGGGAAGACATGAATCTGCTGCCTTCTAAGATGTGCTGTTACTACTGCTATACATTTTGTGAACTCTCTGGGCTCAGTAGTTACTCTGAATGAGAGTACCTTGAACTGATAGCAGGAAAACGCTATCACAAATCTGAGTTATTTGCGATGTGCTGGGTGAACCGGAATGTGAAAGTATGCATCTTTTTAGTCTAGTGTGGACATAAAATTGCCTTGTTGCAGAAGTGGAAGCACTTGTTGAAGAGTATCCATATGAAAATGTTCTGACAGTATGTATTAACATCCTTGGGTCCAAAATTGGTCTTAAGTTGCCGTCCTTTTTGGGGATTAAAAAGTACAGAGAGTAAACCCCCTGAACCTTGGTACTGTAGTGGAACTGGTTCTATGGCTTCCTTGGTTTAAAGGGCCCGTACCTCTTGTTTGAGGTGCTGTAGGTGCTCTGATGAGAGCTTGTGAGTGTGAGGTGGAAAATTGAGATGATTGTTGGTGAGCTCTAGGCAATAACCATGTCAGATAATGTCTGGTACCCATTTGTCTGATCTTATGTATTGCCAAATGGGGAGAAATTGTTGAAGTCTTCCCCCGACAAGTGTTAAATGACTGGGGGGAAATGTAGGCAAGTCACTGCTTATTTGGGGAAGGGGAGTTGCGCGTTGGCGTGCTCTTACACCTACCCTTCAAATTGTTTCCTCTGTACTCTCCCCTATAGAAGCCTCTAGAGGGAGTGGGTTGTGGAGGAAGCACTAGGGTCTGAGGGTGTACATTTGGACCGTCCCCTATAAAATGAGAAGCGAAAGGAGCCTCTGTTTGATGGGGCCTGAAGCGCTCCAATGGACTTTGCCACGTCTGGGCCCCTTTTCATTTTTTCTAGGGCTTCTTCTACTTGAGGGCCAAAGAGATGTTGTTTAATGAAAGGGTTATTTAAAATAGACTGCTGAACCTCAGGTTTAAACCTGAAATTCTAAGCCAAACATGTTGTTGTAGGAGACTGCTAATGGTAATTCCCCTTGCTGCAGTGTCAGCAGCATCCAGAGCACATCTAATGGAAGGATTAGCTATGAGTTTGCCTTCTTGTATTAATGTGTGTGCTTTCTTTTTGTGCTCTTTGAAAGGTATTGAAGTAAGCCTTCTATCTCATCCCAGTCTGCCCTGTCATACCTTACTAGTAGGCACTGCATGTTGGCAATACGTCAGTGGTTAACTGCTTGAGCAGCCACCCTTTTACCGGATGCGTCCATTAATTTAGGCTCTTTGTTTGGGGGAGGTGCATCTGCAGAGGTCTGTGAGTTTGCTCTTATGAGCATTAGAGACTACTGGTGAGTCTAAAGGCAACTGTCCTATAATAAAAATAGGATCAGATGGTGGGAGTCTGTATTTTTTGTGAACCCTAGGTGTTAGAATGCGGGCACGAACAGGATCCTTAAATATTCATCTGCATGTCTCATCATACCTTTTAACATGGAAGACTCTGACTTGTCCTTGTGTCCTAGTGTCTCAAATAAAGTATTTTTCCAAAGACTCTTTATATAATGTAGCCCATGATAAGCTGCTGCTCTTGAAGTCAGCTTTTGATAAGCTACAATATCGTCTGGAGTTGATGGCTTCTCAGGGTATACATCTGGATCATTATCTATGGGTGGATCAATATTATAGTCATCCCATGGACCTGCTGGTAAATAACTATTGTGATCATCATTACCTATATCAGGCTGTGTGTGAGCAGGCCCCTGAGGTATTATGCTTAGAGGATTGAGCCTCGCAATTGTGGCAGTGGTGAAGATAATCGAGGTGGAGGGGAATGCTGAGTAGGGTGAATAGGACTTGTAGCCAAGTCCTCCTTCTTCTTGAGAGGAATCTTCTAACTAGTGTCCTCTGAACTGACTTTCCTTTTGGAAGGTATTTTTGCCAAAATATGTCTAGTATGTGGATTGATGTATAGTTTCTTTTGCTTAGGTTCTAATCTTTCTTTCATAAGGTCCAGGATCGGTTCTGGAGGCTTTGAAAGGCTCTCTTTCGATTTTGGCGTGCAGATTTTGGTGCCGAACTCGACATGTCTTTCGGAACGAAAGGTTTCGGATCCGAAGACTATTTGTCTTGACTCGATCCCGAGCCGCAAGGCTTGACTGTTTGTTTTGGTGCTGAACCCAAGGGTGGGGCATCAGAAACATTGACGCGGTGCTGACCCTGGGCCGAAGGCAGAGGTGGTGCCAAAGCCTTATGTTTGGTCAAAGAGAGTTTGAGGGGTGAAAGGGCTTTAGTACTCTTGGCACCCTGTCCCGATGGAACGTCCTCGGACTCCAACTCGATTTCCAGCACAGAATCCTATTCTGCGATAGAGAAGGCTTCTTCCTCTTCCACTGCTGTCCTTCGACCTCTTCATGTTCAGATTCTTCTCAGAAGATATCCGGAGTATGTTGGATGCTTTGCCGCTGCATTTCTCGTCATTGAGCCCGACTATCCCATAGAGACTTTTTCGATTGGAACGACCGACAAGCCTCAGTCTTCTTCCTTGTACTCCAGTGAGCGGCACAAGTTACAGACTTTATGTAGCTCGGTGCAAGGATACTTGGAGTGGCACAGAGGACAAAATCGAAACTGAGTCTGTTCTATCGGTAGAAAGCTAGACCGCACGCTAGGCCCGAAGGCGTCCCACGATGTTTTCGACAGAAGATGGAAAGTTTCCCGAATGATTCGATAATCGGAGAATAGTGAGACGCATATGATAACAATACTGTTGAGGGTACAGTGGATTGCTCACCGAAGGGAACCCGAAGGACGGTTTAAAACCGGAGCGCAGCAATACATGCCCGAACCTGATGGCGGAAAACAATCTAACAATGGAGTTGAGGCCCATGCACACTATCACCGAAGGGAGGTGCCACCTTCGAAGAAAAACAAATTGCAAACATCCGGACTCAACACTAGATGGCAGGAGTATGCAAAGCATGTGTATCTACAGCACACATGCCTGGAACACATGTATGTCACTGCATATTTGCCTAAATATTTTACCTCACTTTCCACTTCTCCCTATACTGAAGAAGGGTGGAATTCAGTTGTTCTTCAATTGCTATGTCCTGTGGGTTAGAGTATTCAGTTCCCAATCTCTAAAGTTCAGTTTCCAATCTCAAAAATGCATTGTGTAGATTTATGGATTCTGCCTGCTTTCAGATGCATAAGTCCCGAACAAAGAGCTTAAAAGCACCCCAATTAGGGGAATATTTTGTTACAGATCCGGCATGAATCTGGAAGTGTGCCATAATACCTTGTTTAACCTTCTCTTTGAATGCAGTGTCTATCAGAGACTTGAATGGAAATATCCTTTACCTCTGCAATGCATACATGATCCCTGTGGCCAACAGCATCCGTGCACACAATGTTCTCTTTCACTGACGACACCCAGCTCATACGCTCCTTCACAGACAAGACCCCCAACACAAGAAATAACTTCACTGCCTTCATGACCAAAGTGACTAACTAGATAAAAGCCAATGGTGTTAAGCTCAGCATCGACCAGGCAGAAGTAATGATCTTGGGCAAGAACACATCGCCATGGGACTCCAACTGGTCGCTGACCGAACTCTGACCTAGAACCACACTCAAGCCAGAAGCCTCAGAATAATAGACAGCAAACTGGATATGACCGCACAGGTCAACATCGTCACTTCATCGTTCTTCTACACTATGAAGATGATGAGAAAGATCTTCAAATGGCTCCCAAGCAACTCTAGAAAAACTATCATTCAGACCCTAGTCACCAACAAATTGGACTGTTGGAAAAACCTCAATCCCGGGATCACCAAGCAACTCACTAGAAGACTACGAACCATCTAGAATTAGTCGGGCACATTCATTCTCAATCCCACACAGAACTCACACCACACCACAGAGAGCTTCACTGGCCCCTGATAAACAAATGTGCTCATATCATACTCCTCACACACATTCAAGGCACTACACAACTTAGGCCCCACCTGCCTGACCAGTTCCATCGCTTCCACTAACCACCCAGACACATCCACATCCCACTGATATTCAAAACCAGACCAGGAGGACAAGTAATCTCTTACGTTGCTCCAAAAGCATTGAATGGCCTCACAAGCCACATCAAAACCTCCAACTCTCACATTGAATTCTGCAAGAAGCTGAAGACACGTTTTTTAGTTAACCAGCCTATTACAGGCAGGGCTAGGCACACACACCTGCTCAGCATCAGGATACCCTCACAGGGGATAGTTCACTTTACAGATACATATAACACAACAAATATACATGGCGTATTGATGGAATCCAGTGATGGATGGGATATCGTCAAAATCAGTGGAGAGAGGTTTGAAAGGGTACATGGTAATATGGCTATGTCTGACGTAAGTGTCCTAACATCTCTAGCCCTAAGCTAGAAATCATTCCAGGAGTAGGCATCATGCATAGAAGAGCAATGAGTGTAACCTCTCTGCCTTCGATGCAAATATCTCCACAGATCAAAACGTCAGTGGCTGTATAAAATCTTATGTAGAGTTTGTATGGTGCAAGAGGGTTGTCTGACAGTGAGTATAGACCTGTTTGTCATGCTTACCAAAAATGGCATTAAACCCTTCCCCAACACTGCCTCCCACCCTCCAGTATGCTATGTGTCAGAAGTGAGTCATATTTTGATTTCAATTGTTCATAAAACGTGCAAGTCTACATTGGGTCCATAATTGCTAAGGAAAGTAAATTTATCATTACCAAGAGTACCTTCAAGTCTTCAATAAGTGCGTACTATAGCTGTAATGTTGGCATGAAATTTAAAGTCTAAACTCTTTGTAATAAGTACTGCAGCCCCTCTCGAAAATGAGGCAAAATACCTGTGTTTCCAAAGACTGGGCAAATGTTTTCTCCAACTTAGTAGCCAGATGCTTTTTCTGGATATAAGCCACATCTACAGAGTGCTCTCAAAAAGGACATCACTTATTTGGGATCAGTGAAGAGGAGGGATCTACCATTGTGCTTTATTTTCAATTTGCCATTGTATAACTTAGCATATTCAAGCCCTCTCTGCAGTAGTGCTTTTTTGCTGGCATAAAAGCACTACTCATCTCTTGTACCACTAGCATGAAATTGGTGTACAGTGAATCAAAGACCCCGTGAAGTTCAAGCCTCTCTTATCTCTGGCCAGTTTCAAAGCTGCATCATAGTCTCAAAAGTTAAGAATCCTGGATATAATAGGCCTAGGGGGAAGCTCCGGGCACAGGACTCTGCACTGAAGCTCAATAAGCACGCTCTGCTATTATCTCATGTAAAAAGTTATTGAACCCAAAAACCTCTTTGATCATAGTTACAACAAAAAGTGTCTTTGACCATGTTAATAAATTCAGGGACCCCCACAATTCAAATGTTACTGCACCTGGGTTTTGCATCCATGTCATATGTTTGACTCTGGTATCAAGGTTTTTCTCCATTTTCTGTAATTTGGTGCTTTTCTCAAGTACACCATTCTCCACATTCTGTAGGAGCCTCTCCAACATATCGAGCTGTTCAGCAAATATCTGTATCTTTCATTTTACGTATATGAATGATGAGGATATCAATGTCACCATCTATTGTTTTCAAGCACATTTTCATCTTCAGCAGTAGACCTCTAATGACACTATAATTAGAATGACTGTTTCTTGCCCCAGGATCTGGTGCCATTTTCTCCTTTCCTGTAGAGTGGGGGTGTTGAAGACTGCCTCAAAAGAGTTTTGCCTGTCTCTGACCGTTTTTCCCTATGATGGACATGGTGTTATAGCTTGTCTGGCATAGAACCAGTTTCTGAAGACTTTCTCAAGGGGTAATGTTTTGTCGCACTCGGTGTGTAAGCCTCAAATGTAACCCACTGCTATACAGAGTCAGCAGGCCTTTCAATTGCTGGCTTATGTATAATACACTGAGCCCCTTAAGTCATCTCTTGGTTAAGTTTCCTGTGCCATTTAGGAGCCACTCTTCCCCCTTCCTCCCCAGCACATAGGGTGCATCGGGGGTCACCTTTAGGCAGCTATCCTGTAGTTAAATATCTCGTGAAATACCTTTGAATGTTCTCAGTCTTTAGACTCTCAGTTCACTGCCCATCAGCAAGGCTCCACACGTCAGGCCTAACCGCTGGTCCATCACACAGGTCTTTCAAGGGCCTGCTTGTCCAGCCAGCATGGTAGTGTTCCCTCTTGTCTGGGCCTGTCCAGTACCTGTAATATATGTTTCCATTCATGGCACTACAAATAATACAGTTAGGAAACCAGTATTGGCAAAGCGAGTAGATCTCTATTATCTCTTAGCTAAGTTGTACAGCAGTGTTGTTGCTGTTCAGCTGGCTACAAATTAGTGGTGTGAAACAGAGGAGAGTGGCACAGAGTGGTGTGGAGTAATGTAGAGTGGAGTTGTGTAGAGGGGCATAGGGTGGAGTGGTATAGTGTGGAGTGGCTCAGAGTAGAGTGGCATAAACTGGTGTGGCGTAGAGTAGTTTGACGTGGCGTAGAGTGATTTGACGTTGAGTGAAATAGAGTGGAGTGGCGTAGAGTGCCGCAGACTGGCAATGTGATGAGTGGAGTAGCATAGAGTAGAGTGGAATGGCATGGCGTACAGTGACAGAGTGACATTATATGGCGTAGAGTGGCATTGTATGGTGTAGACTGGCGTAGAATGACAGAGTGGCATTGTGTAGCATAGAGTGGAGCAGAGTGGCATTGCATGGACTAGAATAGAGTGGCGTGGAGTAGAGTAGGCTGGCTTTCAGTGGCATAGAGTAGAGTGGTGTAGGGTAGGGTGGAGTGGCATAGAGTGAAGTGGATTAGAATGGCTTAGACTGGATGGCACAGAGTGGTGAAGAGTGGCATCCAGTAGCAGGCAGAGTATGACATAGGATGGGGTAGAGCGTCATTTTGTGGACCAGAGTAAAGTGGCATGAAGTGCGTAGAGTGGAGTAGCTTAGAGTAGAGAAGAGTGGCGGCATAGCGTTGCATAGTGGATTGACATAGAGTGGAATGGAGTGGTGTTGAGTAGAATGGAGTGCCATAGTGTAGAATAGAGTGTGGTAGAGTGGAGGTGAGTATAGTGGCAAGGATTTGAGTGGCATTTCATGGAATAGAGTGGGGTGGAGTAGAGGTGTGGGGTAGAGTGGGATGAGGTGGCGTATAGTGGGGTTAGGGTTCAGTGGAGTGGCGTAGAGTATGGTGGCAACGAGTAGAATGGAAGGACATAGAGTGGAGAGGAGCAGCTCAGAGTAGAGTGATGCAGAGTAGAGTGGCTATGGGTAGTGTGGGATGGTGTAGAGGGGCATGGAGTAGAGTGGCATTGTCGAGTGGGGTAGAGTAGAGCGGCACTGCGTAAACTAGAGTAGAGTGGCATGGAGGGGCATAGAGTAGACTGGCATGCAGCGGCATAGAGTAGGGTGGATTGGTATAGTTGTGTGGAGTAGTATTGCGTGTGGAATGGCATAGTGGGGAGTGGTGTAGAGTGGCATAGAGTAGAATGGCGTAGAGGAGGGTGGATTGGCATGGCATTGTGTGGTGTGGTGTGGAATTTAATGGAGTGGTGTAAAATAAAATGCAGTTGTTTAGAGTAGAGTGGGGTAGAGTGGAACTAAGTAAAGTGTTGTGGCATAGATTGATGTAGAATGACGTGGAGTAGAGAAAAGTAGCATAGAACTGGAGTAGCATGGTGTAGTGAGGCAGAGTGGCATGGTGCAGAGTACAGTAGAGTGGCAAACAGAGTGCCGTGGAGTAAAATGGCGTAGAGTGGCAATGTGTGCAGTGGGATAGAGTGGAGTTCAGTAGGCTGGCATTTTGTGGTGTGAAGTAGAGTATAGTGGTGCAGCATTCCGAGAGTAGCATAGAATGGAGTTGCATGGAATAGAGTGGCAGAGAAAAGAATGCTGTGGCATAGAGTAGAATAAAGTGAGGTAGAGTATAGTGGAATTGAGTAGAGTGGCATGGCTAAGTGTGGCACAGTGTGGCATGTGGTGTAGCATAGTGTGAAGTGGCATATAGCTGCATTGTGTGCAATAGAGTGGGGACGAGTAGAATGGAGTTTGGTAGAGTTGTTATTATTATTATTATTATTATTATTATTATTATTATTATTATTATTATTATAGACATCTATTAAGTGCACGGCTACCCCCAACGGGGGTGTCCCGGCGCTGAGGATTGCGAATGAACAGGAGGAGGAATTAGCAGCCAGAAAACAGAAAGGTCTTTAGTTTGCCCCTGAATTGGGATTCAGTGTCAGCGAGGCGGAGGCTGATGGGTAGGGAGTTCCATATTTTTGATACGACTACTGCAAACGCTCTGCCACCCTTCCTTGCAAGGCGGAATCTGGGGGGGAGTAGGAGCTGAAGATGGTTCGATCTGAGGTTGAGGGACGAATGGACCCGTTTCAGTCGCTGTCTCAGATATAGGGGGCCTTTGCCATTCAGGGCCCTAAAAACTAGTGTGAGGGCCTTGAATCTGACGGGAGCACAGATTGGGAGCCAATGCAACTTTCTAAGATGGGGTGAAATGGAGTGGCGATAGGGGACTCTACAGATCAGCCTGGTTGAATGTAGTGGCAAGTAGTGGAATGGAGTTTAATAGAGTAGAGCGGCAAAGAGTAAAGTGACATAGAGTGGTTTGAATAGAGTGATATTGTGTGCAGTAGAGGTGGTATAATAGAAAGGAGTGTCATTGAGTAAGATGAAGTGGTGTAGAGTGCAGTGGCTTAGAACAGCAGAGTGGAATAAGTTACAGTAGACTGGAGTGGGGTAGAATAGATTGTAGTGGCGCTGAGTGGATTTGCATAGTGTACAGAGTCTTTGTTTTTGTATCACTGTGCTTTAGATGGTGCCCTCACACCTGGTAGTGAGCTTGTGGGTGCTGTATTTCAAAACTTTTACTGGTTTAAAAGAACCTTTCTGCAGACTTTAGTGTGTCCAGCAATGTTTGAACAAAAATAATTAATGGTACGATAACTCTGTAATTAATGTATCCGCTGATGAGAGATCACAGTTATGCCAAATGGTTGTTTTAATTCCTAATAAAGTAGTACAGAAGGTTAATAAGCCTGCTGCAAAGAATGCGTAGTAAATATCATACAAATTTATTTTATGTGGATCGCTTAGTGGGTTTCTGCTTCTGTCAGAGATTTATTTGTTACTTGCAGTTCATCAGGTAACGTCTTAGTGTAGCACAGTAAGCTATGAACTGTCACCAAATATGTGCTTGCAAACTTCAAAGTATAGTTTTTTTTGTTTTCTTTTCGACAGTGTTACATTATACAAATGTTGGTAAAAAGGTTTTGTCTGTTTATAAATTAATTTGTATTGGTGTACTTGAAACACTATACAGCGTTTTAAATCGGTGAGTCCCTGCTTCTCGAAACCAAGCACTTTTCAATATAGTGCCTACCAGTATGGATGACATGTGACTCCTACATGTAGTCCTCATTGTTTTATGGAAGATTTAGTATACATTGATTCACTCATGTTGCAACGGTATCTGCTGCACAAATACGCATTGTCTTTTTTGTCTTTTTTAGTTTGTACATTTGTTTTGTCAGTTGCATTTTTAGCCATTGCAGGAATATGAATTTAATGTCCTTGAGAATGTAAAGGGACACTAGGGCTATAAAAAGGTAAAGGTGGGTAATTTTGGATTACTAAATTTTTATTGTAATTTTTAAAAAAAATATACAAAATATATAGGTTCACACTGTGTGTTAGGCTGTGTATGAACGTCCCTTGTGGAACGAAGGAAATGATATCTTTGTGGATCGCAAAAAAAATTGAAATGGAAGCAGTAATTTATTTTCAATATGTCCTTGATGCCAGATTGTTCTTGTGCAACTGCACCTTTTGCACAAATAGAAATATGTGACATAGAAGTGAGTGTGCAAAATGTAGGGATGGGAGAAAGAGATGCCTGCTAAAGTGTTAATTAAATATTACTGATAGGGAGTTGTTGTTTCCAAAGAATACATCAGCGTAGGTTAGAGGTGATAACTTAAGGAGGTCAAATCTATTTTAATGAAAAAGCTAGTGTGTCCTGAGTTGTAGTGGTATTAATTAAACATGCAGCAGTATTTTACTGCGGAACAGCAAAATATTATTGTATATTGATCTTACTTATGGCATAAGGTAGTTTACTGAACGTAGTATATAAAAGGTAATTAAAGCACAGTAAGTAATGTTATATAGGCTAGAGCTGGAAAAGAAATAAAAAGCGAGAGACCTGTTTTCTCACAGGTTTCCAGCTTCAGATGTATTGGATACTAGCATCGCACCTCCAACGTTGCTGGATCTAATTTTGCAAAAAACACAGTTGATGGACAGAATGTAGAACAATGTCATACATTCACCCCAGTACAAGGATCTGGGCCTAAATCCATCGTTTTTTTGCACTCCACACCACCCTGGGTTAGACACTGGCTATATGCAAATCAGCTCTGACCCTGTGCCTCATGGGAACAGTCCAGTCCGAACTACCAAGCCATGTCTTTCCCAGACCGGAATCAAGCATCCAAGGACCGGTTTCTGGCTATCAGCCTGGATAGCTTGACTCCAGTGGTGTGGAGAGCCTGGGACTCACGTCTGAGCATCCCCAGCCCACTCGGGGTGAAATTGCAAAAAACACAGTTGATGGACAGAATGTAGAACAATGTCATACATTCACCCCAGTACAAGGATCTGGGCCTAAATCCATCTTTTTTTTTGCACTCCACACCACCCTGGGTTAGACACTGGCTATATGCAAATCAGCTCTGACCCTGTGCCTCATGGGAACAGTCCAGTCCGAACTACCAAGCCATGTCTTTCCCAGACCGGAATCAAGCATCCAAGGACCGGTTTCTGGCTATCAGCCTTCATCAGCCTGGATAGCTTGACTCCAGTGGTGTGGAGAGCCTGGGACTCACGTCTGAGCATCCCCAGCCCACTCGGGGTGAAATTGCAAAAAACACAGTTGATGGACAGAATGTAGAACAATGTCATACATTCACCCCAGTACAAGGATCTGGTCCTAAATCCATCGTTTTTTTGCACGCCACACCACCCTGGGTTAGACACTGGCTATATGCAAATCAGCTCTGACCCTGTGCCTCATGGGAACAGTCCAGTCCGAACTACCAAGCCATGTCTTTCCCAGACCGGAATCAAGCATCCAAGGACCGGTTTCTGGCTATCAGCCTTCATCAGCCTGGATAGCTGGACTCCAGTGGTGTGGAGAGCCTGGGACTCACGTCTGAGCATCCCCAGCCCACTCGGGGTGAAATTGCAAAAAACACAGTTGATGGACAGAATGTAGAACAATGTCATACATTCACCCCAGTACAAGGATCTGGGCCTAAATCCATCGTTTTTTTGCACTCCACACCACCCTGGGTTAGACACTGGCTATATGCAAATCAGATCTGACCCTGTGCCTCATGGGAACAGTCCAGTCCGAACTACCAAGCCATGTCTTTCCCAGACCGGAATCAAGCATCCAAGGACCGGTTTCTGGCTATCAGCCTTCATCAGCCTGGATAGCTTGACTCCAGTGGTGTGGAGAGCCTGGGACTCACGTCTGAGCATCCCCAGCCCACTCGGGGTGAAATTGCAAAAAACACAGTTGATGGACAGAATGTAGAACAATGTCATACATTCACCCCAGTACAAGGATCTGGGCCTAAATCCATCGTTTTTTTGCACTCCACACCACCCTGGGTTAGACACTGGCTATATGCAAATCAGCTCTGACCCTGTGCCTCATGGGAACAGTCCAGTCCGAACTACCAAGCCATGTCTTTCCCAGACCGGAATCAAGCATCCAAGGACCTAATTTTGAGCATTGTAATACTCTTGAGTGGACTCATTGGTATATAGTTGTGTACCTTAAGCGTTCTCAGACTGTGTTGTCCTAGTGTTCACAGCCAAAAGCACCTTGGAAAGAATGTTGGCAGTGTAGCTCTAGACCTATGGTCTTTACAAAAAAATTGGTTTGTGAGCCACTGACCTGGCATGGATTGAAAGCATTCAGGTAGGTTCCTAAACCCCAGTACTCCCTCAGCCAAGATCTATCACCAACCCCATTCCCCTCCCCCACGCTCCTAGCTCCTAAGCCCTGTAGGTTAAGAGCAGCAAACTCTGTGTTCAGCGTAGCTTGGTGTAACAGTTGTGTTTGGGTTCCTTTAGCTCTTAAAGTCCCAGACAAGTTTTCCAGTTCCCATTAACCCAGTATTTGTAAAGCGCAAACTAATCACCCCTAAGGGTCTCAAGGCACTGGGTGGCCGTCGGGAAGATTAAGCGAGCTATTGGCCAGAGTCACCTGGTGCTGGGCTAACATGCAGCCGGAAATCGAACCGTGAACTTCTTGTTCCGGAGTCAGCCGCCTACACCGCTGCACCACACCTCTTCTACTTCCTTGAAGTTTCATAAGCCATATCCGCAAAACCCCTGAAAGAAAAATCACTTGCTGTTTTTGCAGATTTCAATTGGATAGCTTTTTTGAGAATCTCATATTGAATTCTGAAATCTTGGAAACTGACCAGGAGAGTTCGAGGCTTGGCTCCATCCTTTGTGGTCATCGAGGGGGACCCTATGGCTCTTGAATTTGAAATATCCGTACGTGAGTTGGATAGAACATATTTCGATAGTAGCTTAGCAACTTCTTCAGATAAATCCTTATTCTGTCCAAAAGTTTCTGAAATTCCCACAAGTCTTGGATTAGATTTCCTGGATCTGTTTTTCAGGTTCTCTACTTCATCCTTCACTTGCTGCATATCCTTAATAAATTGAGATGTGGTTTCAGAATTAAGGCGCTGCACATCCTCCAGGTTGGATATCCTTTGTTCGGTTTCCGTACATCTTGTGTTCAGGTTGTGCATACCTTTATCAATCAAATCCAATTTCCTCTCTCTTTTTTCATGCCATTTCCTTGTGTAGCAATTTGATTCCTTGGATCTCCACCAGCAGGGGTTTAAGGAGGGCACAAAGCAAAATATTGGATTCCTCTTAAGTTTGCTCTTTTCCTCCCTTCAATCTTAATAAGGTCCATATATAGCAGTTCAAAGCTTGCATCCTTATCTAGATTCTGAGCTTGTTGCTGACCAGCAGTGAGGAGCATCTGGGTTTAGGAGTCGTTATTATTGCTACAGAGTTAGATTGGGGTGTTTACTTGTCCATGTGGTTGTCATGCGCTATTAACTGCCACTAGATCAGTCTTCTGTAGGGAATGAGCAATTACTGTAGTCTCGTCTTGTTGCTCAAGGCAGGTGCCTGGCAAAAATTTGGATATTCTAGCAAACTGCACGTGGAGCTGTAATCTGAGAAGGCAAACTTCGTAGGTGGGTTAATTTTCAATATACTGCCCCTAGCAGCACCCTCTTGCGTATTCTCCATAACGGGCTCAAATTGCAGGGAAACTGATCTTACAGCATCGTGATGATGTGTAGTTTGCAGTCTGCATGCCCCCCAGTTTCTCCAGCTTCAGTCTCCTTTCTGGTGTGCTCTCTTATCCCCTGTTACAATATTTGTGGAGAGCCATCATAGAGCTGCTCTAGCTGCGACCCTCCATTTGGTGCTTGATGGTCCTCTGTTTCCTCCACCTGCGCCTGAACCTTCTGTGCTTTCTGGGATATGACAGATGTGGGGAAATAGTCCCCGGAAGTAAGCTTCCCTTACAACAGCCACATAAGCCAATTTTTCCCTTACTAAGTAAAATGTAAACTCTTCTCTGCTAGGTTTAGTGTGCAGATCTGTGTGAGATTTCAGACTGGGCATTCCTCCGTCTTTTCTCCCATCGTAGGGCTTTATATTTCAACAACAAAAAAGTACATCCTAGTTCCAAGCTCCTATGAAATGGTTAGTTTAGTAATGCTCTGAATTATTTAGTATTTGGGGATGCTCTTCCATGTTAATCATAATTAGGTCGCTGTGAGGGCCTAGTCTTTGAAGCCTTACTGTGTCTCTGGTCAAGATACTATCTCTGCCTCAGAGTCAACAAGCTTTAGCCCTTCTCCCACTCTAACTGGCAGACCAGCGAGGTTGGGGCAAAGATTGAGTGTTTCACCATAATAGGGTGCCAGGCAGCTACTCCAAGCTGTACGTGTTACCTGCCCCACCCTCCTACCTCTGGAATCCTTGTGCAGATTTACTTTTACCTCTCATGCGTTCCATTTCAGTGCCACCTTCTGAACGGGCAAAGTTGGGGGAGGGGACGCTTGGGTTGCTGTCGGACGGTGGACCCCAAATGTTGTCCGTGCGTCTTCCTTCTGCCCGGTAGTATTTAGCTGTTGGTCGCCCTGGCTGCCCCCGCCTCACACATTGATCTGCCAGCTCCCGTGCCCCTCGGTTCTCTGATTCCCTCGCCTCTCCAAACTTTCTCTAAGCTCGCAGCTTCTGCAACTGGTGATCAAGTGAGTGCATGGGAAGAAGCCCGATCCTCAGCGTCTTCCCTCAGCTAACTTCAGGCTGCCATGACTGTATCAGGCTGCTTGCCTACCGAAAAATTCTCCCCTCATCCTTTACCAGAGTCCTTCATCTTAAATAAAATAACATTTTGATACATGGTGCACACCTACTGAATGACGTGTACCGGTTCATGCATGCATTGAATTTTTTGTCCAATGCTTAAAAACCATTGGCAAACCAACAAGCCATAAAGGTGAGACTTATTGACTTTGTTAATGTTTGTTTGATTGCCTGTAACTTTTGACCCCATGGAAAAATTTGCCTGATATTTGGCAATCACTTGATGTAGCTAGCTACAGCTCAGTATGCCAATTGGCAAGCAGATATCATGCAGATCCATTTACTGGGAGCAGGATGAAAAAAATGTGTTTGTATTGAATGTATCACTTATCTGCTACTGAGTAAATCCTGGTTCTAGCAATAAAAACAAGAGTAACAACTTTTTATACAAACAATTGGTCTGTATTCAGTCTTTGAGCATGTGATATTGCTTGCCTGAGTGTGTACAACAAATGCTTAACACTACCCTCTGATAAGCCTGACTGCTCAACCACACTACCACAAAAGAGAGTATGGTATTCTTTACTTTAGCCTCTGCTATATATCTGGGGATTTACTGGACTCTGTGCACACTATACCTTACTTTAGTATAGTAAATACAGAACCAGCTTCCTACATTGGTGGATCAGCTGTGGGGTCTACGACTTTGCATTTGTTGGACCACTTCGTCAACCAACACCTGATCACATAATTGCATTCCAAAAATGTGTTGAATTGACAGTCTTTCCTAAATTCTTAAGTCTTGTTAGTCCCTTTAGCAATTTTTAAAAACTTACTACTTACTGTAGTTTGGTAAAAGTGTTTAGAAGTTTTACTTTTTTTTTTTTTTTTTTAGATTTTGTCCCGCAGACCATTTACATTCCAACTAAGCACTTTGATCCCTGATTTCTGTCTATCGCTAGACATCTTGCCCATGTAAAAAGTCTTGATATCTCTGGTCTGCTATTTGATGGTGTCGAAGAAAGCATAGTTGCAAACAATAAAATTCCCCCATTGAAACACATTACAAACAATGCAAATTCGAACAGAAAAATCAAAACAAACCCCTCCCACCTTCCCTGCACCCCTGCTCTCGGCGTTTGCCCATCCCCAACTGGCAGAGTGCCTGTCGCCCTACACGCTAATTTACTGTATAACTAAAGCTAGTAAAGAGGAGGGAGGCTGATATTCTGATATTCCCCCTCCCCCGACCCGTTCCAATTGTCCCTTGAAGGTCACCTTACGCATTTCATTGTTGAAATACCCACGGAGAGTCAGATATCTTAACATGGAGCCAACACCTCTTTACCTGGCAATGTACAGTTAGTCCATGTGCATGGTGGCCGGTTCTCATTCTTGCTCCAGTGCAGCTTGCTCTCCTTCTCGGTCCGTGACCCAGCACCACCCAAGGGACGGCTATCGATCCAGTCAGACGCCACTTCTGGATTATCAAAAAAACATGCTCTTCCCTCAACCTCCACCCTCAGACGCGCTGGGAACATCATGGCATACTTTATCCCCTTGTCTCTAAGTTTTTTCTTTACTGTGAGGAAGTTCCTTCGTTGCTTCTGCACCATTTGTGTGAAATCGGGAAAGAAAGAGAGGGTGGCATTCTCGTAGCGTAGAGGGGTTCCCGTCTGGGCAGCCTGTAGGATAGCGTCCCTGTCTCTGAAATTCAGGACCCTAGCAATCATCAGGCGCGGGGGCTCACCGGGCTTGGGCCGCCCGCCCGGGATCCTGTGAGCAAGTTCGATAGTGAAGAATTTACCAAGTCCCTTGGGCTTGAGATGGGTCAGAATGAGGTCTTCCACAAACCGGTCAGGGGCTGGGCCTTCTGATTTTTCAGGCACACCCAAGATGCGGATATTATTGCGCAGGGCTCTCCCTTTGTAGGCGTCCTGTTTACGCTCAGCCATTTCGTAGAAAGACTTGAGATCGCGCACTTCCTTTCGGAGCTCTGCTACATCATCTTTCAGGCTGGCCGTCTTTATGTCCAGCGGTTTGACCTTTTCATTGACTTTGAGATCCGCGCTTATGAGATTCACTTCGATGGAGACTGTGTCCAGCTTATGTTCCTGCGACTCCATTTTTTGCCCCGGGATGATTTGACCCCTTCTATGGCCGCCATGACATCATACAAGGTCAAGTCTGATGCAGGGCTCGCGGACTCTCCTCCCGCCGCAATGGCGTGCCTTGAATCTGTTGGCGAACCCTTGGTCAGCGTGTAACGATCCAATTTGTTAGTCTGTATTTGTCTCATTCCCTTAGTTGTCCTGGGTTGATGTTTGTCGGTGTCTGGTTTGGACGCCATTGGTGCACAAGCTCTCAACGCACCCCAGTGTTGTTTCTTCTTGGATCTGGACGCAGAGTCCACTAAGTTGGCCGCTGCGTCGCAGGCCTTCTGTCCGGTCCCCGTGGGGGTGGTCCGCACAATGTTTACTGGGGGCCACTAAGCGCTCCTCTGTGCTAGCGCGGGCCGGGACCGACCTCAGCCACCCCGGTCCGCCTGATAATGTCCGGATGTATTCTCTCCGTTGTCACAAACCGGCTCCACGCACCTTGACCCTGCTGTTTAGAGGAGGTTCAATTGGGGGGCGGGGCCCGCACTTTCCGGACCCCCCCAGCAGTAATATCCCACACTGGATCACCAACTCTCACCCCAGTGCCGTCGCCTCTCGGCCTATTGTAGACCACTGCAGCCCTCCACTGTGAAGAAATAGTCTCTGGGGTGGGGGGGTCACACTGGCAACAGGACCTCTCCAACAGTTATCAACACACATGGGCCCGTTTCTCTTCCACCTAGACCCGACCGGTCTTTCCTCTCTCATAGTGTTATAGTGTTATAGAGGTGAGGGGTGGGGAGGAACGGTCTTTCACTCACCCCCGGTCACCCTTTGGGACTGTCGGGCGCCGGCCCCCGCTGAATCTCTTCAGCCTCAACTGGAGTTGTAGTGTCCTGATCTTGCCCGATCTCGGTGGGGAGCGGGCGCAAGGGGTTTGGGGCGGGGTGTCTTCCTGAGAGCGCCGCCAGCCGCCCTCTTCGCTGCTCATATGCCTCAGCGCGTGACCACCGCCTTTACTCACGGGCTGCTTCGGTGTGACGGCGACTTCCGGTCTGAGTCACCGATGTTGTTGGACTCCGAGGCAGCCACAGATTCACGCCAGCCCCCGGCTCCAGGCCCGCGAAAGGCCGCAAGTTACGGACCTCAGATCTCCGGCTCCTGGCGTTGCAGGAAGGTCGGGTCGTAGCCCGGTGTCGCTCTCGCTCCTTTATTGAATACCAGGCTTTAAAGGCAGGATAGCTGGCAGGATGCTGGACTCGGGGGGGCGGTCACGGAGGAGCCGAGGTTGTACGCGGCTATCTTGGTCCGGCGCGTAGCTCCTCTCCGTGTTTAGAAGTTTTTCACCTTTTTTAACCAATCCCAACCATAACTACAATAACAGCTGATCTAGAGAATAGGGTGGATGAGCTCGACATCACCCCTTACCTCCAGCTGGAGATGATTGAGTTAAGGTCTCTATGCAAACTAAAGAAAATACCCATGGGGTCCCGTCCTTCCAAGATCAAGCTCTGGGTGCTCTTGGCAGAATACTCAAGGGACCACCTTTCTGAGGGTATAGATCCCCCCCCCCCCAGAAATAGATGAAGCTAGTGATGGGGAGAACAGCCCCCTTCACTAGATAAGGGGAACAGGACCCATGTGCCCCTGACTCCAAAGATAGTACTCGATAACACCTAGAGCCCACACAGGTGGGAAGATCACTGAGGACGGCCTCAGTGAAGAGGACATCCTTTAACAAGGTTGACCAAAAGTTTAGACCTAGAGTCCAGACTCCTGGCTCTAGAAAAAGAAAGAGCAGAGATGGGCTTACTCACCATTAACGGTGGCAGCACTATCAAACCTAGGGAGAACGAAAGTTCTTATGACCCTAACATCCCCAATGGGATTGTCCCTAAACATTAGTATGGTGATGACATCATCAAAGGGTTCACAGCCTTTGAGCTGGCTTGTGGAATGAGGCAAGTGAAGAAGTCACACTGGGGAGCCTTACTTTGGGAACTGTTCTCTCGAAACTGCAGAGACCGACTTCTGACCCTCACTGGGCCGGAGACCTATGACCTCATGAAGGGCACCCTGATTGAGGGCTTTGGACTCACAACTGAGGAGTATAGGATTAGATTCAGAGGGGCTCCCAAAACCCCATGCTAATCCTGGGTTGACTTCATGGACTAATCCGTAAAAACACTAGCTGGTTGATTAACTGGAAGTGATTTGCAGGACTGTGTTGTACATAACATTTGTTCTTTCATCAACAAATTGTAAAGTAATTGCACAAATGAAAAGTTGCATCAGTATCTGGTGGACCTAGGTCTAATTTCTCCAAGAATTGGGAAAGAAGGCAGACCATTGGGTCAAGACTAGGGTGACCAAAACCTCAACTGGGGGTGACCCAAAGAAAGGGGGGTGTTAGACGGGGACCCGGAGGGTCGGCCGAGTACAGGGGGGAGAGGCCTCCGGAGAGGGTCCTCCCCGGTAATCGTACAGACAGGTAACTTCCCCCCCCCCCACAGATAGACACCACACAGGGACGAGTTCTTCACACTTTTATATATCTTAAGAGCAAGGTAATTGACGGTACAGCCGGACCAGGATACGAGGATCCTGTCAATTCTAGTCTCTTTGGGGGGGAAGGGTAGCGGGACAGTCTCAGTACCGGACAGGTACGGGGGTAGCAGGTGTGGAGCTCACAGTCCTCGAGCTGATGGTTCGCAAGTAGGGGCCGCGGCAGCTCCAGCAGGCCTTCCGGATGGTTCACGAAAGGATGAGCCGCGGCAGCGCCAGCAGGCCTTCAAGATGGTTCACGAAAGGATGAGCCGCGGCAGCGCCAGCAGGCCTTCAAGATGGTTCACGAAAGGATGAGCCGCGGCAGCGCCAGCAGGCCTTCAAGATGGTTCACGAAAGGATGAGCCGCGGCAGCGCCAGCAGGCCTTCAAGATGGTTCACGAAAGGATGAGCCGCGGCAGCGCCAGCAGGCCTTCAAGATGGTTCACGAAAGGATGAGCCGCGGCAGCGCCAGCAGGCCTTCAAGATGAGTTCGTCTCGGTGTCTCTCGACTCCAGGATACAACTACCTCCTGCTCTGGAGCTGCCCCAGTTATAGGCCTGGCGCCCTTTGATGTCCGGACCCTCGCACTTGGAGGTCGGGGGGTCCGGGATGAGGGAGTCCAGACACCCAGCAGGGGGGTGGAGCCAGCGCCCAGGGAGGCTGGGGCGATCGACACCTGGCGGAGGGGAGCCGTTGACACTCCTTCTCCCATTGACCTGCCAAGTAGTCTCTTTACCCCCTGGGTGGATGGTGGTGCCTCGATGTCGGGGCCTGGCTGGGGCCGAGGTCGACCCGAGGCCACGAGGCCTGGTCGAGTAGGGTCCAAAATGGCGGCTGGGCCGGGGACAGGGGTTCTGGAAAGGACCCGGGCCAGCCGATACGGTGGTGTTCAGGAGCCAGGGTTCCGTCGGGGAAGGGCCGGTTCCGTCGGGGAAGGGCCGGAGGTTGCCCCGGCGGGCTGCGGGGGTGGTTCTTGTCCGGGGAGCAGGAGGAGCATGGGTCCGCGACCCGCCTTGCGGGGAGGGGACAGCCTGGCCACGAGGCCTGTCCAACATGCGTCCCCCCCAGCTGAAGGCAGGGAGAGTCAGCCATCCTCTTGGGTACTCTCCTCGCCGAGGCGGAAGAAGCGGGACAGGCCGTCTGCGTTGGCGTGATCTTGGCCTGGGCGGTGCTCCACAGTGAAGTCCATTCCCTGCAGGGAGATGGACCAACGCAACAGCTTCGGGTTTTCTCCCCGCATCTGCATCAGCCATTGCAGGGGTCGGTGATCTGTTTGTACCCGGAAGTGGGTACCGAAGAGATAGGGCCGGAGCTTCTTGAGGGCCCATACTACGGCGAAGGCCTCCCGCTCGATGGTGCTCCAGCGCTGTTCTCGGGCCAGCAGGCATCGGCTGATGAAGACCACTGGCTGATCGACCCCCTCGGTGTTGAGTTGGGAGAGGACGGCCCCTATGCCATGATCTGAGGCGTCTGTCTGCACTATGAATTCCCGGCTGTAGTCGGGGGCTTGGAGTACGGGGGCGGTGCACATGGCGGACTTCAGGTTCTCAAAGGCCGTCTGACATTCCGGCGTCCCGTTGACTTTCTGGGGGTTCTTTTTGGATGTGAGTTCTGTGAGTGGCCCTACCATGCTGCCATAGTCTTTACGAAGCGCCGGTAGTACCCGGTGAGCCCCAGGAAGGCTCGGACCTCTGTCTGGGTGACCGGGGGCTCCCAGGCTTGGATGGCAGCAATCTTGAGCTGGAGGGGGGCCACCAGGCCACTTCCCACCTGGTGTCCCAGGTAGGTCACGGACCCTTGGCCGATCTGGCACTTGCTGGCCTTGATGGTTAGCCCGGCCTGTCGGAGGGCGTTCAGGACCTCCCGGAGGTGGTGGAGGTGTTCTGCCCAGTGGCGGCTGTACACAGCAATATCGTCCAAATAGGCGGCGCTGAATTCCTCCAGACCCGCCAAGACTTTGTTCACGAGTCTCTGGAAGGTGGCGGGTGCGTTTTTCATTCCGAATGGCATCACCTTGAAGTGGTAGTGGCCGTCCGGGGTGGAGAAGGCGGATCGCTCCTGGGCACCTGGAGTGAGGCCGATCTGCCAATAGCCCGCTGTTAAATCGAAGATGCTCAGGTAGCGGGCGGCCCCCATGCGGTCGATCAGCTCATCTGCCCGGGGAAGGGGGTGAGCGTCGGTCCTGGTGACGGCGTTCAGACCCCGATAGTCTACACAGAACCTGAGCTCGGGGGCGACGCCCGGGGCGGCGGCCTTGGGGACCAACACGACGGGGCTGGCCCAGGGACTGTCGGACGGCTCGATCACTCCCAGGGCTAGCATCTTGGAGACTTCCGACTGGATGCAGGCGCGTACTCGATCAGGAACCCTGTACGCCCTGTGTCGGATAGGGGGGCTATCCCCGGTGTCAACGTCGTGGAGGCACCAGGGGGTGACCCCAGGGATGAGGGAGAACAGGTCGGCAAACTGTAGAAGCAGTTCTCTGCAGTCTTGGCGTTGTGCTGGGGACAGGGCCTCTGAGAGGTGGACTCCCTCCACGGAGCAGTCTTTCTCGAGCGTTTTCAGGAGGTCGGGGAGGGGCTCGGAGTCTTCTTCAGCCCCACTGTCGGTAGCCATCAGGAGGCTAAGTTCAGAGCGTACAAAGTGGGGCTTGAGTCTGTTGGCGTGGAGGACCCGCAGGGGGTTTCGGGGGGACTCCAGGTCCACCAGGTAGGTGACGGGGCCCTTGCACTCCACCACTTTGAAGGGTCCCGTCCATTTGTCCTGGAGGGCGCAAGGTTCAACCGGGGACATCACCCAGACCTGTTGTCCCGGCTCGAACTCGATGGATGAGGCATTCTGATCATACCAGCGCTTCATGTCCTCTTGGCTGGCTTCGAGGTTGGCTTTGGCGAGTTCCCTGAACCGCCGGGTCTGGTTACGGAGAGTCAAGAGGTACTTGTATACATCAGGGGGAGTCTTCTGAGGGGCCACTTCCCATCCTTCTTTGACTAGGCTGAGGGGGCCCCAGACGGGGTGTCCATACAAGAGTTCGAACGGACTGAAGCCCAGGGATTTCTGGGGGACCTCCCTGTAAGCGAACAGGAGGCACGGGAGCAGCACGTCCCATTGGCGACGTAAGGGTTCTTCCAGGCCCATGATCATCCCTTTGAGGGTGCGGTTAAATCGTTCTACTAGTCCGTTCCCTTGCGGGTGATAGGGGGTCGTGAATTTGTAGGTGACCCCGCACTGTTGCCATAGGGACTTCATGTACTTGGAGATAAAGTTCGTGCCCCTGTCACTGACGACTTCTCGGGGGAAGCCCACCCGCGAGAAGATCCCCATCAGGGCTCGGCCCACCACGGGCGCCATCACGGTCCGGAGAGGTATGGCCTCGGGATAGCGGGTGGCATGGTCCACCAGGACAAGGATGAACCGGTGTCCCTGTGCTGTCCGGGGCTCCAGGGGCCCCACAATGTCTATTCCCACCCGCTCAAAGGGGGTGGTGACGATGGGAAAGGGTTGCAGGGGGACCTTCAGTTTTCGACCGCTTTTCCCGCTGGCCTGGCAGGTGGGGCAGGCCCGGCAGTGGTTCGCTACATCGCTCCGCATCTTCGGCCAGTAGAAGTGGGTCACCAGGCGGCTGTACGTCTTGTCCTGCCCCAGGTGCCCGGCAAGAGGCACATCGTGTGCCAAGTTCAATAGGACATCTCTGAATCGGAGGGGGACCACCAGCACCCGGCTGGCTCCAAGTTCGGCGATCTTTTGCTCACTGTAGAGCAGCTCGTTGTCCCAGTAGATCCAGTGGGCCCCCGATGTATCCCCTGCGCTCTGGGCTATGGCTTGTTGTCGGAGGCCCTCGAGGGAGGGACATGCTCTTTGTTCCTGGCGGAACTGTTCCTGAGTGGGGCCACCTTCTTGGCGCCACTGGGCCAGCTCCGGGAGGTCTTGGGGTTGATCCCGCTCTTCGTTGTCGGACCCCGGAGGACCAGGCTCAGGGGTGGTTTCTCCGGTGACAATCGGTGGGGGAGGCTCGGGCCACTCTGGTTCCTCTTGGCTGGGGATGGCCCGGGCGGCCATGGATCGGGTCGTTACGCAGACCCATTCAGGGAGACCAAGCATCCCCAGGTGCTCCCTCCGTTCAACGGCTGACCAGGGGGAGCTTTCGAGGTCGTTCCCCAGAAGGCAGTCCACTGGGGCATCGTCGCGGACAGTTACTTTTAGCATGCCGGACCCCCCCCCCCACTCGAAGGGGATGCGGGCCATCTGGCACAGGCTTTCGGAGTTGTCTGCCGACCGCACTGGACAAAGTACATTTGGTAGGATCTGGTCAGGGGTCACCAGGTGGCAGCGGACTGCGGTCACACTGGCCCCTGTGTCACGGAGGGCTTCCGCCCGGCGTCCATTGATTGTGACCCACTGGCTGTATTTCTGCGTGTTGGCGGGGATGGGCGCCCGCGGGACCATGTCCCTCTCTCCTAGACAGACCAGGGACATGGCAGCTGGTTCCCACTCGGGCTGGTACGGCTCGTACTCTTCGGCGTCTTCCTGGCCTAGCTCTTCTCCCAGAGCGGCGGCGGTGATCTGGCGGTTCATGGGACTCTGATTTTTCGGGCAGTTGGGATCATTGGCGTAGTGGCCGGGTCGCTGGCATTTGTGGCAGGTAACGTTGGCGCGGAAACCTGGTCGCGTTGGAGGGCTACCTCTTCCGGCCGGGGGCGGGGGGTTGCTAGTGGAGGGCACTGTGACGGTGTCCCGGCCCCGACCCTGGCCTCCTCCTCCTCCCCGTGGCCGGTGGGGCCCTTGGGAGGCTCTGTTGTGCTCGCTGGGCCAGTTTCGAGGGACTCGGGTGCTTTCCCATCGGTCTGCTTCGATGGCGAGTTTCCGAGGTTCGGTCAGTTTACTATCAAGGAGGTGCTGTCTTAGTTCGACAAAGCAATTATTGGAGAGGTGCTCCCATACAATCAGGTTGAATAATTGCTCGTAGGTGGTGACCTGGCTGCCCTTGATCCATCCATCAAAGGCTCGGCTAAAAAAGTTCACATACTCCACCCAAGTTGTACCAGGGATCCGTTTGCAGTCCCGAAATCTCTGCCGGTACATCTTGGGCGTGAGCCCATAGCGAGTGAGGAGGGCGGCCTTCATGTGGTCGTAGGATGTCATCTGGTGGTCGGGGAGTTGCAGCAGGGCGTCTCTTCCTTCGTTAACGAATTTACCCCATAGCCCGGCTCCCCAGTCGCTCCGTGGAATTCGGTGGGAGGTCATTGCTACCTCGTAGGCTTTAAACCATTGCTGGATATCATCGTTCCGGTAGTATTCCCGGACGACGTCCTTGGGGATGTGGACCTTGGGGTCCGTCGGAGCCGTGGGGCTCGGGTGCCCGGAGACGCCGAGGTCTTTGTTCTGCCGTCGAATTTCTAGCTCCTTCAAGTTGCGCTCATGCTCGTATGCTAGTCTTTTTTTCTTCCATCTCCCTCTGGCTCTTTTACTCTTCTCGTTCTTCCCTGAGCCGTAAGTGTTCGAGTGTTATTTTTTGCTCTGCCAATTTGAGTTCTCCATCTAAGCGGAGTCGAGCCAGCTCCAATTCGTGGAGCCGGCTTTTCTCCCGTTCTCGGGCCTCTTCGGACGAGAGGCCCGATCTTCTTTCGTCCGCAGGGGTGGTACTTGTTTCGGTGGTCTCGAGGCTTTGATTTTGGGGTGGGGATGTTTCCGTCTCCACCCAAGCTTCTAAGGCGTGCTTGAGGTCATCTTTCGTGCTCCGTCCCGTGGTAGCAATGCCCAGCTCTATGCAAAATTGCTTTAGTTCTTTGTGGCTGTATTCTTCCAGCTGAAAATTTTCCGTTGTTCCACTCTCCTTTGTCGTCATGGTTGCTGTGTGTCGTGGGGTGAGTTACTCTCTGTACGATTATGCGTCGGCTCGGATCGCGCCGCTGGCCACCAATGTTAGACGGGGACCCGGAGGGTCGGCCGAGTACAGGGGGGAGAGGCCTCCGGAGAGGGTCCTCCCCGGTAATCGTACAGACAGGTAACTCCCCCCCCCCCCCACAGATAGACACCACACAGGGACGAGTTCTTCACACTTTTATATATCTTAAGAGCAAGGTAATTGACGGTACAGCCGGACCAGGATACGAGGATCCTGTCAATTCTAGTCTCTTTGGGGGGAAGGGTAGCGGGACAGTCTCAGTACCGGACAGGTACGGGGCTAGCAGGTGTGGAGCTCACAGTCCTCGAGCTGATGGTTCGCAAGTAGGGGCCGCGGCAGCGCCAGCAGGCCTTCCGGTTGGTTCACGAAAGGATGAGCCGCGGCAGCGCCAGCAGGCCTTCAAGATGGTTCACGAAAGGATGAGCCGCGGCAGCGCCAGCAGGCCTTCAAGATGGTTCACGAAAGGATGAGCCGCGGCAGCGCCAGCAGGCCTTCAAGATGGTTCACGAAAGGATGAGCCGCGGCAGCGCCAGCAGGCCTTCAAGATGGTTCACGAAAGGATGAGCCGCGGCAGCGCCAGCAGGCCTTCAAGATGAGTTCGTCTCGGTGTCTCTCGACTCCAGGATACAACTACCTCCTGCTCTGGAGCTGCCCCAGTTATAGGCCTGGCGCCCTATGATGTCCGGACCCTCGCACTTGGAGGTCGGGGGGTCCGGGATGAGGGAGTCCAGACACCCAGCAGGGGGGTGGAGCCAGCACCCAGGGAGGCTGGGGCGATCGACACCTGGCGGAGGGGAGCCGTTGACACTCCTTCTCCCATTGACCTGCCAAGTGGTCTCTTTACCCCCTGGGTGGATGGTGGTGCCTCGATGTCGGGGCCTGGCTGGGCCCGAGGCCGAGGTCGACCCGAGGCCACGAGGCCTGGTCGAGTAGGGTCCAAAATGGCGGCTGGGCCGGGGACAGGGGTTCTGGAAAGGACCCGGGCCAGCCGATACGGTGGTGTTCAGGAGCCAGGGTTCCGTCGGGGAAGGGCCGGTTCCGTCGGGGAAGGGCCGGAGGTTGCCCCGGCGGGCTGCGGGGGTGGTTCTTGTCCGGGGAGCAGGAGGAGCAGGGGTCCGCGACCCGCCATGCGGGGAGGGGACAGCCTGGCCACGAGGCCTGTCCAACAGGGGGGTACAAAACCTCCCTTGGGAAAGGGGGTGTCCCCCACCCCCAGATAAAAACAGGGTCTTCTAAAGGCCCCCAAAACCGGTTCAGGGGGGTGGGTCCCAGGAGTTTTCCCAGCCCACTGGTGGATATAAGGATAAAAGTTTTGATCCCCTAAAGCATACGTCTTCAAACTGTGGGGCGCGCCCCCCTGGAGGGGCGTAGCATCCCCTCAGGGGGGCCGCATACTCCACCCCACCCCTTAAACTTCTATTGTTCCTTCCAGGCCCATTAGGCTTCGTGTGTCTCAGTCCGAGCAGCTGCTGCAGCATGGGCTGTTGGGGACTCGTCTGGGCAGTGTCTGGAGTGTTATCTCCCGCACGCCCGAGCTTTTCACAGGTCTTTAAAGACCATGTGCAACACATGCATATCTTGGGAACGGAGCACAAAGAGCCAAACTAGTAGAAAAAGCTCAAAGAAGGGTACAAATAGCACAAAAGGGCACCACAAAGCAGAAAATAGGAAAAAGAAAGGAGCAAAAAATGCACATCCCGAGTGCGACCTGTTTTATGCTGCCTTGATAGGGAATTTCAGAATGGTTAAAGGGTGCTAAACTGTTCAGGTTATTTTAAATATGCTTGGGGCAAGTCTGAACCGAAAACTGAGATATTGATAGCGAACCATTGAAACTTTCCTGTTACATTTGAATGGCATTCATAACTTCCTATGCTCCTGTCATAAAAGGCATGATTTTAGGCTTAACAGAATCCCTTTAGAGAAAACCGAAAATAAAGTAATTTTTTTCTTTTTATGTAGTGTTTTTTTGTTCAGGCTTTTGTTTGACCTTTACTACTGTTTCCATGTCGCAGGTAAAGGGGCAGGGCTACATGTTTAGCTGTGTCTGGGAATGCAACCTGCATTCAGACAACTCACGCCTCACTCTCGCTCTTCACTTTCACACTCATCCTGCACTCACAGGGATCACAATGTACTCACACTGATCACCATGCACTCACACCACCTGCTCACCCTGCACTCAGTGACCACGCTGCACTATGCCACTCACCATGAAATCACATCGTTCTCCCTCCACTTACCCTGCGGTCACATGAACACACCGCTCACTCTGCACTCACAGTGATCACTCTGCACTCACAATGCTCTTGCGCTGTTCACCCTCTACCTCACCCTGCAGTCACACGAGCACACTACTCATCCTGCTCATGTGACACTTTACTCACCTGTCCCCCTCACTCCTCACTCTTCAATCTCACTCAAACAAACCCATCACTAACCATACATTCATTTGTCCCACTCTGCACTTACATCTGCACCCAAATGGTCACCTCACTCACCCTACAGCCACTCCTCTCACCCTACTCTCACACTGTTGCATCATTCACCGTGCACTCACATGGGCACTCCTGTCACCCACACAGTGCAGGGGGCTAATGTGCCTGCTACAAAAAATGTGTACCATGCAGATCACAGAACTGAGTGTTAGTGAACTACTTTAGCCCTATAAAAAAGTGAAATGTTGGTCAGAAAGTGGCTGTAGAGAGATGAGGTGCATTGTTGGCGAGTGGTAGTGAGGGAATTCATGGAGAAGGAGGAAATGGGAAAGAAGACACTCAAAAATTCTGTTGCACCTTGGGCGACCAGTGATAGGGCCAGCTCTGGCTGGAAGTCTTAGCCCCCCCGACCCCCGAAGTTCGGGTCTAGTTGCACCCCTGGTTGCTTTCCATGTCAGAAGTATATTTGCTGTCTGTTTTCCTACCCCCATCTTGAGTTAGGGCTCTCTGATTGGAGTAGTCATCCAGAACCGCCAATCAGCATGTAGTTCCTACAGCAGAGCACTGCTTTGACATCAGCACTGATGTTCCTCCATTGAACAGGACAGCAGGAGAGATGACAGGGAGTGCCGCAAATTTTGTATACATAAAGTTGCAAAATACTTCAACTTCGGTAATGAAACAGCACTTCTTCACTGTTGCTTTTTGCCTAGTGGTTGCTGAATTTGACATCTGGTTGCTGCCGTTCGCCTCGCTCTTGAATCCTTCCCCCTCAAGGTTATCCTAGTTTGTACCCTGGCAGATACTGCATTTTACTGCAAGGAATATAAAATGGTAGTATCTTTCCTGAAGATTCCATTCTCTGGCAGGTCAGAGTGAAGAGCTTTTTGTTTTATTATTTTAAAGCGTTGCTCATTTCCCCTTCATCCCACTACTAGTGGGAACGTTGGAGGCTTCAAGGCGGAGAGGATTTGGAGATAATGCCATAGGTGCTGACTTTGGTTCTGGGGAGCCAGGTTCGGGTCCTGGCATCGGCTCAACATTATGTGATTCTGGGCAAAATCACTTAATTTACCAGTGACTTACGAAAAAGGAATTTGACCTTGATTAAAGTCGCTGGTGCTTATTTAACATGTTCCAAACCCTACAGCGGAGTACACAAGCCTAGTATAACAAATATTGTGAAGTATGCCTACCATCTGTCCTCACTTCTTTCTTAGACCAAATTTAAATGCTTTCTTGTGCAGTTATTTCTGAAACTTTAAAAGGTGATCTTCTTTCTAAGCCAACTATGCTAACAAATTGACTCTTGATGCATGCTAGAGAATAAATATGTATATATCCTCTTGAATCACTTATATCACATGTGTATGATGTAAATGTCCCCTATGCCTTTCTGGAAAACTGTGGCTGTCCTCCTAGTGGCACGGCAACATCTGGCCATACTCACGGTTTTTTAGTTGTGTCAGAAAGCATGCTTCGTGGAACCCCTTTTTCTGATATCTTGTATAGGGGCAAGGATGTGGCGCAACAGCCAGACTGTGGAGCTGGGGCAACAGAAGACTGTGGAGCTGGGGAACCAGGTTCAATTCTTGGTGTGTGTTAAACATCCTGTGATTCTGGGCAAATCACTTAATCTCCCTGTGCTTAAACAAAATGAATGTCTGCTTGTGTAATGTAAAAGATGCTCCTATAAGGCGCTCCAAAACCTATGGGTCATGTTCGCGCTATATAAAACAGCAAAAATATATTACAAAATTTTGTGAGCACTCCTGTTTCCTGATACTGCTCAAGATTGGAAGTGGAGCACAACCTAAGGATGGCAGAAGCAAGAATCCATCCACACATTGACTGTCTCTGTGGAGAAAAACAAGCACACCCCTCACTGTGTTTTGGGAGTGTTTTTACTAATCTATCCTAAATTTTGTTCTATGTGAAAAATAAAGCACAAATATAATTTTTTGGGCCTAATGTTTTCTTGGAGAATTTTCAAATGAACTTTATAATAAGCACAAGCAGTACAAAAACTTCAGTTTACTAAACACTCTTACTTTATATAATATAATTTGCCCTCTACGACTTGGGCTCTGCAGGAGGGAATGGCCATCAGTGATGCAGAGTACCAGCTTCCAGAACGTTTTTGTCAGCTGGTAGTGGTGGGGGGGCTCGACGTGTAAAAAGGTTTAGATGGGGAGCTCAGTCGACAAAAGTTTGAAGACCTCTGCCCTAAAGGTCTGGTGTCGCACCTGTAAGAAGGTTGGACACCAAACTGGAGATTCTGCCTATCCTAACAGAAATGCCCCTAGTCCACCACCAGTTAGCACTGGTGTGGTAAATCTCAGGATGGGATCATGAGTGTGCCTAGAGCAAATCAGGGTTTACACTAAAGCCGCTATAGTTTCTGAAGGGGGTGGTGAGTACGCCACTTTAGCTGTCTGGCCGTCTAACCTAATATCCCTTAGTTAATGGGACTAGGATAGAAGCCCTGAGGTATACAGGTGCCAGTGTCACTATGGTGAGAGATACTGGTTTCCCCAGGATGATACCTGACTGAAAAACCTGTCCAATCACCAACGCTGACAGTGTCACAACAGACCATTCCATGGCCATGGTGACATTAGACTGGGGGTGGAGGGGTTGCTGGCCTGAAGCAGGTAGTGGTCCCTCCAAAATTTCCAGCTGCCTGTCTGCTTGGAAATGACCTGGAGACCTCAGCATGGGTTGAGGTAGAACTGAAACCCTATGCAGCCATGTTGAAAATCCCTGAGATAGTGTGAAGATATGAGCACAAACTTGACAGGGTGAAAAAGAAGTGTTGGAGCTTCAAAGGATGGCCCAACCCTCTAGGGAACAGCTGTGCCTTGTACAGCAAGCCTGTCCCAATCTTGAGAGCTTCCAACAGCAAGTTGCTGCACAGGAACAGGGAGATGTCTGTGGCTCCCACTTGATCTATTGGGAGGAAGGACTCCTGTACACTGAGGCCAGAGACCTTAAACCTGGTTAAGAGTGGTAGCGCCTCAACTGTATAGGGAGTTCTTATTAATATTGGCCCATGACATTCCCCTGGCTGGCCACATGGGCCAGACTAAAACTTGGGAAAGGGTTGTCTGCTATTTCTACTAGCCCCAGATGTCATAGAAAGTGAAGGAGTTTGTCAGCTCCTGTGTCACTTGTATGGCCAGTGGCAAAACAGTTGGACACCCAAAGGCCCCCTTAATTCCACCACCAGTGGTTGGGGCTCCCTTTGAAAGGGTTGGTGTGGACATAGTGGGTCCACTTGAGCCAGCCGCTGCTTCAGGAAACCAGTACATACTAGTAGTAGCTGCCGGATAATGCTACCAGATATCCTGAGGCAAACCCCTTTTAGGACTACCACAGCCCCTATAGTAGCTAAATCCCTCATTGGTATCTTTACCAAGTTAGGGTTTCCTAAGGATGTGGTGTCAGACACAGGTACCAACTTCATGTCTTCATCCCTGAAACACATGTGGGATGAGTGTGAAGTGAACTACAGATTCACTACACCTTACCACTTAGTAACCAGTGGTCTTGTCGCGAGATTCAACAAGACATTGCAGGGCATGATCATGGGGCTCCCTGCAAAACTCAAAAGGAAATAGGATGTCCTCATGCCATGCCTTTTTTTTGCCTATAGGGAAGTGCCTCAGAAGGGAGTAGGGGTTTCCCCCTTTGAACTTATGTTTGGTCATCCTGTGAGGGGATCACCCTCTCTTGTAGAAGGTTGGGAGAGGCTCTCCATGAGCCTAAACAAGATGTGGTGGGCTATGTACCATGCCTGAGTTTCAGGCTGGCACAGTACATGGAAAAGGCATCCAAAAATCTTTAGGCCAGCCAACTGCTCCAGAAGCTGTGGTACGACCAAAAGGCCGCACTGGTGGAGTTCCAACCATGACAGAAGGTGTGGGTTTTTGAGCCTATGGCACCAAACTCCCTGCAGGACAAATAGAGTGGTCCTTACCCTATTCTAGTAGGAAAAAGTGAGGTCACCTACTTGGTAGACCTGGGCACTAGCAGACAGCCCAAGAGGATGATCCATGTGAAAAGCCTGAAACATGTTTGTGACAGTGCTGATGTGTCCATGTTGTCGGTCACTGATGAAAATCAGGATACAGTTAGTGAACCTTTCCCTGACCACCTTTCTTTGAAGTCCACAAGATGGGTCAGTTGATGGAGTTATCTATTCAGAAACCCTCAGTGCCCAACAGCAGGCTGATTGTGGGCATGTCCTGGTGCAGTATGCCGGGCTCTTCTCTTTGACCACTGGCCAGACATCCTGGTGTACCCATGATGTGGACACTTGGGACAGCTTGCCTGTCAAAACGTCTTACGTCAATCTCGGCACCTTTCAGGTATAAATATTACCGACATTGCCTTAAGCAAACACATGCGGTGGTGACGAGATCGGAGCAGCGAGACGTGCCGAGGAGCCCAGCAGAGAGCGAAGCCCACAGGCGCTGCCCCGCCTTCCTGACGCGCTGAGAACGAGACGCTGCCTTTCTCCTGCTGAGAAATCCAGCTCCGGTGCTTCCAAGCAGCCCTCGCAGGCAGCTGGAATATCAAGACCTGGGATAAGAGATACCAGCCCTCCATCATTCTAGATCTAAGGTACAGAACTGAATAACCCCTTGCAGAGAATTCTCGAGTCAGTCCCTTGGCAAAACAAACTTCACTTAAACTGCTACTTATCTACTCCCGCCCACGTATTAAGCTTAGGTCAGGTACACTGGGGTAGGCGTGGTTAGAAGCACCAGTTGAGTATGATTAGTCAAATGTATATATGTATGTATCTATTTTATCCATTTTAAGTATCATATGGCTCAGAAACCATATCAATGCTTTTACAGTATTATTTTATAATTCTGTCTTTACTGTATGCACTTTACTTAACTACAAGTATTGCAATAATAGCGATTCATTTCTCTTGTATGAGAAAGGAGACTGATCAATAAATAACATCTTTTATTGAACACGCCCGTCTCTTCCTTTTCTCTACAATCTGGTGAAACTAAGAATGCACTGAACTGACTGAGTAAAATAAGTTGTCTTTTGTTTTCACACGACTCTAGAGATACACTCTTGATTAGGGGAGAGCAAAGTTGTCATGTTCTATGGTTGTCAGAAACTAAATCCCTTCTTGTCTATCCAGGGAGGTTAAAATCCTCCTTGCCTATTCGAGAAAGTTTCTAGTGAACTCTGAGCTAGCTGGCAAACACAAAACTTTAAGTCTAATATCGTCGGTAGAAGACCTAGTAAACCTCTGCCCTAGGTCTATACTATTGAAGATATTATTCCAATGCGCAGAGCCTATTGGGATGATAGGAACTACACTACATGGCGCCCAACGTTTGGATAGGCGATAAAACTAACGCAAGACATTAGAGTAACTCAGTCGTGCTTTTTCACACAGAACCCCTTTTTTCCCATAATACTCCAAAGACGTCTGGAGTGGGTGAAAGGTCATATCCGCCAAACCTCGCAGGAGGAGACTCCTATGTATGGTTCTTGGTTTATTCAACGTTGAAGGATACACTGTTCCAAAATATTGTGCATCTAATCTTTGTTTCCATAGAAACCTGATCTGCTAACAAACAGAATAACCTTCCTGTCAGTAAAATGACAGAAAGTGAAGAAGAAAGGGAGACAGTTAGACTAGCAGCTGAACTCCTAGTAGCAGACAATACTCTGCTGGAAAATGACCCAGATGCAATACTCATCCCGGTCAACATAAGGAAATCTATAACCCTAAAACTTATAGAAAATGGACTGACACCAAGAGGTGGTACAGTCATATTCGTAATTGAGGCACACGAATATCGGCAGACAGAGGTATTCTATTCATGGATAAACTTTCCAGCAGCAAACGCTGTAACAAAGGACTTCCACTATTACAAAATAGAGGAATCCTCCTAGTGAGTACACTCCTTTTGAGGAAGTGGAAATACCACTCAAATTCCAAGAGCACCTGCTCTTGTTTCATGGCGCCCTAAAACATAATAATCACATCACCAGGCTCGGTCCACTAGGTAGACCAGGAGCAACGTGGCCGGTCCTAGCCGGATACACACCACATCCAGACATTGAAGAAATGCCTGCACCAGATCTTTTAGCACAGCTAAAACAATTAATAAAAATACATAGACAATTAGTCCAATATGTAATGCGGACTTCAACAATCCAACCAGCAATTAAAATTCCACAGCTGACCACTCATCAGGGGAACACAAATAAAATTACACCACAGAACATGCAGTCCTGTCTAGGTAAAGTACCCGCAAAACGGGAACAAATTCCCTTCTGGCTAGCACAAAAAATCACTCAAATAGAGGCGGTACTTCCAATGGGAATCGCACCACATGTGGAGGACTGTGACACTTGGGGAACAGTCTTTGCTTCCATTTACACAAAAACACATGGTGTACCATCCATGTCAGTAATACCAGATGTGCTAAAACAGATTCAAGATGAATACGGTCCAGAACCCGCCTTAACTCTCGGTATGAAACTATTGAAAGATTTCAAGCAGGTCTCTGCAATATTATTAGCCAACATAAAGGGAGAAGCAGCAAATGTGGCGATTCGCCAGAGGTTAAAAGAGACAAATATAGCAGACCAACCATCTGAAATTGCCAGAATCATAGAAAAATCCTGTGAAGAACTAGGAAGAGATAGTTTGGGTGGAATACCAGTGAAACCCCAACTAGTTGAAAGTCCTGAAAAGGTATTTATAAAAAATAATTTAAACAATCAAAAAAAGAGCTGGGATGGAAATAAACAATCCAATCCTAAAGAAAAAAGATTCCAGTCCAGAGGAAGGTCTCCTCGGCGGAGAGAAAGATCTCCTGATCAAGGATGCAAGTCTCCCCAAAGGGAGCCCTCTGTAAAACAATACAACCTTAGAAATAGGGAAAATATAAAAAAACCTGATAGATATCAAGATATTGATAAACGTCCCTCTCAATCTTTTCAGACTTCCTCGCAGAAATCGGAAAGAAGAGGACGATCAGAACACAGGGAAGAGCACGTCAAGTCCAAAGACAAAGAACCTGCTCATCTGAATAATAAATTACAATTTCCAAAAAAGAAGGTAGCCAGTATTAAAGTAATCAACAATGCCGAGAATACTGAGGACACAACTGAAAAACGGAGAATGGGCTCAGACAATGCTAGACAGCGCAGCAGAAGTGAGCATAGCTTGCAAAGTCCTCATGAATCATCTGGAGACAGTGGACACGAATGAATACATTCAGGTGGAAACTGCAGATACCAGAGTTAGCAAACCTCATAAAATATATGAAATAACATTGCGTATAGAGGGGGATAAGACTAGAAAAATAAGGGGTCTATTTTGGGATAATCTCTCCAAGGGCTATGACATCCTTCTAGCTGAACGAGACTGGCCTCCAGAGTTTGTCAGGGAGTGCCCACATGGCGAAGAAATAATTATGCCTGCCTTCTCAAACCATATTCCAATTCATATCGTCTAGTTTTGGACTACAGACACCTTAACTCATGTTGCAAAACATTTGCAGTACAAAACTCGCATAGTGCTGCACTAATGAATAACATAGTGCGCAAAAAATACAAAACCACATTAGACATTTCTAATGGATTCTTTTGTCAAAATATAGCACCAGATAACAGATATTTGACGGCGTTCTCAATAAATGGCACGCAAAAAAAATTCTGTCGTTTGCCCCAGGGGTTCAAGAACAGCCCAGGATTATTCTCAGCGAGAGTAACTGAATTACTACAAACATATGATGACGAGGCATTATCTTATGTCGACGACATCTATCTAACAGATGATGACTTGGATACTCACTTGAAGAGAGTGAACACCATAATACTTGGGTTCGCAGCAGAGGGTTACAAATTCAACTTTAAAAAGTCAAGAATTGCCCATCTAACAGTCCTGTTTTTAGGATATGAACTATCAAGTGAAGGCAAAAGCCTGGCTGACAATTTCCTAGAGAAATGTGCTGTAATCCAAGCACCTAGAACACTGAAAAACTTGCAATCAATTTTAGGCTTCCTAAATTTCGGAAGAACTTGCATTATAAATTATGCAGAGAGAATTAAACCTCTCTATGATCTAATAAAACCAGATTTTAAAAGAATCAACTGGACTCAAAAACACACAGAAATTTTGAGATCTTTACAAACAGATATGTTAATTAAAACAAAATTACAAACACGTGACAACACATGCAACCTTGTGATTCGAGTCATCCCAGGAAGATGCGGATTCACATACCTGACCTCTAATGAGGGAGAGAAGGTACCAATAGCATACAAATCACATTTGTACACAGAAGCTGAAAAAAGGTTCAGCATTAAGGAAAGCATTGTTCATGCGGTTCAAACAGCTGTAGCAAAGGACATAACAGCAGAATCAGCTTTTGAGGCATTAACAACACCATGTAATTTACCGACAACTGCACTAAATCCAGAATGGATACAATGGGTAAATTCTGTTGCTACAGACAAAGTAAAATACTATTTTGACCCGGAAATGAAAGAATTAAAATTTCTAAAATATGAGAGAGAATACCCTCTGCCAATCGACATTCTGCCTTTACGACAATACGCCTGTGTAATATATACAGACGGACATGCTCAACCCTCAGTTTGGGGAGAGCTGGCTTACAACGCCACGTGCGAAATTGTAAAAGAAGTGTGGCGCGGAGGCAAATTAAGACCTCTACTTACAAAAACACACTCAGTGGAAAATAATTCAGAACAACAAACTGAAATAATAGCGTTAAAAATGGCGCTAGATAATGCCGATCGCGAATTCCCGACACACATAGTGTGCGATTCGTATTACTGCGTCAAATCATACAATAACGACTTAAAGAAATGGACTCAGAACGGTTACAAAGATGACACAGGTGCCACAATAAAGCAGAAAGCGCTTTGGGAACAATTAGTTCTTTTAAAGAAAGAACTACCAAAAACTCACGTGATACATTCACTGAGTCATCAGCGTGATGGCGTTCACGTTGCAGGGAATTCATTGGCTGAGACAGCCACAGCGGAAGCAACAAAATCGGCTTCCGTAGCTACAAAAAAGCGTGCAGTAAAATACATTGACGGTGAAACTGTGCTGGCGGTGAAAACGTCATCAAAAGGCGACTGTTCAGCACTACCGATCAATTATCCACTCAATTATACATACATAATCGATGCAAACTCAGTCCCTTTTGCTCGAATCCCTGGAGTGGGGGATAGAGTAATTCCAAACACGGACAGGAGAGGCTTGTTAATAGCAGACACACATATGGGTGAGGGTCTCAGACACCTTAAGCTAAAAGATTCTCTGGAAGAATTACAATCAGTGTACTGGTGGCCAGGCATGAGCCTGCATCATCACATTTTTGTAAAAAACTGCCCAGACTGCAATAGAGATCGCAGTGGCGAGCGAGGAGGACTATTGCCATGGCACTTCGCTCCAGAAAAACAACAACAATAAGAAAGTACCCATCACGAAAAAACGTTATATTAACATAAAAAGACTAATTTTCACTTATAATGTAGACCCCAGCGCTCGGCTGACGTCTGTACTGTTATAAAAGGATTTTGCGAGTCTATAATGGCATATACGCTAGAAGCATGCTACGTTATGAATAATGTATTCCCTTTAGCCCTCAAGCTTATGGGGAAGCATGGCCAAATGAGCATAGCATAGCGGGACTCTTCTCACTTCCTTGCTGAGGGATACGGGATGGTGTAAAGAAAAAACCAAGACATAGAGCAATCTATAACGGAAAAGGTATTAGGTTCGGGAGCTGGGTGGGTCAAACATTTAATAAGTGTCCAACGTAGTCTAAATAACCTGCCAAGGAATTCTCTGAAAGGGTTCAGTCCGTACGAACTATTGTTCGGGACTAGAATGATGATCCAATATCTTGATAGTCAGACTTCAGTGGTTAAAGACAAAAGCTTTGATATCAAAGATCGTTTGGCTATTTTACAGGACTTAAATGAAACAAGAAAAGACCTGAGCAACATAAAGTTGAAACAACAGCCAACAACCACTGAAGAGAAACCACCTGTCCCAGCAAGGCCTGTCTGGATTCCAAAAGTCGGGGATCTAGTCAGAGAGAAGATCGCGGTAAAGAAGGAATTTGGGCCTTCTTACAGAAAAGCAGTTCCTGTCTTGTCTGTCAACGGGACAAGATCAATAGTACTACCGCCCCTTGCTGGTAAAAAGGAGAACCGAGTTGTATCCATCGACCTGGTTAAACCACAATCATGTGGCCGATAACAAACAGTAGGCCAAGTGGACTCCCAAGAAGTAGCAGAACACCAATGTTTGCTACGAATTCAGAGGCTCAAACTGGAAGACTGATCACATTTGGAAAATCTACAGTGAATCAACAAGGACTATACAACAAAGCAATGGAACTTGAACCTCTTAAAACCCAAATTAAAACTTTTCATCAAGAAACAACAACCTATGATGATGTAACTGCAGACTTTGCTAATGAAACAAAGCAAAATCCAAAAACAATTGGAACAATTGACAGAACAGCATCCGGCTACTTCATCAACTTCGATGATTCATCTGAAGACCTGAGTGAAGCAAAGAAACAGCCACCAACAAAAACTTTTAAAGACAAAGCTAAGGAACTTTTTCAACAGCTGAAAGAAACCTATCTGATTTCTCCATGGATTGAATTTTGGGTGGCCTTCGGTGCATTTATCCTCATTCTTTGGCTCATCATGGTACTATGCTTGGGACATTTCATTGAAGGAAAATATGCTAAAATGGACACAGCAAGCCAGAAAATCAACTTGGTCCTTAAACCACACACATCTTCACACATCGAGAAAAGAGAACTTTCTTCAGTGAACTTCACAGCCAATCCTATACCAGGCGGTGTAGCATGGGACAAAACTGATTATGAAATCTATGGTCCGGTTGAAATCCTGAAGTATCCACACCAATTCAAGATCTCATTGAGTGACTTTGTAAAACCGAGCTCATTTGCTGATGATTGGGACTTTGAAAGTATTAATGATATGATGTCTGATCTTGTGATGTCTGCTAAATTTACAGAACATGATTATTTGCAGGGTTCGTCTAATTATGATCAGATGTTCTGCTACAACCACTATGGTAACCATTATCTACATAAATCTGCTCAACCTAGAAATGTTTTAAATTATAACCAATGGGAACATTGTGCTACTCCTCCAAAAGACAGCTCAAAAACATTTTATGATAAATATTCATACTTTTCAGGGTTTAACACGAGTAATGCAGAAACATTTTATTTCAAATTGTCAAATAAGACAAGTATGAAGACCATGCTTACAAACACAAAATTGATATATTCCGATTCATTCTTTGAACAAATTAATACATTTGGGTTTGATTTCTGGAACAATAATATTGAAGCAAAAACTGTTTGGGGTACAAGAGATTGGCAAGTACAAGGTATAGAATCATTGTTCAGAGCCTGCATGATCCCAGAACAAATTATATTTTTGAACGACACTATTCAACAAACTACCTGTCTTGGCTTAGCCAAAATCAAAGATTTGAACAAACCGTCTATTCCAAAGCCAACAATGAACAGTAATAGCTCTATAGATGTTGAGATAGACGTAAACCATATATTAAACCAAAACAGAACACATCCAGAATGGAAAAAATGGTTGATCTGGCCCACAGATACAAATAACTGTCAAGACAGATTCCTGAACAAAAAACAGGGGTTCACATTGACTAGGCCAGACCCTAGATATTCCCAAAGACAACATCCAGGGATAGTAACCACCTACAGCGTGGGCAAGCTCTGCCTTCAATGGCTACAAACGTCCACACTGGCTGAAATTAAGCAACACCTAACTTTACTTACAGAAGGTGCTGACTTGCGTGATTTCATATTGGGACCACGCAAACAGCGTCAAAAACGTTTCATAGCGGCCTCTATATATGCAGCTTATAACGAAGTTTGGAAAGTAACTCAAATTGAGACAGCAGAAAAAATACGGGAAATTGACCGTATTAATTTGGAAAAATCACTTTCTGTGGTGGACAATGGGTTAATGACTCTGTCCTCCAGAATATATTCTCTGGACAGCATTGTGTCTTCAGCAATCGATATAATATCGCAAGACTTACTGATGTTACAACACGGTCAGTCCCAATTGCGTTCTATTGTACAGCTTGGCTGGACGTTACAAAATCTGCGTTCTGGCTATGTGCCTTGGCGTTTAATCAACACAACGTCAATATTTAATATCTTTAACCTTACTGATAAACAAATCAGTTTGGCACAGAAGGGTGCTGACTATACAATTCTGTGCATTGAAAAACTTGAGAGATTACCATTGACAATGTCAGAACGACCTGTCATTGAATGGATAATACATGGAATAATAAATATTCCGATAACTACTTTCCAGTTTCAATTCTGCCAAAAATATATACAGGCAGGCCAGTATGAAAGGTTGGGTAAAGGATACATTAAGTCAATATGGAACTTGCCCTATACACACGAATGTGTCAGTAATAAAGGCAAGGAAGTGTTTCTCAGTGGCGATAATTGTGCAAGATCACTAAGCGGTACACTTCTGTGTCAGGGTATTAGTTTGCATGGAGCCTGTGAAGGGACTTCAAATAACCTTTCATGTTACCAGCTAGGCACACCTGCAACACGAATAGAACCATTCTTTAGGAGACTCTCAAACGGGAGTTACATTCTAATAGTAGATCGCAGATGTTGTAGTTTGCTGCCCGGAAAACCTTATCTCATAACCGTGACTAGGAAGGTCATGTGCTGTGAACGAGTATTGTTCCCTAACGATTCTCCAGACAGGGAGGCAAGGTTATGGCCAGATTTGAAAATTGCTTCTATTCGAATAGATACTTTAAGCAGAATGAAGACTGTGCTCCTACAGACGCCGACCAGGCTCACGTCATCAAAAGAAACGTATGATCTCCAAGTTGCAAGGACAACAGAAGAGATTCATTCATTATTATCAACTAATTCCCCCATACATTTCGCAGAAATACTGAACGAAATCTTAAATATTTCTGATACCACTGGTGTCTCCAGTGTATTTAAAGCAGTGTTTTCGGGGGCTTTAACTCCATTTAAAGCCATCCTGGGTATTTTTCCAGACTTTGTCCATTCCATTTTTGGCGGACTTCCACTCCTTTTGGGACTAGTAGCGGGTATTCTATTTTTGATCCTGTTATTCCGCTATGGCAAACCATGTCACAGACAAAACACCTGCGACAAGGGAAGAAATGATCCTAGCCATTGGCTACCGGGACCGCATAACTAAAGTCCTTGGACTAGCACGGCTTCGGGACCTGAACATGACTTGGTCTCTTTCATTTAGACCAATGTGGCAAAGTTGTGTTATGCCTGTATTAAGGTGCTTGCTATGCGGCGAAGAATGCGTGTTGGACACCTGTCTGGCACTACAATCGGATGTGCCAATGGACGCAGATACCTTGTTGGGTCCGGTAACGGCTCATGCATTGTGCTGTCCCCAGCGGCTACCAATCCTGATGACGGCATTCGTGGAGACTTCACCACTACGATTGAGGGGTAGTGAAGCACAAGATGAAAGCAGCATCGATCAGGTACGACCTTCAGTCAGCTATGCTGATCAAAACATCAATGGAGGCAATCATGCTCAGGCTCATGAATGCATGGTAACAACCTTTTCCGAATTAGTGGAACTTACGCAAGAAGCTGTTGACAGTTTTTTCAACAGTCTAAATGATATGATGTTTTCACCAGAGCAGCAGGAATAACTTTGAGCAAAATAGCACTTGGAGTTCCCTACATGCTGAATTTGGCCTTCAACTTCTCAAAAAGCGATATGAACAATTTTTTCATCAGTTTGTTCAGACTGCAAGAACCTTTTTTCCCCAAATTCCAAAATATTTATGATTTTTTGGGACACTTATCTTCTGCTTAAAGTAGACATTATTCTTAGAGAACTGAATTTCTATTTTAGGTAGTCACGAGACATTCGCTATCCTCTAGCACTATTATACATAACTTTATGATTGTGATGAAATGGTCTCGCACTTTTTTTCTGTATTAAGAGCCATTTCATGTGTGGTTTTCGCATTTATTCATGCTGAATTTAGAAATATGCGTTATATGTTTAGCATTATTAGACTGCTTGTGCATATAGTACACGTGATAGTACATGTGATTATGTTTCAAAATTTTCAGGATACATATGAATGTATTTTGGGGTGGTACGATATACACAAACGCTACTGGTTTCACTATGCCTAGATTTGTAAATATGGACATAGTCTACGTGGAGTGGGTGTGATGTATTCCTATAGGTACTGTATCGATTCCCCTATTCCTGACCCTGGTCTGGTTAATAATTAACTAGCAGCCATCTAACGGTGCAAAAACCGTTATCTGATTAAGCCACACCACGGCACAGAAGCGCGTTATCTGATTAGGTCATAACGCATGCCATCTAATTAGACAAGCGATATTCCTCCAGCCCCTGATAAGGCATACGGAGTTCTCAAAACAAATCAAACCTACAGCGACCTGGGAAATTCCCATAACCATTGTTTTGATTTCACCGAGAACTTCAGCAAAAGAATGTGCGAACGAGCCCGTTCATATGACATCCTTATTGACGTATATATGTCCATCCTTACGTCAATCTCGGCACCTTTCAGGTATAAATATTACCGACATTGCCTTAAGCAAACACATGCGGTGGTGACGAGATCGGAGCAGCGAGACGTGCCGAGGAGCCCAGCAGAGAGCGAAGCCCACAGGCGCTGCCCCGCCTTCCTGACGCGCTGAGAACGAGACGCTGCCTTTCTCCTGCTGAGAAATCCAGCTCCGGCGCTTCAAAGCAGCCCTCGCAGGCAGCTGGAATATCAAGACCTGGGATAAGAGATACCAGCCCTCCATCATTCTAGATCTAAGGTACAGAACTGAATAACCCCTTGCAGAGAATTCTCGAGTCAGTCCCTTGGCAAAACAAACTTAACTTAAACTGCTACTTATCTACTCCCGCCCACGTATTAGGCTTAGGTCAGGTACACTGGAGTAGGCGTGGTTAGAAGCACCAGTTGAGTATGATTAGTCAAATGTATATATGTATGTATCTATTTTATCCATTTTAAGTATCATATGGCTCAGAAACCATATCAATGCTTTTACAGTATTATTTTATAATTCTGTCTTTACTGTATGCACTTTACTTAACTACAAGTATTGCAATAATAGCGATTCATTTCTCTTGTATGAGAAAGGAGACTGATCAATAAATAACATCTTTTATTGAACACGCCCGTCTCTTCCTTTTCTCCACAATCTGGTGAAACTAAGAATGCACTGAACTGACTGAGTAAAATAAGTTGTCTTTTGTTTTCACACGACTCTAGAGATCCACTCTTGATTAGGGGAGAGCAAAGTTGTCATGTTCTATGGTTGTCAGAAACTAAATCCCTTCTTGTCTGTCCAGGGAGGTTAAAATCCTCCTTGCCTATTCGAGAAAGTTTCTAGTGAACTCTGAGCTAGCTGGCAAACACAAAACTTTAAGTCTAATATCGTCGGTAGAAGACCTAGTTAACCTCTGCCCTAGGTCTATACTATTAAAGATATTATTCCAATGCGCAGAGCCTATTGGGATGATAGGAACTACACTACACTCTCAACACCTTTGATTTAACTACCGGGTTCTGGCAGATTGGCATGGTCCAAGAGCCAAAGAAAAAAACGCATTCTCCACACCTGATGGGCATTATCAATTTACTGTTATGCCCTTTGGTTTAAAGAATGCCCCTGCCACCTTCCAGAGGTTGGTGAATCAATTCCTTACTGGGTTGGAGACTTTTAGTGAGGCAGATCTTGATGACATTGCTGTCTTTTGCTCCTCCTGGCAGGATCACCTGGTCCACCTGGGAAAGGTTTACAAGCCCTGCAATCTGCAGGCCGAACTATCAAGGCATGCAAGTGCCCGATAGGGCAGAGAACTGTTGTATACTTGGGCCACCTTGTGGGTGGAGCCAAGTACTACCTGTACAGCCCAAGATCCAGACAATCCTGGATTGGGAGGCTCCAGCAACCCAGACCTAAGTCAGGGCATTCCTTGGTTTAACTGGGTATTATAGGAGGTTTGTGAAGGGATATGGGTCCATTGTGACCACCACCCACCATCACAGAACCTACCTCCAAGAAGATGCCAAAGAAAGTGAACTTGACAGCGAACTGTCATAGAGTTTTTGACACCCTGAAAGGGGCAACATGTGCAGCACCTATTCTCAAAGCGCCAGACTACTCCAAGCAGTTCATTGTGCAGACTGATGCCTCTGAGCTAGGCATAGGAGTGGTTCTATCCCAGACCAATGATGATGGGCTAGACCAACCTGTTGCTTTTATAAACAGGAGGCCTTTGTTTAATCGAGAGCTCGACATGTCAAAGCATAAAATAAATTTTAGTTCTTTCTTATTTTGGTGCTGAGCAATATTGCATTGTCTGCTTGGTGGTAAGTTCACTGTAATGACTTGCCATGTCAGATCATCCTCTGAGTGGGGTAGAGAGGACCTTACGTAGAAGCCTGCTCCTATGTTGGTAGATCCTATATAGAACAATTTTATGCATACAGTTAGTCGAAAATGACAAAACTCCAACAAGGATTACCATTAATGATTTTTTTCCCCAAGGTTTAAGTGAAAATGGCACCAAAAAGCACAAACTGCTGGTCTATGGGAGTGGTAGAACAGGATTTTCAAAATCCCAACTCAAAGTGGGGCTTAGCTGTTTTTTCTGAGGTGTTGGGTACCTTGAGCGGGACGAAGCAGAAATTCAATCTGATGCTGTGCAACTGCTGGTTGCATACTTTTTTCTGCTCTGGAGCGCCAGAGGTAGTTATCAAGCGTTTACAACTTCCTTCTTCTGGTGCTCCAACAACCTTAGGAGAACGCTCCCAAGGCCCTCAAAACCTCACGAGAGAGCATTTGGAGACTCTCCTGGTATCAAGCGAAGGGCAACATCAAAGCCCAATCCAGGTCCAGTTGATAATTGTCATTTGGGTACTCCAAGGGTAATTAATGCCTTTTGCAGCTTGTTGTGTCCCTGTTGCCACACTGGTCAGCCAGCTAATCCCTAGAGTGCTCTGTTCTGAGTACAACAGGGAGCATGTCCAGTCCTTCAGAGCTCCTATGAGTCACAGATGGCATGTCCAGTTCTCTTCTGGTCTTCTGCAGGTCTAATAAGTTTTCGGAAGACGGTTCCTGGGGATGGCACATTTATGCCTGGCACCAGCTAGTGGGTGGAAAGTTACACCTGGCACTCCCTAACCAATGGGGGTAAAGGTTGCTTGTGGCAACTCCAACCCCTTTTTCATTTTTTGTTTGCCTTACTGTAAATAATCAGAGTGTCCCTCACTCTCAGAATTCAAGATGGAGAAAAACCTTCTTGCCTTGAGCGGAGTCTGTTTGTCCACCCATTGATATGGCAGGGTAATAAGCAGTCCCCTCCTCTATGGTCTCTCAGAATAGGTTCTGGAGTAACTTTCCTCCCTCTGGGTTAAATGCTGGCCTGACGAGAAGGACAAAAGGCCGGGTCTTTCTAGGTGACATCTAACATTTGCTGTGACAGGGCAGGTCCCTTTGAGGTAAAAGAAGTACTTAGTTCCACCCAGCTGGTCTTCCTGCAAGGGAAAAAAACACATGGCCCCACCCTGGCCATTGTCTCTGCCCAGGCACCAGTTTACACATCTCATTCAGGCCAAGTACATCTGGACAGCTGCAGGCTACATTTGCAATATATTTAATGAAAATCTGACTTCACCATTCAATTTGGATTTTCAGTAAATATAAAAACAAGTCTTTGAAATTATTTTGGAAATTGTTTTTGTGTTGATTAATAAAAATTGTTGCAAAAGCCATGCACAATATATCCTTTCATAAAACCTTATTTGATATCAAATAACTTAACACAAGTGTATCATTTCATTTAATTAGTTTCAAAACATTAGAATTATTAAAATACAAAAGATAAAACCATTAAGACAGTGGGTATACATTCCTCATTGGAACAGTCATTTGAATGGGGGTCTGTAGCGGGGTCATACGGTATAGAGGAAAGTGTATATTTATACGTTGATGTTTCCTATGCGCCAGTTACAACCTGAGCAGTGACAGTGTCATTTTGGAACCATTCACTGGAAGAACATGCTATTCCTAATATCACTCATGTTCCACTCTTGACTCTGCAACAGGCTCATTGCAAACTGTTTGAGACAACTTGCTCTTGCCTGTTAGATAGTTTGAACTGCCATGACAGTGTATCTAACAGTTCCATGAGCCATTTGCTCAGACATTGTCACAAGAGGTCATTACCAAATTCTTGATGTATCATTTTTATTCAGTTTAAAAAAGAACGTGTTGTTAAAATACACTTACGAGTTCTTTTTTTCTCTCGCTTACTATCGCTCTTTTTGTGCTCTCACTCTCATTTATTTCCTCATTTTCTCCCTCTGCCTTCGCTCTCCCTTTACAACCCTAGGTGGCTCTGGTACATCAGATGGCTGTATGCTTGCTCCATCCCCATATAGCTTGAGCCTCTTGGGAGGTGTCTGGATCATAGGGCAGGAAATTACTTAACTGACGTCAGGGCAATGCCACTGGCCACACAGCTAAACATTTGCAATTCTGACACAGCACAGTTGCTGATGTTTACCAGCAGACACACGTACATTGGCACCAGCAGCATCCCACTTACTGCTTGCTGTCAAAAACGTGCATACTCCTGATTAGAACACAGCACCCACAATTTCTACCTTCACACTTTTACCTGTCACAACCCCTGCCCCTTAATTCAGTGCATCTGCTAAAAAACATGCTGCCTATTAACAATTTTCCATCCTTTTTTTTTGTTAAATACTTTTTTATTAAAGATAAATAACACAGGAGTACAAATATAATATTATGTTCAAATGAAGATACAAGTATACAGTTATACATTAATAACATCTGCAAATAGGTGAATTAAAAAACAACAATTTTCCATCCTGACCAGTAGCATTATAGCGGTCTAAAGTGCAGTCATTTTTCTGTTGCAAATCCTGTGTCTCACAAAATAACTGACTTCGCAACTGCAAAGGGGCATTTTCACAATGTACAAACTGCACATCCTTGGTTTGCCAATGTATGTTTGTACATCGGGCCTTACTTTACTTCCTTCAAGCTGCCCCCAGTGCATAATTTCCCTGAACTGACCTCCCATTGGATACCTTCCTCCTGACAACTGAGACAATCTCTCTCCATTCTTGCTGACTGCAGAAAATCTCATTTACTGCGGTCACTTGTAGTGCATACTAACATTTTTGCCTTTACCACTTCTCACTGGGTAGGGGTGGGCGTGAGCGTAGTTCGCGAAGTAGCGCTACGCAAAGCGCACTTCGCACTATGCGAGCTACGCGTAGCACTACGCGAACTGCATAGAAGCATGTTCGCACTGTGCAAGATGTCGTTTTCGATGCTTGCACAGTGCGGACAAGCATCCGGCACTGTGCAATCTTTGAAAACGGCATCTTGCACAGTGCGAGATGTACTGTTCTGCTGCTCGAGTAGATTTTTACTCGAGCTGCAGCTTTCTCAACGCGGACTGGTAGTTTCTCATCGCGAGCGGTCTCGAGCATGCGCAACCACTCGCAATGAGAAACCTGACCTCCCCGCATTGAGAATCTCGCCGGAAAGTCTCGCGAGGATGTCATTTTGCTTGCTCGCGATCACCAACTTGACGTTGAGGACCGTGAGCAAGCAAAAAATGACCGCTGCACTACGCTACGCATGTTCGCACTGTGCTACGTGCAGTTCGCGTAGTGCGAAGTTGCGCAAACTACGCGAGCATAGCGTAGTGCTTTGCCCAGGGTTAGTTGTGGTACATGTTAGGGACTGTCAAAGCTGAACATACTGTTCAGAACTCATATATCCATACTGCCCATCAGCCGGTCTAATCATTTTGCCAACAACACGTCCAAATGCACCTGTTCTGAAATCCAGCTTTTAGTTTTCATACCAGGAGACATCTACTAAGGAGCCAATAGGTCCAGCCTGTAATGTGCTAACATTCTTTATTATTCTCCCTGTGTTGCGGTGCTGTCTGGCATCACATGTTTGAGATGTGCAAACCGGCAGAGATATGGAAACCACAAAAAGAGCCCAGTTTATCAGAGACGTACCAGAATTATCTGTGCCCATTTGTGTATGCTTGTGGTTGCATGCATTAGTACATTTAAAGCAATACATTTTGGCTTTGCTAGTGTTTGCTTTTTCTTGTTTTTTAAAAAAATCCCCCCTCGTTGATGTAGTTTAAGATCAACCGCTAAGGAGCAACATTGTTATTTTCTGTCTCTTAAACAGTTTCATGGTTCCGGTGTTTCCTTCCCATTTGCTCACTGGGTTACACTTAAGAAATTTTCCTGGGGCTCTGGTATGAGGAAGAGGCTTGCTAGTTGGAATGTGTGAAGGGATTTTTTAGTACCTGTTGCTTTAATTCTCTATCCTGATGTAATTTTGAAGTTTTCCCCTTTTCTCTTTGCTCTTCAGAGGACTTTGTGGGCATTGCACACCCGTCTCATCTGGATTTAACATGTCCTGGGAAAGATGAACCATTTGCTTCAGCTACAGAGGCTTCTCATCTGCCTGCACACTCCACGGCTGTACCAGAGGAACACAAATTGCAACACGCAGACCCCACGGCCAGCATCATCAGCCCATCCGAGAGCACAGAGAGCACCATCTCACCGGTCACTCAGATTGCCAACCCGGCACACTCAGCTGTGCCAGCACAGACTGGTACTTGGTGCGTACCAAAAGCCGACCAGTCGCTGCAACTACATGGGGTTGGTTCAGAAGAAACTGCTTCCATAGGGTTGCAGCCAGGACTACCTACGTCAGAGCCACCACAGACCGAGGGACAGCTCAGTGCTCGAGAGCAACCGGAAGCCAAAACTGGCATTGCAAAACCAACAACAAAAGAGGGTGATTTGCGTGTCTTTGAGCTGAACTCTGACAGTGGAAAATCCACTCCATCCAACAACGGCAAGAAAGGTTGGTATATCTATGACTTGTTGAGGGGAAGGTGGATTACTGCAGCAAACCTTGGGGTTTATAAACTTAGTCCACAACAGCACAGGTAAAGTAGACAGTATGAACCAAAGCACAGCCCCAGGTAAATGATCGAATGTGACCTAAGGCCCACACAGATGTAAGATTACGATTCAGGAGAGAGGATGAAGCAAAGCACAACCCTTAATGGCACAGGCACATGACTGAACACAACCTGAGGCACACACACAAATGCGATTACACTACAGGATAGAGGATGAACCAAAGCACAGCCCAAAATGGCACAGGAGAGAATGCTTGACTTAAAGCACATCAAGTTACATACTTATATGATAGATAATGATTCAAAGTGCAGCCCATAAAAACACAGGTACAAGAGCATGAAACAAAGCACACCCCCTTGCACATATACCGAAGAGCATATGAAGCAAAGCGCAGACCATTGCAGCTCAGTTACAGGTGAGCAAATAGGGAGGAGGGTCATATATTCCACAGTAAGTACAGTAAAGGGGCTATGTGCCTTAGTCCAAAAAAGAGCAGGTATAGTACTGGGGCCAAGGAGCACATTACAGGTTCAGAAGATGTGTTGGAGTACAGTGCAATTTATTGCAGATTAGTTCCATTAAAGTATGTCACCCTATGTTCAGTCTACAGTACAGGAGACAAACACAGGCTACAAAACAAACAAAGCTCTACCAGCACTTGAAGTATAATGTACTCTGTCTGAGGGGAAAGAAACATTCTTACCACGTCCATTGATGCAGACAACCAATTTTTATTTCTACAGGTTGGACTAACTTTGAGTGGAATTGAGGAGCTACTGGTTAGAACACAATTGGCATTGCTTGCGCAGAACCCATTGTTATTTTGAGTATTGATATGTTTAAAATGTGAATGATCTGACTTTTCTTGCCATGCAGTGTTTAGACTTTTTTGAACAACGCTATTGCAAAAAACTTTTGAATGGTATTATTCCAAATTTGGCAAGAGGCTACATCTTGAGAAAGTGTGCTTTTTGTGAATTGATGTAAATTTGTTTAGTTCATTTTCATTCATTTAATCTTTATTGCGGCTCGTTCGGCCATAAAAGATACATAGCATCAACAATACATTTAGCACGGAGGATACACAACAGTCGATTCATATATAAATAGGAAGCAGAAAATATACAGTACATCGTCGAATACAATAAATATACGAATATATAAAAAAGAAAAAGGCATGTAACAAGTGTATATACAACAAGCATTGGAAATGCAATAGGTCTCGCAGCATTAGAGTTAGTGCTTTTAGAATTGTTTATGGTTTTTTTTTGTAAATCTTTAGCATTTTTGTTTCCTGTAGGCAATGCTAAAGAATTACAAAGAAAAAAAGCCATAAACAAATGTAAAAGCTCTAACTCAAATGCTCCGAGACCTATTGCACTGGGTGAGGGGTTGAGGGTGAGTGAGGGTGAGGGTGAGTGAGAGTGAGAGTGAGGGTGGGTGAGGGTGGGTGAGGGTGAGTGAGGGTGAGTGAGTGAGGGTGAGTGAGGGGTTGAGGGTGAGTGAGAGTGAGGGTGAGTGAGGGTGAGTGAGGGTGAGTGAGGGTGAGTGAGGGTGAGTGTGAGTTAGGGTGAGGGGTTGAGGGTGGGTGAGGGTGAGGGGTTGAGGGTGAGTGAGGGTGAGTGAGGGTGAGGGGTTGAGGGTGAGTGAGAGTGAGGGTGAGTGAGGGTGGGTGAGGGTGAGTGAGGGTGAGGGGTTGAGGTTGAGGTGTTGAGGGTGAGTGAGGGTGAGGGCGAGTGAGGTGTTGAGGGTGAGTGAGGGTGAGGGTGAGTGGTTGAGGGTGAGGGTAGGTGAGGGGTTGAGGGTGAGTGAGGGTGAGGGTGAGTGAGTGTGATGCTGAGGGGTTGAGGGTGAGTGAGGGTGAGTGAGGGTTTGAGGGTGAAGGGTTGAGGGTAAGTGAGGGTGAGGGTGAGTGAGGGTGAGTGAGGGTGAGGGGTTGAGGGTGAACCATTAATAAAAGGAAGACGTTGCAATGGCCGACCAGACATCCATGGGCTCCTGCAGGCAGTGTCGAGTCTGTCCTCTGTTTTATAGAAGGCGACTATCGCCCACAGCTAGGAGGCGCTGCTGTCCCCTTAATACAAGTCTAGCAGTGGTAAAACTTCGTCTTCAAGGGGTTGCTATTCAGGAAAGAGGGGTAGAGTTAATTAGTCATACACCAATGCTAGGTATCTGCTACAATGCAGCAATGAGGTTGTCCTGGGCACCTGCAACACACACTCTCAAAAGTAGAGGCAAAAACGGTACCCCAAAATGGATGAAAGCCTTAAAAAAGAAAAAACAAGTAAAACGGCGAATAAAAGGAAAAAATACCACTAAAAGAAAAAAAATATTAGTCTTAAACTAGAAAAGGATTTCTCCAAAATAATGAACGAAAATATTTACATACGAAGGGAGTAACTGCAAATTATTACTCGATATGTCTGCGATATGGGCCAAAATAACGAGATACCAGGAAAAATTCGAGATTTGATTCTACAAACTAACTCTGCTTAATTCCCACACGCCCGCTCTGAAGTGCAGACGTGATTACAAAGCGATACAGGTGTAACAGTATAAGGAAAACGAGAGATCAGGGAATAAAGCTAAAACAGTAAATACATACGCGGAACTGAGCTCATTTTGTATTTTTTCACGAACAAGGATGTAATATCTCAAACAAAAAAAACCTTTGTGTTTACTCGACCTCACCAATAATTAAGAAAAGTGATGAAATGGTTGTGAACTCCATCACTGCATAGCACATTTGGTCAGAGCGAGCTCCCGCCCTTACATAGCTATAGGTGCTCAGGAGTGCCCTTGGTCTGACGCGTGAGTAACTTGTGTGACATGTGTTGTGTTGACGCGCCCAGGCAGTGGGGGCGAGGCGCAATAAATTCCAACCCCTAGGGGAAGGGAATTCCTAGCAAGCCTTTATTACATGGCCGGTCGCGCGCAGTGTCTCGAGGGCCCGAAATTCCACAAAACACAAACGTTGCGACATCGAAAGAGGACTGGGACTGCTTCCAGCTACCTGTGTGGAATCGACTTCTGGGACAGACTCGTGTATGCTCTACTCATTCGGGAATATACTACTGGCCTTCAACTGCTGCTTGAGTCAAGATTTTGAGGTGAAATCCCGTGCCAGAGCGCTTTGAGGTGAAATCCCGCGCCAGAGCGCTTTGAGGTGAAATCCCGTGCCAGAGCGCTTTGAGGTGAAATCCCGCGCCAGAGCGCTTTGAGGTGAAATCCCGCGCCAGAGCGCTTTGAGGTGAAATCCCGCGCCAGAGCGCTTTGAGGTGAAATCCCGTGCCAGAGCGCTTTGAGGTGAAATCCCGTGCCAGAGCGCTTTGAGGTGAAATCCCGCGCTAGAGCGCTTTGAGGTGCTCTGACGTGTTACTGGTAAACACAGGCGGATGTTTGGGTTCGGGTACCGTTCGGACTATATTATTATACGCTACTGAACTTAGAAGGCGATGTATAGCTCCAATTGCCCTTTCAGCTGCGAGGAAACCCCTCCACTCGATAGAACAGTCACCAAGTCAACAGGCATTGGAAAACCAATAGGCTTCACCGGTCAATGGCTTTACCTGAAGTTTTGGCATTGCTAAAGTCTTCCGCTGATGTTGTTCCTCCTTTGTCAAAAAAAGAAAAGAAAAACAAACAAGCTCTCGGCATTGCGTGGCGGGAGGGGGCGGGGGGAACGTCGAGGGCAGGCAGGATGACTCAGGGGAGGGGGCGGAGCGGGGCAGAGCGGCATGTGGGTGTGAAGAAGCCGGGCCTTTGAAGTGAAGCTAAGCTTCACTTCAAAGGTGTCGGAGGAATGCGGGCGGCTGTGCACGCGCTTTTAAGCTCAATGCACATGCGCATTGAGCTTAAAAGTCACGGGCACTGCAAGGAATCGCCACGATTCCTTGCAAGTTAGATAAAGAGTCGATGAGCCCCTATAGTCTCGCTTGCTCGATGCGCATGCGCATCGACAGGCGAGACCTAAAAAAACCACCACTAGCCAATATCAATGCAATATACCACAGTTTGTTTCTACAGGTCAAGAGCCATGTTTTTGCGGGTATAGCTAGCACTTAATAAAAATCTGCTAACACAAAACACTGTGAGACGTCCAGTGTTTGTTTTAATAATTCTAAATGCTTCAAGATATGAACGTATACCTAATGTTTTACACAAAGGTTTGATCCATTTTCTCCTCGCTTGTTCATAAACTGTGCAGAAAAATAATATATGGCTAACATCCTCTCTCTGCTTCAACTGGCAGCATGTACAAATTACATTTCCTAATTGCCCTGAGGATTTGTCCCATCTTGCTAATACAGATTTTATTCTTAGTATACCATATCTGAATTTTATATACAGACTTTTTGCTAGGGGCGGTTCAATCTCGTCTAAAAAATCTTCAAAGAATGGAGAGTCCTTAAACTCCAGGAAACTTTGTGTAATGGATCCACATGAATCACCATTTTGGAGATTGTGAGTTATATGAGACCAAAATCTCGCCTTTACCAAGGACTTGCAGCTTTGTCTCAAACACGTTGGATCATCCCAGAAATGGGAAAGGCCTAAACGATAAAACCAATTTTTAACATACTTAAGCCAGGGATTAGTAGTGTAAACATCAAGATTCTTGACTTCCAAGATTCCATGTCTATAATCTTCAAGATTTGTTTAGTTGATTTTGAGATATTAAGGGACAAAAATATGTACATGTTCGGGGCATGTGTGCTGTAGATACACATGCTTTGCATACTCCTACCATCTAGTGTTGGGTCCGGATGTTTGCAAGTTGTTTTTCTTTGAAGAAGCATTTCCTAGTCATGAAATAAGGTGACTCCTCCTTTCAGTGATAGTGCGTATGGGGGCATCGGCTCCCTTTTTAGATTGTTTTTTTCCGCCTCCTGTTCGAAACTGTTCTTCGGGTTCCCTTGGTGTGCAATACACTCTACCCTCAATAGTTTTGTTTTTGACGCTTATTGCTCCATCCAACAAAATCTACTTTTCGACCGGAAAGCGGTGTGGACGGCCTTCGGGCCTAATCTCATCAGTCCAGCTCTCCGTCGATGGAACGGACACTGTTAAAATTCTGTCCTCAGTGCCACACAAAGTATCCGCGCACTTACTCACATCAGGTGTGTAACTTGTGCTTGTCACTGGAGCACTAAGAAGAAAATATCGACGCTGGCAGATCGTTTCGGTCGAAGAAAACCCTTCGCGATTGCCTGGCTCGACGTATGGTGATGCAGCATCAAAGCATTGAAGACACGCCGGATAACTTCGGTGAAGAGTCAGGTCAAGAAGATGTTGGGAGTATCCGTGTCGCAGCTCCAGATAGACCTTGATGCTGAAGAACTTCCGCAGGGACAAGGTGACATGAGTATAGAAGACCCCTTGCCCAATTAACTAACAAAAAACCTAAGGCTTCGGCACCACTTCGGCCTTCTGGCCAAGGTCCGCACCGAGATGACGTTTCCAACACCCCCCCCTTCCGGCTTGGCTCTGAAACACCCAGTCAAGCCTTCCGGATAGGGACTGAGTCAACATAAATCCTCTTCGGAACTGAAGCCCTCCGGTTCCAAGTCGAAATCCGACTCGGACCGAAATCCTCTATGCCGAAAAATAAAACTCCTTCAGAGCCAAAGTCTTCCGCACCCAAAGGCCAGACCAAATCGGCACCGAAAAAAACTGCATCGAATCCAAAACATGTCCCTTTGGATCCAAATGTAGACATTGTTCCACCTAAAATGGATCCCAAACAGAAGAAACTTTATATTAACCCAGAAATAGTTTATATTCATACCAAGCTTACCTGCTAAACACAAGCTTCCTGATAAAGATACTCATTACAAGATCCCTTTAAAAAAGAAGTCTGTCTGTACCACCACTTTTCATCCACAGCCAGCATCCCCTCCACCACCCTCTTTTCCCACTTTAAATCTTTCCACATCACACCTCATGATTTTCCACAATCACACCATGACGGGAACTATATTGATGAAGGGGACACGCATTTACCAGTAGATACATGGAAGGATTACACAATTGACACTCCATTAGAAAACGACCCTGAACTTTACCCTGCCAAGCCATCTCCACCTGATGACAATTTATCTTATCAAGCACTCCTTGCCAGGTGATGTTTGTGTAGGGTAGTGTTTTAGGGTTTAGGGTAATGTCGGGGGGTCGTGAAGGGGAGTGTTTGGGTGTAGGGACAGGACTGGGGTTCGGGGGAGGGTTGTGCAGGGGGTAGTGTTTTAGGGTTATGGGAAGTGTAGTGGTGTTTGAGTAGTGTAGGGTAGACGTTTAGTGATTAGGGTAGTGTTGGGTGGGTCGTGCAGGGAAGTGTTTGCATGTAGGGGCGGGACTGAGGCACCGGGTAGGGTCGAGCTGGGGATAATGTTTGAGGGATTAGAGTAGTGTTGTGAAGTTTGTGTTGTGTAGGGTAATGTTTTTGCGTTTAGTATTTAGCGTAGTGTTGAAGTGTTTGTTTATTTATTGTTTGAAACATATTTTATTAAGTTTCTAAGTGGTGGGGTGTTTATAAAAAGAAAAAATACGATGTTAAACTATGTGGTGTACTTCAATCCGATGTTATAGCACTTTTAATGCATTTGCAAAGAATTGCGAAATAATGATATCTGCAATTATAAACTGTGTTGTAACGGTACATGCAAACTAAAAACAACGATGTAAAAGTATACGTTGTTTTGGTTTGCATTGTATCGATATACATTCGCCAATCACTGGTGCACTGCGAACACGCACAGCCTTTTGCCCAGACATGACAGGGCTCACTGGGATGAAATGGAGCAATTGCTCCAATATCTTCCAGACGAGCATAAGGCAAAGCACAAGATTTGGTCAATGAGGGAATGCTAATTTCCAATTTGTCTTTAAGATGTGCTCTAGATGCTGCTGATACCACACCTAGAGAGATCAACACTAGTGTCCTACTCAGAAGACCTGCCTGGTTAAGGATTTCCGGGTCTAAGCCCAAAGTCCAAAACATTTATTTTAAATACACCATTTGAAAAAAAACATCTCTTTAGTCCTGAGGTCGATCAGGCGCTAGAGAAAATGAAAAAGGACACTGAAGTGGCTAAGTCCATGGGAGCTCTCCAGTCTCCTTCAAACAGAGGCTTCTTTCGTCACTCCTTTTACAGAGCAGGGTCCAAAACCACACCACGAGACCAGAGTACCTCCTCTTACAAAGGTAATACCAATCCTCTTCCTCAAGAGGATTTTTTAGAGGAGGATTTAGAGGAAACAACTCTAAAGGCAGGGGTAAAGGTACCACACCCCGTAACTCCCCTTCCCCTAATAATCAGTGACTTCCCCATGCTTCCCTCCGACCATACCACACCGATCGGGAGAAGACTTCAGCAGTTTCTCCCCATTTGGCAATCTATAACAAGCGGCAAATGGGTGATCGAAATTATCCAACATGATTATTGCCTGGAGCTTACCACCACTCCTCCAAACATTCCCCCTCTCTCTCTCACGAATTGTCTCCAAACCACTTGCAGTTGCTCAAACAGGAAGTGTAATCTCTTATTAAAAGGAGCCATAGAATCAGTTCCACTACAGTATCAAGGTTCAGGGATTTACTCTCTATTTTCTGATCCCCAAAAAGGCCGATTCCTTAAGAGGTGTTCTGGATCTGAGAGTTAAACCAATATATACTATCTTTCACATGGTAACCCTTCAACAGGTTCTTCCACTTTTGCAGAAAGGAGATTTTATGTTTGCTCTAGACTTTAAAGATACATATTGTCATGTTCCAGTTCATCTAGCCTATCGCAAATACCTCAGATTTGTGATACACGACAAACATTACTAATTCAAAGTACTACCGTTTGGAGTGACTACTGCTCCCAGAGTATTCACCAAATGCCTGGCGTTAGTCGCAGCTCATCTCAGAAGATAACATATTCATGTCTTCCCCTACCTAGACGTCTGGCTCATCAAAGCCAGCACTTACCACAACTGTCTGCGACACACTCAGACCACAATAGACTTACTTCATCAACTTGGCTTTACGGTTAATGTACCGAAATATCACCTGCATCCTTCACAGATGCAATCCTACCTAGGTGCCACTCTAGACACTATCAAAGCTCTAGCCTCTCCCAATGTAGCCAGAATTCATAATATTCAGTCTATGATACTACAGTTTCAATCCAACCTAACATTACCAGCGTGTGCATGTAACTGCTGGGAAAGGTGGCATCTTTCATTACAATTGTACCCCATGCAAGACTTCACATGCTTCCCCTACAAGAGTGCTTAGCACATCAGTGGAATCAGTCGCAGGGTCAATTAACCAATCTAGTGTTCATAGACGGCCGCAACCATCGCTCTCTGCAATGGTGGAACCCACAAAATGTATCAAAAGGACAGCCTTTCACCAACCCTATTTCACAGATCGTGCTCACAGCAGACTCATCTCTGACAGGTTGGGGTGCCCATCCCCAAGATTACACAATGCAAGGCCTTTGGAGCAATAAGCACAAAATCCTCCACATCAACTATCTAGAGCTTCTAGCAGTCTTAATAGCGCTCAAACCTTTTCAAACTCACCTGATAGGCAAAGTTGTCCTAGTCCAGACAGACAACATGACAGCAATGTACTATGTACAGAAACAGGGGGGGACACACTCTCTCCAACTGTCCATGCCTCCCACAAGCCATTTGGAATTGGACAATTCAGCACAGGATTTATCTTCTGGCAGAACATCTTTCAGGAGTAAACATTCAAATTGCCAACCTCCTTAGCAGAAAAAGGTAGCAAATTCATCCCCAAGTTCTCCTTCCATACTTTCAACAATGGGGATTCCCACAAATGGACTAGTTTGCTACAGTCCACAACGCAAAGTGCCCAACCTTCTGCTCCAGGTTCCCACACCTGCTCTCATAAGGCAATGCCCTATGGATGAACTGGTCAGGGATATTTGCCTAAACTTTTCTGCTTCTCCCACTCATTCCATGTCTGATTCGGAAGCTCAGGCAAACATCCTTCATACTAATTCTAGTAGCTCCCACAAGGACCCCCCACTATGGTACACCACCCGGTTGGAGCTCTCACTAGTTCCACATCAAAAGCTGCATCTCACCTCCTGGCTCCTCACGCAGAGCCATGGAGAAATCGGACATCCAAATCCCAAAGAACTAAACTTAGCGATCTGGCTCCTGAAGTCAAAGCTTTTGATTATTTAAATCTACCACCAGACTGTATGACTATTCTAAAAGAAGCAAGAAAGCCTACTACCAGAGGTTGTTATGCAGCAAAGTGTAAAAGATTTGTTGTCTACTGTAAGAACAACAAAACCAATCCTCTAGATGCTTCTGTACCACATATATGTTACCTGTTACACTTATAGCAAACTGGACTGGCATATACATCTATTTGTTTGCACCTTGCAGTGGTAGCTGCGTATTTCCAGGACAGGCAGCATTTATCACTATTTAAAATTCTAGTGATCATACCTGCATGGAACGTTTGAAAAGAGTAATACCACCAAGAATTCCCCTAGCGCCAGTATAGAATCTTAACATTGTCCTTACAAGGCTTATGGGTCCACCCTTTGAATCATTGCACAATTGTCCTTTGCAGTTTCTTTCATGGAAAGTTGCTTTCCTCTTTGCAATCACTTCATTAAGGAGAGTTGATGAGCTACAGGCATGAACCTTGGAAGAACCATTCTTTCACCTCCACAAAGACAGGGTAGTACTTAGCACCAACCCTAAATTCCTCCCAAAGTAAAGTGGTTTCTGCTTTTCATATAAACCAATCAGTTGAGTTACCTGTGTTTTTTCCTCAACCTGATTCTGTAGCAGAACGGGCTCTTGACGAGCTTAATGTCAAAAGAGCTTAATTGTATTACAGAGAGAGGACCAAAGATTTTCGTAAAACAAAACTACTGTTTGTTGTATCTCTCCCTTCCCTCCTCTCCCCCCAAGCCTCCCCCCAACAAAGGCAATCCCATCTCTCATCTCTAAATCGGGCAGTTCCAAATGGATTGTTAAATGCGTTCAAACATGCTATGCAAAGCATGTGTATCTACAGCACACATGCCTCAAACAGATTGTTACTAAACCAGTAAGCATCTGTTCTTGGCATGTAGAACAGTAGCTTCACATGCTCCCACCTGCCTCCCTAGGCACTTATAGTTGTTGCAGTTCTTGATTATACATTCATATGCATGGACCTCTCTATACTACACTTACTTACTCCATTCTCACCCTTTTGCGGGAAAATTATGGAGTTGATGCCCATGCGCACTCTCACTGAAAGGAGGAGTCACCTTACCTCGTGACTAGGAAATACTTCTTCGAAGAAAAACAACTTACAAACATCCGGGTCCAACACTAGAAGGCATGTGAATCTGCAGCTCTACATGCCAATAACTAATTCTTACTAGGTAAGTAACATAATCCTTCTGGACTATTGGGTTTGAGGGACTCTTGCGGCAGTCCCTCAAACCCAATTAAAAAAAAAAACACAGAACTTTCTGATTGGACCAGGGAGCTTTTTTCCCTTAAGCCAATTTGCTACCATTAGAGACCTGCTTCTGCGTAAGTGAGAGCTCTGATTGAATAGCTGCTAGCAACTTGAAGAAAAATATTTCTGATATATATATATATATATATATATATATATATATATATATATACATATATATATACATACATACATACATACATACATACATACATACATACATACATACATACATACATACATACATACACATATACTGCTTCCCCTCCTCCAAGGCCCTGTGGGAGGTCCTGGAGCAACCCCTCTGCCCCCCAGCTATATATATCGCAACAAGCATTCTCTCCAGACTTTCACTCCAGGCGAAAAAGAGAGAGACGGACCCAAACAGCTCTGTCAGGTAAATGTTTATTCAACACTCCCCTCTACGACGCGTTTCGAGCGCGATGTGCCCTTGATCACAAAGAAAAATACAGCGTCTGCCATTGGTATAAAGTTGATTAGTGTCCAACCCCGTTTCTGAATCGCATGGCTTTCAACCATAGACATAGAAGAAAAACTCCGCTATTGCACACTTATACCAGCATATTATGTTGAGTGTTTACTCTTTTTCTCTCAAGAGTTGGTTTGGCATTGTTTTCTTTCTGTAATTATGGCTTTGTAGTAAGGTTTATGTGTTTTACTTTTCTCAGCAGCATGAATGCTTTAGAGTGCAAATACAGCAAATCTAAAATATATATATAAATAATGATAAAATAATTTCTCCATCTACATATTGATGAACAGTAAAATAATTCATAAGACCCACATACATAAATATTTCATAATAAATATGTAAACAATTGACTGTGTAAAGAATCGCAATATGTGCAAAATCTGAAACTCTGGGTCAACACAAAGGAGTAAATTCCTTGCGATAGTTCCTCAAAACACCTGATGAAATAACTCATCAAACCTCTCTTTTAGTCTGTGTGTGTGTATATATATATATATATATATATATATATATATATATATATATATATATATATATATACACACACACAAAAGAGCGGCAGCTAATATAAATATTGCTAAATTGCACACGGCGTCATCTTTTGTGGATATTTAAGACTCGAGGAGTCCTTTCGACTACGCAACTCTCGCTAGGAGGCAAGGAATGCTCGAGTAATATAAAATATATATATATATATTGGAAAACAAAAAGGGCGGCACAACCGGATACTTATTCAGAAGTCTTTATTTCACCAACACTCCACCGACGCGTTTCAGCCTAACGGCTTTTCTCACGGTCAGCAAGTCCTTTTTTGCTTACTATTTTTATACTGCCCCACTTTAGCCATAAAGTGGCATTGTGGGATACGTAGTTTGTAAAGCAAAATAATTAAAAAACATTGACATACAAAGGACTGGTACGTTCTGATTATACAAGTATAGTACTTAGCGTCCTAAATTGTTTCCATTTAGGGCATCTCTTATGTAATACACGTTAATAGTCTTAGTTCTCAAGTGTAGGGTATAGTACCCTTGTATAGTTGTTGTTGCTGAGTTCAGATTTACTCCAGATGTATGTGGAGATCCTCTCCAAAGTTCATGCCTCTCGGATGTTTTGTTCGGAATCGGACAATGAGCCGTGATTCCATCTGTCGAAGAAGACGGACCGTGTCTCCTCCTCTGTCTGATTTGGTCAGCATTTTTAATCCATAATAGTTCATAGCTCGCCAATCCCCACTTTGGCACGTGCTTAAGTGTTTTGCTGTAGCATACAGCATGTTTGAGTTCTTTACAGCTCGGATGTGTTCCAATATTCTTTTCTTTAGCATACATGTGGTCGACCCTATATATTTCATTCCACATTTACATTCTATCACATACACTACATTTTTAGATGTGCATGTGATGTACTGTTTGATCGGCATGTATTTTCCATCTGGTTCCATTACATTCTTCATTTTTTTGCCTATTTTACATGCTTTGCATGAAGTACATGGCTTGAAGCCCACGTTTTGTTCCGTCCACCATTTAGGTTTTTCCTTGATCTGAAAGTGGCTTTTAACTAATAGGTCTTGAAGAGATGTATTTTTTTTGTAGGTGATGGAAGGGTATTTGCCAGCCAATGGCCCTATATCCGGATCGCTGGTTATCAAGTGCCAATATTTTTTCATTTTTTTTGCTATTAGCCCACTTTCTTTGTTGTATGTTGTTCTAAATCTTGGTGGATCTTTGTCTTGAGGGGGTTTTTGTTTTTCAATCAATGTTTCTCCTCTGCTGATTTTATCTGCCTTCTTTTTACATTCTTTTAACACATAGTCCTTATATCCTCTTGACTGGAATCTTGTTTTGCTCTCAAGTATCATTTTTTCGGCATCTTCTGGTTTTGAACAGTTTCTTTTCAATCGTACATATTCTCCATATGGAATGCTTTTTAGTAGCGATTTCGGATGAAAGCTAGTGCCATGAAGTACACTATTGGTGGCAGTTTTTTTTCGGAACAATGTGGTTTCCAATTGCCTTCCGAGATATAAACCTTGGTATCTAAGAAGTCTATCTCTTTCTTGTTCGTTGAGCATGTAAATTGGAGACCAACCTCATTCCGATTAAGTGTAGTAAAACATTTCTGGAATTGATCATTGGTACCATCCCAAATTAGGAAGAGATCATCAATATATCTGACCCAGAGAATTATTCGATCTAATTCTTCCTGGTCAGTGTTGTTCCATGCTATCATTTTTTCCCAATATCCCATGGTGATATTTGCATAATTGGGAGAAAAAGATATCCCCATGGCAGTGCCACATTCTTGCTTGTACAAATCATTATTGAAAAGAAACACATTATTGGTTAGACACAATTCTATCATCTGTAGAAGCATTGATGTGTGTTGCATTTCCTTAATGCTTCGCTGTTGTAAAAAATATTTGCACGCTTTTAAGCCTACTTCGTGTCTTATTGATGTATAGAGTGACACTACATCAATTGTCACTAGAAGATAGCCTGGATTCCATGACATGTCCATTAAAATCCTCCGAAAATCTCCAGTGTCCTTCAGATAGGATGGCATGCTCTGAGCAATAGGAGCGAGGAAAGTATCAACATACCTGGAGACCTTTTCATAAAGTGAGTCACAGGAGGACACGATTGGTCTCCCTGGTGGATTGATTAGCGTTTTATGGATTTTCGGCAGAAAATAGACACACGGAGTAATGGGATGTTCCGTGGTCATATATTTCATTTCTTCCTCATTTATCAATCCTTTAGCATGCCAGATTTTTAGTTGTTCTTTTAGATCAGACATCATTTTTAATGTTGGATTGGATTTCAATTTGCTGTAATGTTGAGATATATTTAGCTGTCGCTCCGCCTCTCGAATATAATCACTTGTGTCCAGGATGACGATATTCCCCCCCTTGTCGGCAGGTTTTATCGTTATGGTAGTATTGTTCATCAGATTTTGAACGGCCTGTCTTTCTTTGATTCATAGATTTTGTCGTTTATTGTCTTTAATTTTTATAAGGTTATCAAGTTCTTCCGACATGGCATCCGAGAACAAATCAATCTTGTTTCCTGGCGATAGGACTGGGCAGAATCGGGATTTTTTCTTTAATCCAGTGTTTTTGCTTAGATTAGTTTGAATGTTCATTTCTTCCAACATTTGTGTGTCTGTTATAGTATCACCTTCAGGGTTAAACATCACTTCAAATGTCTCTCTTAGGTCAGGCAATTGTTCAATGGTAGTCTACATTCCTCTTCTACTGCTTGTTCTGTCATCTCCTTCGCATTGTTAGATGTCATTTTATTTGCATGAATTTTAGCCAATTTAAGTTTTCTCACAAATTTATAGAGATCAATTTTGGTTTGTGGATAGTCGAAATGGGCTTCTGGACAGAATGATAAACCTTTATTCAATACATTTTGTTCTTCATCTGTTAGATGATATTGCGATAAATTCACAATCAAATTGGTCACTTCCTGTTCCGTAGAGGGTATTGCCTTCTTTCGTTGCTTTGACCTACGGGTTTTACGGGTGCTGGTAAGGGACTTGGTTGGTTTTGTGTACCTCTTTCTCTCCCTCTGCTCTGAAAGGGCATTCTCCCTCATATCACAGTTAAAATAAAGGAGCTTGAAGAACTTCTTTCAAAGGAAACAAAGCAGGAAGAAGTTACCAAGCTAAGACAAGAAATGGAAGCAAGACTGGACACATACGAAATAGAGATACAAGAACGCAAAGAACGCAAGTTTAGAAGGGATGAATTGGATTACCTGCATGGACATGGTCATCCTGGACACAAGTGATTATATTCGAGAGGCGGAGCGACAGCTAAATATATCTCAACATTACAGCAAATTGAAATCCAATCCAACATTAAAAATGATGTCTGATCTAAAAGAACAACTAAAAATCTGGCATGCTAAAGGATTGATAAATGAGGAAGAAATGAAATATATGACCACGGAACATCCCATTACTCCGTGTGTCTATTTTCTGCCGAAAATCCATAAAACGCTAATCAATCCACCAGGGAGACCAATCGTGTCCTTCTGTGACTCACTTTATGAAAAGGTCTCCAGGTATGTTGATACTTTCCTCGCTCCTATTGCTCAGAGCATGCCATCCTATCTGAAGGACACCGGAGATTTTCTGAGGATTTTAATGGACATGTCATGGAATCCAGGCTATCTTCTAGTGACAATTGATGTAGTGTCACTCTATACATCAATAAGACACGAAGTAGGCTTAAAAGCGTGCAAATATTTTTTACAACAGCGAAGCATTAAGGAAATGCAACACACATCAATGCTTCTACAGATGATAGAATTGTGTCTAACCAATAATGTGTTTCTTTTCAATAATGATTTGTACAAGCAAGAATGTGGCACTGCCATGGGGATATCTTTTTCTCCCAATTATGCAAATATCACCATGGGATATTGGGAAAAAATGATAGCATGGAACAACACTGACCAGGAAGAATTAGATCGAATAATTCTCTGGGTCAGATATATTGATGATCTCTTCCTAATTTGGGATGGTACCAATGATCAATTCCAGAAATTTTTTACTACACTTAATCGGAATGAGGTTGGTCTCCAATTTACATGCTCAACGAACAAGAAAGAGATAGACTTCTTAGATACCAAGGTTTATATCTCGGAAGGCAAATTGGAAACCACATTGTTCCGAAAAAAACCTGCCACCAATAGTGTACTCCATGGCACTAGCTTTCATCCGAAATCACTACTAAAAAGCATTCCATATGGAGAATATGTACGATTGAAAAGAAAACTGTTCAAAACCAGAAGATGCCGAAAAAATGATACTGGAGAGCATAACAAGATTCCAGTCAAGAGGATATAAGGACTGTGTTAAAAGAATGTAAAAAGAAGGCAGATAAAATCAGCAGAGGAGAAACATTGATTGAAAAACAAAAACCCCCTCAAGACAAAGATCCGCCAAGATTTAGAACAACATACAACAAAGAAAGTGGGCTAATAGCAAAAAAAATGAAAAAATATTGGCACTTGATAACCAGCGATCCGGATATAGGGCCATTGGCTGGCAAATACCCTTCCATCACCTACAAAAAAATACATCTCTTCAAGACCTATTAGTTAAAAGCCACTTTCAGATCAAGGAAAAACCTAAATGGTGGACGGAACAAAACGTGGGCTTCAAGCCATGTACTTCATGCAAAGCATGTAAAATAGGCAAAAAAATGAAGAATGTAATGGAACCAGATGGAAAATACATGCCGATCAAACAGTACATCACATGCACATCTAAAAATGTAGTGTATGTGATAGAATGTAAATGTGGAATGAAATATATAGGGTCGACCACATGTATGCTAAAGAAAAGAATATTGGAACACATCCGAGCTGTAAAGAACTCAAACATGCTGTATGCTACAGCAAAACACTTAAGCACGTGCCAAAGTGGGGATTGGCGAGCTATGAACTATTATGGATTAAAAATGCTGACCAAATCAGACAGAGGAGGAGACACGGTCCGTCTTCTTCGACAGATGGAATCACGGCTCATTGTCCGATTCCGAACAAAACATCCGAGAGGCATGAACTTTGGAGAGGATCTCCACATACATCTGGAGTAAATCCTATGAAGAGAGACACGCTATGCTTTAAGGCAAAAGTTCTTTAGACAGTTTAAGTAAGGAGGTTCTAGACCATATCAGGAAATGACAAACTGCAATGCAAAATATAATTTCTAACAGATAGGATAACATAGGAACACGTTATGGAACAAATGCAAATGACCTTATGATTCAATGGTTGCGGAAAAAGCATGGAAAATTAACATATGCAAAGGTATGTCTTTATTAAAGCAAAAGACAGAAATATAGGAAGTTGCAGTTTCAGGAGATTTTGAGTAATATTTACCTAGACTGGTGTGAAAACCAAACCCTGGCCACGGGTCAGTTAAGGACAGGAAACCCTCAAGGAAGGATACCCCTCAGTGGACAGCAGGTGCAGAATGGACACCCAGGACAGGACAGGAAACCTTCAGATTAGGAATCAGGACAGGACCTCTCGAACAGGACCCTCAGGACAGGACCAGCACCCGCAGTTCGGAAGCAACGCCTGCGCTCCACCCTCTCTGCAGCTATCGATCAAGACCCCGATTGGGTCAGCGAACTCCCAGCAAAGTGCTCCGCCAGCACTTTAAGGTTTAGTAAAACCTTAGTCTATGGTCCATTTCGGACAGAGTGCTCCGCAGTACTCTGTATCTTCAGTCACCTATTGAGTGCGTTGGGTCAGTGACAGGTCAGCTAAACCAGACAAGTCGGACGACTTCCCTAGGTAAACCCAGGGTAGTTATACTGTTTTGGGACGGTGTACCACCCCCCAATGTTGCAAAGTGTCAGAATCCCTCAATTTGGATTGGTCCTAAGGTAGGCTTTGGGTAACACACCAATCAGAATAGAGGCCTAATTTACATCTCTGGGTACCGCCTAGCAAGATTGGGGTTCCCATGAGAAAGCCGCACAGAATACAATGAAGAGAATACATTTTAGTAACAATTGAACATAATCATGATGCTTCGGCTGGGTGAGGTGTCCCTTTCCCAGGGTGGCTCTGGCATCAACCTTCTTTGGCCTGAGTTCAATGCCATAACAACTTCTGGCGAGTCTGCGCAGAAGTACCCTCCAAGATGGACTCCCCAGCCCAGCACCCCTCCGAGTCGAGGATACATGAAAAGTAAGCGAAAACAAATTAATACATAGAAATAATTGTATGTAAACACATCATTGGTCTTGTACTTCAAACTTATCATTATAAAAATATACTATGCAGTTTAAATGTTAGCAACATATACACGCTCACAAGAGCATTACCACGTTATTCACGAAAGCTGTGTATTACGCATGCGCACCCTTTCCCACCAAAACTTATAACTACGTCAGGTCACGTGAGTGTGACTGACGCATGCGCAGAAGAACTTTTCAAGCGGCGGCCATGTTTTAGAGACATGGATTAGTTGTATTAGAAAACACATACGTAAGCTTCCTCTACCTCGTTCGAATATAAAAATAAAAGATTAGTAAGACGTACAATTTATTAATTGATTACACACGGGCGAGGTTCTTGACTCGAGCAAGTCGCGATGCGATGCTTGCTCTATCAATCCCCTCTTTGATATTTACTATCATCACAAAAAATAATGGAACCAGATGCCAACTTCTCACACCTTATACATTTCTATCTCTTCCAACAAGCGATTTAGCTTCTCTTTTTCATTTTTGGTAGGGTGAGAATTTTTCACCTTTTTGTATATCTGATTATTCATTTCCTCTAATTCAAGCTCATCCACACTTCGTTTCACTCCTCTTGCATTCACTTGATGCTTTCCGGTGTGTTTACGACACTTGCAACAGACAAATATGAAAAATAGGATAAGACCTATAATTCCAATTGGCATCAGTACCTTAAACAATAAGCTTTTACCTAAGCTAGCAAACCAATGACCTACATTTGAGAGACCATCTACCAGTCTCTTCCAGGCACTGTCAACCTCGAGTGGTTTGAGTTCCCTTTCCAAATTAGTAATGTTTTTCACATATCTTTTGAGCTGCACACTTTTGTCCGGAATATAAGTGCAACAATGTTGCGCCTTCAACATCCGGCAGACTCCGCCCTCTTTTGCTAATAAGGTGTCAAGAGCAAGTCTGTTCTGCAAAACCATTGATCTGATCGCAACCATTTCGGTATTGACCAGCAGAAATCCATGAGCTGTGTCAGTAGACAACACATCCACTATAGTGGACAATTTGCAAATTCTGTGAGTGTTCAGAACCACTCCCACTCCAGGTATCAGTGCACTGAAAATACTACCCATTATTTCACCTACGCTTTCTCTTTTACTACGCACTAAGCCATTAGTATTTTCACTGCTTCCAGCAACTTTGTTCACATGGTATATTTTCGGGAAGACAATGCCAAAATAGCAGCTTCCATACCAGTGATCCGGCAATTTGAAATAAGCCTTGTCCCCACATATATAATAAATTCCAGGAAACACAGGCTCTGACCCATTTTTGAAACCCCAACCTCCAATTACCTTGTAATTATGTTCACATTCACTGGAACCAATGAAAATGTTATTATAATAGCTAGTCTTCTCGCGGTGAAGACATAGCTTTCCTTTCTTTTCAAAATCCAGCAACAGAGCAGGACCCGCCCCACCATTTGAGGTGCCTTCCATGTTCTCAGCCCATTTTGGCCTTTTCTGTGTTTCGTCATCTGCCTTTCTTTTTATTTTTATTCTCCTCTTCTCTGCCATGTTCAGGAACATCTTTTCCTGCTCACGCAAAGAACAGGTCAAGTTATCTCTGTGTGCGTCACCTATGTCTATATTACCTATAGTCAGGAAGTATTCGCCCATATAGCGAGTAACGTCACTTTTAGTATGTACAGGATTCAAGTTCCCACGTATAGGAAGTTCAGAAAAGATCACGTCATTGTTAGAGTAATAGTACTGTAACGGTCCTCTTTTGTAAAATAAGCTTGCTAAAATGCTACAGGAGATTCCATAGATCAAGGGCAGGTGATGGTATGTCACGCCTTCAGCTACAGAGGTAGGTAGCTTCATGCAGACATAGCAATCTTCAATTTCCATAGTCTCTACATAGTGTATTAACAAGTTTGCGAAAACATTTAAATGCGTTTTATTCTTTACTCCATGATAATGTAGTCCTCCCTCATCTGATGCTTCTAGGTCTCGTTTTGTTTGTCTGAGTGCTCTCTCATGTTTTGCTACACTTTGTGTCGTTAGTTCTTCAGTCTCAGTATTTACAATCTCAGTAGGGTCAATATTAGTATTTTTGCTCACCGCAAAAGGAATGAAAACTGTTAGTCCTATCCAAATTAATATCACTATAACTATACTACATACACATACCTTGCAGCATGTTTTGCAACGACTGCAACTAGGTCTACCATTCACGTTTGAATCAGACATTTTGGCTCAGAAGAAGTTTCTCGACCCCTCTTTGTGTCTTTACACCAGTAGCTTACTTTGTGCAAATTCACGGTGGCTCGTCTTCTTCTTCGGCAGAGTACTCAGCGACTGGTTCTCCGTCGCTCTCGTCAGTTATATCAAGATCTTCAAATTCCTCCAAAACGAGCGTCCATTCAGGAGACTTGTACTTTTTGTTTTGTCTTTTTATTAGATCGCTCCTTCTTTTGGAAGTGTCTTCTGGTTGTTCTGCTATGCGAGCACTTCTCCTTTCTTCTGCACGTTTTTCTTCTACCGTTTTTATTCTCAGTCTCAATTTCTTTATGTATCCAGGCTCAATGTGCTTTCTTTTCTTAAGTCTTTTAGTTGGCACTGAGACTTCGTTCTCTTCTCTTGCCCTTTTATTTTCATTAGTTTGTGGCAATTCTGCTCCTTCTGTTTCCCTTCCTGTCTCACTAGTTCCAGGTCTTGCTTCTATTTCTTCTGCCTGGTTACTAATCTGGCCTTGTTCAGGAGAATTTTGTTTTTGCTTTTCGAATGTCTCTGTTTCTGTTTCCTGAACACTTTCTCCTAACCCTATCTGATCCTGTTCGAGCACTTCGTTCTCTTGATTTTCTTCCGCTCGAATCTCTTTACTAGGTCTAATCTGTCCCTTTTCGATATCAGGAGTCAGTGGAGGAGTATCGATCACTTGTTCTGTCCCTGTCTGACCTTCTCCTTCCTCAGTTTTGATGTGAATCTCAATACCCTGAGGTTCTTCGCCTGTGCCTTGCTTTTCCTCTCTATTCCACTCTCTACCTTTCAAAATTCGTTCGCTTGTTCTGATGGGGTCTTCGGTAAGGTCAATCAGTGGTATCCACTCATCTGGCCATATGCTTGTCAGCTCGTCATCAGCTACTTCTGGACCAACCTTTGGGAACTCTTCAGCAGGCTGGACTCTTGGTAGCTCGTCATCAACTACTCCTGGACCAACGTCTGCGGACCCCTCAGCTTGACTGGTACTGGGCTGTACGTCGTCAGTTACTTCTGGTCTTGCTTCTGCAGGCCCCTCTGCTGGACCGTCTTCTTCTCCAGGCTCTTTGTCGGGTTGTACCTTCTGGGTGTGGCTGGCGTGGATCCAATGGGGAACACCTGCACACTTCACTGCTGTGGTCGTTACCAGGATCACTTGGCGCTTCTCTCCCCACCTCGGTTCCAGGCAGCTCGACCGAGTATGCTTCTTTATTTTGACCCAGTCTCCGGGAACCAGTTTGTGGAGAGGAGTCGTTGGATTGGCGACGGCGTCTTCTCCGATCTGGCGAGAGATATAACGCACTTGGTCACCTAATCTCTTGCAGTATTCAAGCACCAAATCATCAGTAATACTCAACAGTTTGCTTCCTGGTACCCATGCTTGTCTCATTACTCTTCCCATCAAGATCTCATGAGGGCTCAGGCCTGTCTTTCGGTCTGGAATACTTCGGAGTCCCATCAGAACCAGAGGCAGGGCCTTCACCCAGGTCATGCCAGATGCATCACACAATTTCGCTAGTCTTGTTTTGATAGTCCCGTTTATTTGTTCCACTACTCCAGATGCCTCTGGACGATATGCACAGTGGAGTTTTTGCGAGATCCCAAATGCCTTACAGAGTTGGTCTATGACCTCATTCTGAAAATGTCGGCCTTTATCTGATTCAATAGTGACTGGAACCCCGAATCTAGGTATCAGTTCTTTCAGTAAACACTTGGCTACTGTCAGTGCGTCACTTTGGGGAGTAGGGTAAGCTTCCACCCACTTTGAAAATAGGCAGACAATGACAAGGACATAACGCTTCCCTTCACAACGTGGCATGGTGATGAAATCAACTTGTACTCTCACAAAGGGACCCGCTGACCTCCCAATTTTCCCTAGTTCCACTATTGTTCTCTTGCCTGGGTTCATCTTTTGACATGACAGGCACCTCTGGCAGAGGGACTCTGCTACCTTCCTGAACTTTTTACTATACCAAGTCTGTTGGAATACCAGAATCATGGCGTCCCTACCAATGTGTGATCCCTCATGTATCAATCTCGCCATTGTGCCAAGCAAGTGTCTGGGTAACACAGGCATACCATTTGGGCCCAAGATGACACCATCCTCACGTCTTGGTCTACACCCGTCTTCCTTCCACTTCTCTCTCTCTTGCCAGGGTGCCGCCTGCTGCCATTCTCTCACTTCATCCCATGTAGGCACTTCTTCAAACACTCGAAGTTGGCAGCTGGTTCCAGGCCCCCCCCGTTTTGGATTTATGATATATCGATCCCTGGCGCATAATTTTGCCACTCGATCAGCAAAATCATTTCCCAAAGATACAGGGTCAAAGTCCTTCTTATGGGCAACACACTTGACCACTGCCAGTTCCTTTGGTAACTGGATTGCCTCTAAAAGGTCTTGAACAACTTTTCCATTTCGAATAGGGGTACCTGATGAAGTCAGGGACTCCCTTTGTAGCCATAATTGGCCAAAGTCATGCACAACCCCAAAACAGTACTGACTGTCAGTATACACTGTTAGGCGTACGTTTTTCCCCAATTTGCAAGCTTTTATCATAGCAATCAATTCGGCTACTTGTGCAGACTTTACTTCAAATAAATAACCTGCTTCTACAATTTTGGTTAAGGAGACTACCGCATAGGCAGCACTCAGGCCTCCTTGTTCATGCCTTAGGCATGAACCATCCACAAACAATTCCATGTCATGTTTAGGCAAAGGTGTTTCTTTAATGTCTGGGCGTGGCTTTGTGCAAAACTCTGTTAAATCAATGCAGTTGTGCTCCTCTTCCTCCCCATTTTCCATATTCATTGAGTCGGGAAGCAGAGTAGCGGGGTTCAGAATGTTGCACCTGACAATGTTTATATTCGCTGCACCCACGAGAATCCTCTCGTATTTAGTCAGCCGACTAGGGGTGAGATACTGAGTTTTCGTTCTTGTTAACAAAATTACCACTCCATGTGGAACATACACAGTTACAGGATGTCCCATGACAATGGATTCACTCTGCTCTAAACTTGTGCAAGTAGCAGCTACTGCTTTCAGACATCCTGGTAATCCAGCAGCCACTGGATCCAGGGTGGCAGAGAAATATGCCACAGGCCTTCTTGTTGTGCCATGTTCTTGGGTTAGGACTGCCAACGCGCAATTATCGCGAGTGTCACAGAACAGGGCAAATTCCTTGGAATAGTCTGGCATTCCCAACGCAGGGGCTGTACACAGACAATCTCGCAATTTTGTGAAGGCTGTTAAGCTTTCATCATCCCATTCTACGATATCCGGTGTTCCTCTCTTGGTCATTTGTATCAAAGGCCTAGCTAGGACTGCAAATCCCACAATCCATTGCCTGCAGTATCCTATCACTCCAAGGAACATTCTGATTTCTTTCTGAGTACGGGGTAACTGCATCTTTTGAATTATTCTTACTCTTTCTGACGTTACTTTCCTGATGCCTTTTTCTATCTGGTGCCCCAGATATTTCACTGATTTTGCACAGAACTGTAATTTTTCAGGGGCCACTTTATGTCCCTTCTCACTCAGGTGATTCAGTAGGGCAATGGTGTCAATCACACAGTCCCTATGACTTTTGGACGCCACCAAGAGGTCGTCAATGTATTGCACCAAAACAGAATTTCCAGGTAAGACCAAAGTTTCCAAGCATTTTTTCAAGATCTGATTAAAGATAGAGGGGCTCTCTGTGTACCCTTAGGGGACCCTGTTCCAGACATACACGTGACTGTTGAAGGCAAATGAGAAAAGAAATTTGCTGTCTGGATGCAAGGGAATGGAAAAGAATGCATGACACAGGTCTATCACAGTGAACCACTCAGCATCCCAGGGAATCTGGTACAGAATCACTGCCGGGTTCGGGACAATAGGGCAGCAAGGAATCACTATCTTGTTTACCTTTCTTAGGTCCTGCACTACTCTGTACTTGCCACTAGGCTTTTTGATGCCCATAATCGGTGAGTTGCATGGGCTACTCATTACTTCCTGTACGATGTTTCCTTCTAGCAATTTTTGTATTTCCAGGGCAACACCAGCTCTCACTTCGGCATTCATTCTGTAGGGTTTAGTATTAGGATATACTGCATTGTCCTTGATGGCTATCTGTATGGGGTCTACGTTTTTCATTAATCCTACATCTTTTCCGGTAAAGTCCCATACCTCTGGCTTCACTGTTTCTTGGAGTTCTTTGGGCAAATCCTGCATAGTCATTCGTTTAATTTCTGAGTCCGGTCTGATTAACATTAATTTATAAATGCCATCTTCATCTGGGGTCTGAATTTCAACACCCTTTGGTGTGCAAAAGATGGTACAGTTCATTTTGCACAGCAAATCACGTCCCAGTAAGTTCACTGGACTGGTGTCACAAACGACAAATCTATGCATTTCTTTGAAGTTTCCAATTGAGATCTCCATGGGCTCGGTAACAGGAGTACTAATCAATTGATTAGATACACCCACTACTTGGATGGCTTCTCCCGAGAGGGGTAGGTTTGGAACGTCCACTGTTCTCACAGTAGAACGGGTAGCGCCAGTGTCCAACAGAAAAGTGACATCATTTCCGTCAACCTTTCCTTCAATGTATGGTCCGGACTGGTCTACCGGCAAGGAGGCGCCAAGTACGCACTCCTCGTCCTCCCCTCTCAGGCCCCGTCAGTACTGGTCATCACAAAGGAAGGTATCGTTTAGTAAATACTGCGAAGTTGCTGTATTTCTGTTCTCATTGCTTTCCCAAACTTCTACGTCATCACCCTGCGTGGACTTTCCCTTAAATACTTGCTTTGGTGCTCGGGGCAACTGAATCGTTTTTACCTGTTGTTGTGTCTTTCTTGGTCTTTCTTTCTGCGTCTGTGGAGTTAAATCAGGTGTTTGGGAGTTATAATCCTGCAAATAGGGACACTTGTCTCGCCAGTGTCCAATTTCCCCGCACTGATGGCAGGGAAATTTCTTCTTAGCCTCCTCCCTGCTCATTTTGGGCCGGGGCTTGCCTCCACCCCCTCCCCCAGGACCTTGGTTCTGAGTAGTTTTGGCCATTTTACTCAATTGTTTTTCCTGCTGTTCTGCGAGCTTCACTTCAGCCCACATAACCTTCTCCTTGAGAGCCTTTTTCTTTTCTGCCATCTCGTCCTCACAGTACTTGGCGTACCGTAGGACCTCATCCATCTTTTTAGTATGCCAACATATTTTGTTATCTTTTATCCACTGACAAATTTCGGGTCTTAAACCATTTACAAACCTGTAAATAAAATGTGTCATATCCTTCATCTCGATGTTGTCTATACCGCTGTATGTTTTGAACACCTGCAACAGCCTTTCGTAAAAGGAGTGCACTGTCTCGTCTCTTTCCTGTGTGGTTCTATCTATCTTGGTCCAATCAGTTTCCTTTGCTGGCACTTTTATTTTCAAATGCTGAATTACTTGTTCATATTTTTTCATCACTTCTTTCGATGGTTCCCCTGTGTTGCCATCTCTCGGGTATTCTTCACTAGGCCAAGCTATGGCTATTTTACACTCGGTCCACAGATCTACCGGGACCACAATGTCGAAAAACCCATCCAGGTCTTTCCACAGGCATTTTTGCACCTTTACGAACCTTTCCACCTGCCTGTACCAGTCTACTGGTTTTTCGCGCAATTTGGGGAAATCGTTAGTAAAGGACACAATATCCTGTCTGGACCATGGAACGTGCACATACTTCCCACCTGGTACTTCGCGCATAGGGCATAACTGTTCTGGTTTTTCAGCTTCTTTTAGCAAAAATTCGGGAGTTGCCTGCCTAGACCTGGCCTCGTCCTTTTTCTTGGCCCATCTGGCTTTCCACCTTTCCACATCTCCCCATTTTTGCAATACAGTCAATAGTTCCTTGACCTGTGCTTTCTTCCCTGAAACATTTAAGTTTTCCAAATCTTTGTCTGAGAAATCTGCCCTATATGGTTTCTGCAGCGGTTTCGATTTTGAAATATCTATTCCCATGCTAGCAGCAGTGTCTGTCAGTTTTTCATGAAGCACTCGAGTATTTCGAGTGAGACTCTTGCAGATAAACAGCATTTCGTCTTCAGAGTAGGTATTTAATCTGTCTAACCCTACGTTTCCTGCCATCAACTCCTCTATTTCTATTCTCAGCTTGTAGAGGTCTAAAGGCTTCGTTGGAGACGCTTGTTTTTCAAATTCTCGACTCCATCTTTCGATTGCTTCAGGAGTCACCATTGTGACACTCTTAGTACCTGAGGTCGATTCCATCTGGATTTCCCTCGCATTAAAGGTATTCTGTCTTTTCTGTATCCTTTTCCCTGTATTTCTAACGGGCAGATCTAGTAGCGAGACCTCCGACTCGCACTCACTAGTCTGGTCATCTACAATTAAGGGCTCTGGTCTGGGCGGTGCAATGACAGGAGTAATTACGGGAGGTTTCGGACTTCCTTGACGGTCCCCGTACAACGGAACCACCGGTCCGATCGTTACTGGGATCGTTAAGGCTTCAGGACTTGCATTTAGCTGTGACATTTTCCGTATTATCTCAGCTCTCTGATTTCCTAGCGCTTCTCGCTCTTTCTCTTCTAATAACCTGTCCAAAGTGTTTCCATACACCACCTGTGGGGTTAGAATGGGAGGATAACTCGGGGCAGTGGGATGTGTCTCACTTGGTCCTCCGCCATAATTAGGTTTCTGAAACAGACTTCCTGTGCCTGGAATTCTCGGATCTTCCTCACTCTGGGGCTGTAATAACGGGATTCCTGAACCCACGGACCTCACCTCTCCTCCATATGGGGGACGAGGGAAAAAATCTCCTTCACGTGAATATCTTGTTTCCCCATCCACGGGTCTCCTGGGGTAAATACTTCTGGTTTCTATGGGTCCCAGGTTCTCAGTATAAGGAGGAACTAGATAATCCCCTCCTACACTTGCGGACCTGACCTCCTCCCTTTGTAGGGGTCTCTGGGGAATATCTCCTGCACTCGAAGGTCGGTGTCCCTCATTATAAGGAGGCGGACTTCTCATGCACATGTCATCTAACAATTCGTCATCTGACTCTCCCAGGGGCCCCCAATGTTTAGTCTTTTCTGTTCTTTTTCCCCCCCCAGGAGGATCTTCTGCTGGCATCATGGGAAACAGTCCCTCAACAATCATGCTCTGTCTCCATTGTTTCATCTTTTTATCTCGGGATTCTTGTCTCAGCTTTGGGTAATACTTTGTCAGCCCTTTGTCCATTCGGGGCTTCTCTCTTTGGAAAGCCTCAATCTCCCATTCCTCTAATGCCTCATACTGCGTTAGTCTCGGTCTGGGATGTAATTCATTCATTCGGGTTCTTAAATTGAACAAGATCCTACCATTAAAGGTACCTTCTAACGGAAAGGCCATTATTCCGTCGTCTTCTGTGTACTTTACCCAATTTTCTAACCACACACACGTATTGTACCCTCTGTCAAACATCATGAAAGAGGCGGGAGTATTTGGTGGTGGGATAACAATGCCCTCTCTAGTTTTAATCAGCTTGTCCTTTTTGAAGTAATTCTTTACCTTATTTACAAGGGACATTTTTCGCTTATTTCCGTACATAATATCGTATCGATTAGCTTTCCACTGATCCCTTTCAAACCCTTGGTTTCTTGGATCGGGTCTAGTCTCTGGAGAATACGAGTGCCACATACGATTTATACACTTAACTTTGTTTACAAATTACCTCCAATCAGAATGCGTCTTGGAATTCCGTGCGACCAATTGGTGCACGCGTTAAAATATTTTCGGCCAATGGGTGCGCGGCCTTTTCGCGAGACAGTTCTCACGCTTCGGCGCTCACCCCTCCTTCACAATTCCAGCCCCGCTACCCGCCCGCTGTATCTACCAATCCCAGCGCGGCACGGAGTGACGTCAGAGACGCTTTGCGACTGACTCCCTCCCTTCACAAGGTAACGGAAACTTTCTTTCTTTCTAAAGTGCTAGTGCTTGGTTATTTTACAACGAATTTATAATCAACAAAATTGGACACTTGTTACACTGCTCGACTTTTGGTTCAGTGCAAATAAGGAGACCCTCAGAGAAGTCAATGTCTGCTTGGAAATTGCGGTGTATTTGTTTCATCCGCCCCACATTGACATTCACGCAGTTATCATAGGGTTATTCCTGTTAGTGTGTACTGCTAGCCTCATCCAGAGGCACCTCCAGTCTCGAGTGCAGTGTCCAGAGACAAAAGGACTTCCCCCAAAAAGTTTTAAAAATGAAAAAGGGTGCCCTGAAAAATTTATTATAGGGCAAACTTTCATTGAATAAAAAGGTTTGAATACTCAATTGTCGGCCGCGTTACCAGGCCGTGTAGTATTACTGGGTTATGATTGTCGACATGTTTCAGCTCTATTGGGCCAGGAGGTCTGTAGAGCTTTCGTCAGGACTTACAAAAAAGATAAAGACAAACAAAATTTACATACACATAAGATGCTACTCACACGAGTTGTGCGGTAATTCCAAAACTCATTGCATTTGTATGAGTATTGTGTTCTTTACGATCTATGAAAGAATATACAGGTAAAAGTTTCCTTAGTTAGAAACAGTCGTTTTAAGAATAGGGTAAGTGCAGTAAATTAGCTAGTGGTATAATTCCCACTAGTGTTACTCGTGAAGGGTTTTTCACGAGGAGCATAAAAAGTTCAGGTAATAATTTTATTGACTCTGAGGTTGCTCGTAAGGGAAGGAAAAAGGGGGGAAGCTATGAACTCGTATTCATTATAGAAAGCAAGCGCTAATTAATATCAACATTTACTGTTTCAATGCTATGTTGCTGCTGGCCAAGGGGGCTCTTTCCACCTCGGGTCGAACACCATGTTCGTTCAACCCGGGGTGGTGTGAGTGCCCTTCTATTCTCATTCCCATTCTAAGTGGTGCCAAGCTATATTGTCATTTAAACCAGATTCAAAGGTACGCAAACGGTCCACCCATCTTTGCTCCTTTTCGTACAGTACTTTTTCGGCATTGCCGGATTTATTGGTCAGCATTTCGATGACTGTCCATTGCATTTCCTCATGAGAGTGGTTCTTTTCCACATAGTGGGAGCACAGCTTGGTTGTATTCTTTTTCAGCCTGATGTTACTCTTGTGCTCTCCTATTCTGAGCTTGACTTTGCGGCAGGTCATCCCGATGTATTTTTTCCGGCACGGGCACTGAATCATGTAAATAACATGCGATGAATTACAGTTTGTGAACTGTTTCTGAGTTGATAAGCCGTATATTTTCTCCTTTTTCTGACCGAGGTCCTTGCTCTGCCTTAGCTCTGCAGCACATGACGGCATCCCCCGCAGGAAGCAGAGTTCTCAATTACGGCAGGTAAGAACTCCAACTACGTTGTAATAGCGGGCTCCAACAACGTGTAGATTTGCACGCAAGGGCGTATAACAGCCCCAGACAGTAAATTTGCCCATGTGTCGTCATGAGTAGACCACCCGCAACCCCTAACTAATGATAAAAGCATCAGTGACAACATATGGCCATACAGTTTATAACCTATCTGTAATGCGCAACCCAGAGGAGAGAATAGAAGGGCACTCACACCACCCCGGGTTGAACGAACATGGTGTTCGACCCGAGGTGGAAAGAGCCCCCTTGACCAGCAGCGACATAGCATTGAAACAGTAAATGTTGATATTAATTAGCGCTTGCTTTCTATAATGAATACGAGTTCATAGCTTCCCCCCCCCTTTTTCCTTCCCTTACGAGCAACCTCAGAGTCAATAAAATTATTACCTGAACTTTTTATGCTCCTCGTGAAAAACCCTTCACGAGTAACACTAGTGGGAATTATACCACTAGCTAATTTACTGCACTTACCCTATTCTTAAAACGACTGTTTCTAACTAAGGAAACTTTTACCTGTATATTCTTTCATAGATCGTAAAGAACACAATACTCATACAAATGCAATGAGTTTTGGAATTACCGCACAACTCGTGTGAGTAGCATCTTATGTGTATATAAATTTTGTTTGTCTTTATCTTTTTTGTAAGTCCTGACGAAAGCTCTACAGACCTCCTGGCCGAATAGAGCTGAAACATGTCGACAATCATAACCCAGTAATACTACACGGCCTGGTAACGCGGCCGACAATTGAGTATTCAAACCTTTTTATTCAATGAAAGTTTGCCCTATAATAAATTTTTCAGGGCACCCTTTTTCATTTTTAAAACTTTTTGGGGGAAGTCCTTTTGTCTCTGGACACTGCACTCGAGACTGGAGGTGCCTCTGGATGAGGCTAGCAGTACACACTAACAGGAATAACCCTATGATAACTGCGTGAATGTCAATGTGGGGCGGATGAAACAAATACACCGCAATTTCCAAGCAGACATTGACTTCTCTGAGGGTCTCCTTATTTGCACTGAACCAAAAGTCGAGCAGTGTAACAAGTGTCCAATTTTGTTGATTATAAATTGAGTATTTTGGGGAAAGAAACGGACACTTCAAATCCTCATCCCTCCCTGTTGATTAACTGTATTTTACAACGAATACACATTCGCCACAGTGCTCAAGTGTCTAGACAGGAAAGATTTCTTTTACTGCAAGTAAACTACTTCCATTTACTTTTCACATGCTGCGGGTAGATCTCTTCCGCCTACCCTTCACTCTAGCATAAGTGAACCTGTTACTTCCCTAGACCCATCCACTCTTTTCCAGGATATATCCGAGTCTAAGGTTTCCCAGCGGACCCCTTTGCTTTCACTCAAGCTCCGATGAACCTGCTACTCTTCCGATGTGACCCTTGCTAGGTTACGCCACTATTGGAATTTTGCCAATGAACCTCGTTACTAACATTTATTCACACATGTATTCAGGAAAAAAAACCCTAGTTAGTGCTTCTGGTTTTCTACTTAACCTGCACCTAACTTTCCTTGAGCCTGCGACCTCAAGGCAATGGATTCTATTCACCACTTGCCTATTCAATTCCCCGGGGAGTTCCGACAACACTTAACGATACGTTTTACATACGCTTGGATAAATACATATAACAATATAAGAACAAGAATAACAATTTTAAAACAATTCATAAATTTTCAAAAGCAGCGCATTCTCAAGAGATTGACCAGGTCCCTCGAAATGGCCGCTCTTATAGCAGCATCAATATACTAGCAGCTACCGACTTGACTTAGCTTAACTAGTCCTACCTAACCTTTAACTAGTCCCTAACCTTTAACTAGTCCCTAACCATCCTCTGCTTACCAGAAAATACTGATAGAGCGCGCGGGTCACCCGACCAATAATTTCGCCGCTTCGGGCCCATATATTTCAAATCACCATATACATTGATCAGATGACCTCACACTCTGCTATCAGGTATTTGTGAGTTCCCTTCGTTATTCTTCAGCGTACCCGACTTACCATCCACCGACACGGGTACCTATGACCACCATGGATCAGGGAGCTAGCTGTAAAAGGAAAGGCAGCAAAATACAAACCCAACAAAATAGTATTCAATACCTTTTGTAAAATGACCACGGACAACTGGAAGTTTATCTAATTTAGTAAAATTCTGAAATCATCAAATTCACAGTAAATAAGCAATCGATAATCAGAAGAACAGAAAGTACATAGCTGAATAGCAAATAAGTCAGAGCAACCATTTATAGACTTATGGAATCAGGACACACTTGAATGAAGGATCAGGAATTAGAACGTTGTAAGATGAATCACTAAAGATGGGATAGGCTTTGATTAGGACTAGTATTCTAGAATTATTTCAAGGGAATAAGACAGGAGTTCGGAACATTTATATAACTATAGGGGAGTCTATGAAGAGAGACACGCTATGCTTTAAGGCAAAAGTTCTTTAGACAGTTTAAGTAAGGAGGTTCTAGACCATATCAGGAAATGACAAACTGCAATGCAAAATATAATTTCTAACAGATAGGATAACATAGGAACACGTTATGGAACAAATGCAAATGACCTTATGATTCAATGGTTGCGGAAAAAGCATGGAAAATTAACATATGCAAAGGTATGTCTTTATTAAAGCAAAAGACAGAAATATAGGAAGTTGCAGTTTCAGGAGATTTTGAGTAATATTTACCTAGACTGGTGTGAAAACCAAACCCTGGCCACGGGTCAGTTAAGGACAGGAAACCCTCAAGGAAGGATACCCCTCAGTGGACAGCAGGTGCAGAATGGACACCCAGGACAGGACAGGAAACCTTCAGATTAGGAATCAGGACAGGACCTCTCGGACAGGACCCTCAGGACAGGACCAGCACCCGCAGTTCGGAAGCAACGCCTGCGCTCCACCCTCTCTGCAGCTATCGATCAAGACCCCGATTGGGTCAGCGAACTCCCAGCAAAGTGCTCCGCCAGCACTTTAAGGTTTAGTAAAACCTTAGTCTATGGTCCATTTCGGACAGAGTGCTCCGCAGTACTCTGTATCTTCAGTCACCTATTGAGTGCGTTGGGTCAGTGACAGGTCAGCTAAACCAGACAAGTCGGACGACTTCCCTAGGTAAACCCAGGGTAGTTATACTGTTTTGGGACGGTGTACCACCCCCCAATGTTGCAAAGTGTCAGAATCCCTCAATTTGGATTGGTCCTAAGGTAGGCTTTGGGTAACACACCAATCAGAATAGACTATTTGGAGGCCTAATTTACATCTCTGGGTACCGCCTAGCAAGATTGGGGTTCCCATGAGAAAGCCGCACAGAATACAATGAAGAGAATACATTTTAGTAACAATTGAACATAATCATGATGCTTCGGCTGGGTGAGGTGTCCCTTTCCCAGGGTGGCTCTGGCATCAACCTTCTTTGGCCTGAGTTCAATGCCATAACAACTTCTGGCGAGTCTGCGCAGAAGTACCCTCCAAGATGGACTCCCCAGCCCAGCACCCCTCCGAGTCGAGGATACATGAAAAGTAAGCGAAAACAAATTAATACATAGAAATAATTGTATGTAAACACATCATTGGTCTTGTACTTCAAACTTATCATTATAAAAATATACTATGCAGTTTAAATGTTAGCAACATATACACGCTCACAAGAGCATTACCACGTTATTCACGAAAGCTGTGTATTACGCATGCGCACCCTTTCCCACCAAAACTTATAACTACGTCAGGTCACGTGAGTGTGACTGACGCATGCGCAGAAGAACTTTTCAAGCGGCGGCCATGTTTTAGAGACATGGATTAGTTGTATTAGAAAACACATACGTAAGCTTCCTCTACCTCGTTCGAATATAAAAATAAAAGATTAGTAAGACGTACGATTTATTAATTGATTACACACGGGCGAGGTTCTTGACTCGAGCAAGTCGCGATGCGATGCTTGCTCTATCAATATGAATACCTAAGTATTTAAAGGAGTCCTGGAACACCACCAGTGGGCAGCCCGGAGGGAGCCACGGCGCGGCTCCCCTTAGCACATATAAGACCGATTTGGACCAATTAATAGTATACCCAGAGATCTTTCCAAAAGCATCACACATCTCAAGAAGCACCGGTATGGAACTTTCAGGGTCCATGAGGTACACTAGAATGTCGTCCGCATAGAGGGAAATTCGGTCTTCACATCCCTCCGCCCACCGAACACCTCTCAGCAAAGGGGCCTCCCTAATCCACGCCGCGAGGGGCTCCAACACTAATGCAAAAAGAAGCGGCGACAGGGGGCATCCCTGACGCGTCCCTCTCGCCAGCGACACGGCGTCCGACATGTGCCCATTCACCGCCACACACGCCAGAGGTCCGGTATATAGGAAGCGGATCCACGCGCAGAACTTAGGGCCGAAGCCCAAGTGCGGTAGGGCTGCAAAAAGGTATCTCCATTCCACCAGGTCAAAGGCCATTCTTGCATCTAGGGATATGACTGCCGACGGTTCCGACAGGGTGTGTGCCCGAGCCAACGCGCCATGCAGTCGCCTGAGGTTGAGCGCCGTGTTCCTATTCGGCATAAAGCCTGACTGGTCCGGGTGAATTAATTGCGGGAGGTGCGCCATCAGTCTATTTGCAAGCATTTTTGCCAGTATTTTCGCCTCCGCATTGAGCAGCAATATTGGGCGATAAGAGGTACACTCAGACGGAGGCTTACCGAGCTTCGAGATAGCCACTATTGTGGCCACTCTCTGGTCTATCGGCAGTTCACCTCTACCTAAGCTGTCGGTGAACATTTCAAGCAAGTGTGGACAGATAGTGTCTGCCATTTGTTTGTACAATTCTATCGGGATCCCGTTGGGTCCCAGTGCTTTTCCTGGCTGTAGTGATCTGATTGCAGAGTGTAACTCATCCTCCGCGAGCTCAGCCTTGAGCTCCAAGGACGCCTCCTGTGTGAGCTTGGGCATTGCTATGTCCTTTATAGAGGCTGCTGCCTCAGCTTCCGACATGCTCGACGACGATGTATATACCTCCCGGAAATGTCCAGCCAGGGTGCGTACTATGGCTCGCGGGTCTGATGTGAGATGACCCTCTGCAGTCCGCAGTTGCGCTATATTCCTGGTGCCTCGCTCTCACCTATCCAGCCAGGCTAAAAGCTTCCCTGCTTTATCCCCAACATCGTATATTTTATGCCTGGTCGCTGTAAGGTCGGACGTCGTCTCCTGTCTGAGATGTTCCCTGTACTGTTGTTGTTTAAGGTGTAATGCGTGCGTCGAGACCGGTGTAGGGTCAGTCATGTGATCAGTGTCAGCTGTATTTAATTCTAGCTCTAAAGTCATGAGGTCCTTCTGTTTCTCTCGTTTGTGGCCTGTGATGAAAACTATCGCCTGCCCCCTGATAACTGCCTTGTAAGCCTCCCATAGAACTGACGGGGAGTCAACAGATGTTATGTTTCCGCAAAGAAACATTTTGTGGCTTTACGGATTTCCTTACGTATTTTCGGGACTTGCAAATACCCTGGGTAAATAGGGTAGAGCCTCTTGCGGGATTTGTGATGGTAAGAATAGGTTAACACTACAGGTGAATGGTCCGATATACCCCTGTGTTTGATCGCAATGTCGTCAACATTTTGCAGACTGGTCTCCGAGGTCATGAAATAGTCTATCCTAGACAGACTGTTGTGCGCAGTGGAGTAAAATGTGTACTGTCGCGCTGCGAGATGGGTATACCTCCATACGTCAACCAGCCCCAATGCCTCTGTAAAGCTCTGTAAGCGGGAGACACCTGGTGTCCGTGTCCTCACTGGATGTCTGTCTACGCTGGCGCCCATCGTGGCATTAAAATCCCGCCCAATAAGAAGGTCCCCTTCCGGCAGAGACAACACAAATTCACTGAGGGCTGGGAGTGACACTGCGTGGAGTACCAGGGGGATGTAAACTGATATCACATTAATGGGCCTACCTTCCCACTGACCCTGTATTGCCGCAAACCTCTCCTGATCATCCTTCCTGGTTTGAAGTACTATGAAGGAAGAGTTTTTCCGTATCAGGATACCCATTCCTCTGGATCCCGACGAGAATTCGGAGTGTACCACTATCTTGTACCCCCACCTGTCTAACGCCTTGCATGCTGCGCCCATGAGGTGTGTTTCTTGCAGGAGTGCTAATGTGGGAGCCTGACGCTTTAGGGCCCGAAGTGCCAGCCCTCTTTTAATTTTGTCCCCTAGCCCGTGTACATTCCATGTAAGTAGTGTGAGAGAGGTTACTGGAACTTCATGGGCCATGCCCTGGGTATTAGCCATTGGGGTGCACGTCGCCATGGGTGTGGTAGAAAATGAATGTGAGCTGTATCCCAGTCGTGTAATGCTGGAATCTGCCAGCCTGAATACATAACACTATTTCGTCATTGCCGGTGCAAACTACAACAAAGAAACACAAAACCCTTATTCCCCAACCCCGTGCCCCCCCCCCCCTCCCTGCCTCACGGACTTTTAACTGCCCGCCACCCCAACTTAGCAGAGTGCTTCATCCCAACCCAAAACAATGTACTTGTGTGAAGGGGGTAAGAAGTCCAAGGAGAGCGTGACCTCCCCTACCCATCAGGGCTTGCATCAGCCCAGTATCCAGAGTCTGCAATCCTATCTATACATGGGTGTTCATTAATCGTCCATCCTCCCGCGTTTCAGTATTCTCCATGGCCGAGGTCGTCTGCTTCCACCCTCTGCGAACTGTCCTCGTCTGATTGATGATGATCCTGGCTGCTCGACTCTTCGTTGTCGTTCCGACGGCGTTGTCCTCTATTCCCGCGACGCGGTCCCGCCACTCGCCGTCAGCCTTCAAGCCAATCATGGGCCTCCTCTGGTGTTTCGAAAAACCACGTTTTCCCATCTGCTACGACTCTAAGTTTTGCTGGAAATAACATTTAGTAAGGCACTTCTCTAGCTCTCAATGCTTTTTTAACCTCCAGGAAACTGCGACGGCGCCGTGAGACCGCCGCAGTATAGTCCGGAAGAAGGAGATCGATGAGTTTTGTAGACGTATCGGCCGGGAATTTGTAGTATTACATCCCTATCACGGAAGTTGAATAAGCGTGCGAGCACTGGTCTGGGGGGCGCCCCCGGTTTAGGTCTTCCACCTGGCACTCTGTGGGCCCGTTCTACGGAAAAAAAGGTTGAGAGTCCTTTCAGTTGCAGCCTGGTCTTTATTAGGTCCATTTTTTTTACATTCATTTTTTAGAGATATAGTCCCATTATTACATAAATCAGAACAAAGGTGATACTTGAAAATTGTTATACATTGAAAAAATACATGTCAAACACAAATTAAATGTGAAACAAATCGAACATTGTGGTACACAGAGCAACAATAATTGCATACATTAAAAAATCAGTCTTAGTTAACAAAACACAAGCAGCAATTTAGCAATTTTTTGCAAGCAAATTATATAATTTAATTTGATTGTAAACCAAGACTGATTTTTAATGTATGCAATTATTGTTGCCCTGTTTACCACCATATTCGTTTTGTTTCACATTTAATTTGTGTTCGACATGTATTTTTTCATTGTGTAACAATTTTCAAGTATCACCCGTGGTCTGATTTATGCAATAATGTGACTATATCGCAAAAAAATAAAATTGATAGAGCAAATAAATGCTTACGCCCATACAATTCATTTAATGGCCTTCAGCCTGTTAAATAACCTTAACAGCAACTAAAACGTGACGGCTGGTACACCTTTTTCCTGTTTCATTAGTACGGCCCTGTCTAGCCACCATGGGCCAAACCGTTTTCTTGCTATTGCACTAGTGGGCTAGGAGCTCTGGATGGGCCACCGACACAAGTAGCCTTTCAAAGGTGTCTCAGAACTGCCACTGCAGTGTCTGCACACACTTTTTACTGCCATGTCGACCTGGCAAGTGCATCCTCCATTTTCTAACATGTAATGCACCCTTCAGATAGGCCCAAGGTACCCCATGGGCAGGGTGCAGTGTATGTGAAAGGTAGGACATCTACCTGTGTGTTTTACATGTCCTGATAGTGAAATACTGTGTATTTCGTTTTTCACAATTGAAAGGTTGTCTGTCCCATAGGCTATCATTGCAGCTGCACTGTAACATTTTACAAGTGTAACTTTCCATTAGACGAGATATGGAGTTTAGGCATCCTGGACTCAGAATTTTAAAATTCATCTTTTAATAAAGATAATTTTCATATTGTGTGTTTAAAAAATGCCACGTTTAGAAAGTGGAAGCAAAAGGAACACTTAATGGACGGAATGCTGAATTAATCAAACATTCACCCCCAGTCAAGAGATCTGGGTTTAATCCATTGTTCTTTTGCTCACTACGCCACCCCAGTTTGGACCCAGCCATATGCAAATTAGTCTGGACCCTGTTCTCATTGGAACAGTCCAGCCCGAACTGCCAAGCCAGGTCCTCTCTGAACCAGAAACCAGCACTAGCATTTAGAATAGTGGGAGGAGTTATCGCTTGCACCTTAATAAACTGTGGCTGCTTTTCTCAAAGCTGTCTCCCACTCCTGGGGTGAACCTGGCTTGAGCCAGGCAGACCTGGTTTATTTATGCCAGAGGAAGCTTGTTTTGTGCCAATTTCAAAGGGAAATGTGATATAAATATTGGGGCTCTGAACCCAGGACATTGGTACTCTGTAAATTAAGGTACCTGCCAAGAAGAACTGAAGAAGCTGTGAGAAGAGACTACCACTTTTCTGTGTTGGCCTGAAGTGGCTGATGCTATCTTGACCAGTGACTGGACTGAACTGTCTACAACTTCTTTTCCTAAGTATCTCTAAGGGCTTTAGGTAGAACTTGCCACCTGTTCCTGAAGTCTCAGGAACAGAAAATACTTTGTCTTCCTCTGGGTACCATCTGGAACTCTGTGTTTCAGCAGCAGCCACAGAGGGAAAAAGCAACCCGACACGGTCAACGACGCCGCTGCCGGCTCAGTGACCTGAAGGCATTGCAGAGGGCCCCGCCGCATTTTGCACCGCAACCCTGGTCTCACCGTCGACCTCGTCCTACGCTGCCACACCTGGTCTCACCTATGCCACTGTAAGCTGACATTGATGCCGCAGCCAGCACCATGGTTTGGGGCACCAAGTGTAAGTTTCAAGATGCACCACCCGGTCCCACACTGCAGTCTTGGCCCATCAACTTCAGCTAGTCAACCAACGCCGCAGCTTGCACCGTGACCTGTGGATCCTGCACACTGCATTGCCCAGTCTCGCACCGCTCCAGACAACATCGCTCCAGCCACGACGATGCTGCCACTTGCACCGTGACCTGCAAGCACTGCGACGAGCATTGCCCCACTTCGCACCACAGCCTTGTCTCACCGAGGCCGCTGGATGACCGCCACTGAGCTGTTGCCTGTACCACGACCTAAGGGCACTGCACAGCTCTACTTTACACGGCAGCCTCGACTTCAGCACTCCTGACTTCAGCACTCCTGACTTCAGCCTCATGGATTTCGGCCTGCATGCATGTGACTTCAAGGGACCGACGATTCCTGCACCGACCTCCAGAACCGTTGCCGGCTCCTCGGAGCTCATCGCAAGTTCCCCAACGCCATGCATTTCTAAAGTTACTGTATTGCTAGTCTTCCTGACATTATAGCTGGTCCACAAATCCGCCGCCGGCCTGAACCATTGGATTTATTTGTTCACAACAAGGAACTGTATTTAAAGTCTATTTTTTGCATTATTCATATTGTGATAACTGTATGTTAGATTTCTATTGTTTTGGTCTTGTTTTACACAGATGGATGTTGGCTATTTTCTAAAATTGGTGTGGTGTCCTTTTGTAGTGTTTTCACTGTATTACCGACTTGAAAGGATGCCGCTTACAAAAGATACTATGTTGTAAGTCATTGTTTAGCAATACCCCAAGCTCTTCTAGGATGTCTGCTTGTCTGGCCTGCTGTCAGGTTCTGGAGACCTTGGAGGTGTATTGCCATCATAATTTTGGTTTTTGACGAGATCACAGAAAAATGTCTGTACTTCCCTTGACGGGAGTCTGGATCTGGTTACCCCTCTGTTTGTTTGTAATACATCATAGTTGTGTTGTCAGAAAAAGAATGGTTTATGCTAATAACGATGGATGGAGGTATTTTAGGGCTTGCTAAAATGCCTTCAGCTTTAGCATATTGATACTGAAAAGCTTTTCTTCTGAAGATCACTCTCCTTGAACAGTGTGTGTGTTCTCAACAATTTTCCATCAAAGCATCTGCTTAAGGTTTCTAGAATCGTGTTCCATCTCCTAGCACCACCACAAATGGGACCTAAAGGCATTATTGTACATTTGAATTTTTTCCTCCCGGTCTCTTGAATTTTGTGGACATCAAGGGGACTCGTGAGCAGATTAGTTGGGTGCTAGAAGCCTGTAGGAGACCATGATGCACTAGAGGTAGGAAACTTGTCCCACCAGTGAAATAGGCACCTTCTTCAGAGAGAGAATTTTCAAATATATAGGTGAGTCTTTTCTCTGAGGAAAGCACTCTTGCCAGTTGTGTGTAATGTATAGTTTGTAATGTATGTAATGTATACTCAGAACTGATTATACATTTAATTTAGAAGGGTTGTTCTGAAGGTCCTTATCCATAAGAATATTAATTGTTGACAGAAGGTCCTGATGACGTTTCTGAGCTGAGCCAGTTTTCCAAATGCAGATAGACCAAGAAGCCCTTTCAACTTTGGTCAGTTGCTAATGACACAATGCAATTGGAGATCACCAGTGGAAATTACTGGAGTTCAAACAGAAGAACTATGCATTGGTAGTCTGTGTCCATGCCTGCAGGAATTGCCTGTGATTCTTGAATACTGGAATGTCTTTCAGTCGCCGGGATGAAGAAGTGGGTATATTTTTTGGAGTGTAGTCATCCTTTATTTCTTCTTCTTCACACATTTCTGGCACATTTGAATAATCCAGGTTTGGGAATTCTTTCTTTACCTGGAAGCTATAGGAGTATATGCTTTTGTGTGGTTTTTTTCTTCTTATGAGTTTCAGCATCTACTGTGCTGCATTCTTGTGAATGATAAGAACATTTGCAGCTCTGTGTTTTCTGCCTTTAAAAATACTCCTTTCTAGGTGTTGTTGATGTTTCAGGGGCTGTTCTCTATGGTAAGAAACATGGGACCCATTAACCTCGGCCGCAACCTTTGAAAGCTTTCTTGGGAACTCCTTGCACTTCTCAAGCCTCAAGGATTTTGAGGTTTCACCTTTGTTCCATGCATTGTATTTCCTTATCTGTAAATGTGCCAAACATAGAACCTAAAAAAGAGGACTCCCAGTTTTTGCTGGGCTTGAGGAGAAACTATTGTGAGACATAGCTATGAGGACCATCTCCTTTGTGGGCCCATGAACAATACCTTGTGCCGATGAATCTTTGGCAGCACTAACTCCTCCCTATTCTTTGTCTATTCTTTGTGGGCAGACACTTGATGAAGTGGTAGGTAGGTATGAAAGCTTTATTCGGCTGCTATATTATACAGTCATAAAAGCGCATTAAATTAAGCACACAACATATTATTTGCACAATATGAATAGTACAATTAATTTAAAAATTATGGTATGAAAAACTTTATACATACTAAACTATTCCAATAAAAATACTTTCCCTTATGTGAAGTGCTCTGAATAAAATGTACAAAATAGGACTAGATGCATGGTGGTTTGAACAGAAATGTTATCACAATGGCACGGAATTAAAATGCGGGACCAGTCATTCATATTGGGGAATGTCAACAATCTGTGGATAATACCCAATCTTAACCTAGTAAGAAAAAATCTGTCAAAACTTCCTGAAACAAATGATAGATAGGGCTCCATCCCAATGGTAGTACGTAGTACTTGGTGTTGTCTCACAGTTATTTTTGCAAGAATTCGCCGTTAAATCTTTTAGCTTCTAGGGACTGGATGCCCTCAATCTTTAAAGCCTTTCTTGAAATCTCCATCATTAATGATGGGTTGAAAAGTATTCAGGGTGTCCCATTTCGTTCATAAATTCACATACAAATTGAATCCAAGGGATTGTAAGGGCCCCTTTCATTCTCAAAGTGTCTTTTAAGATCTCTCTATTCAACTCGGAATGATCCTTACACCAGATTCTATGCCAGAGAAGGATCGGCTCTAATTTTATCAGGTCTGCAATATGATGTAAAGCCAGCTCCTCATGGCAAATAAGGTTGGGTGTACTAGGGGGAGCAGAGAGAATGTACCTTGCAAATGCATTTTCAATTAGTTGTAGGGGGTAGGTGTCCACAAAACCCCACACCCCCGCCCCATAGGTTGTCATAGTGACCCACTTTGCTTTATATATGTAGAGCAGTTCAGTAGGTGGTTTCCTACATAGCTTTTTAGCAAAAGTTGATACTGCAGCCGTAGATCTTGCGAAAGCTAATTTTTTAGCAGATATGGCAGGGGCCCAAGAATCGAAGTACACCTAGGTAAGAGAAATTTTTTGTAGAGTCTAACTTTTTCCCGTCTATAAACATTTCACCGGTATTCTGCGCCCCTTGCTTAAACCTCATAATGTACCTCTTAGATATATTAGTTTTGAGACCGAGGTCGCTCATAAATGTGCTAAAAATATCCAGGGCTCGCTGGAGGCGGTTTTGACAGCGGACCATCAGTACGGCATCGTCTGCATAAAGAAGTGCGGGGATAGGCCGGCCACCAGCTTGAGGAAAGTCTTTGCCCTGGAGGAGCAGTGCATCTTCATGTCTATTTCTATAAAAGTTAAAAAGGAAGGGGGACAGCACACAACCTTGTCTGACCTCCCTCCTGATTGGGAAGGCTTCTGTGCATTCTCCCTTTTGGCCAAAACACACACTAGCTGACGCGTCACTAAACAGTCGACGTAGGAGCGTAATATTTTGTGGATCAACCTCCCACAGCCTATTATGCTTTACCGAATCAAAGGCCGCGGTGAGTTCGATGAAGGCCATGTATAAACTGCCTTTTTTTTACTCGTGTGTACCTGCCAATCAGTATAGTGAGATTCACAGACTGTTCAATGGTGCCAAGGCCGTCACAAAACCCGTACTGCAGGTTGGGTAAAATGTGTTTTTCCCCAGCTTAGTCTGCTAAGCGTTCCAATAAAACCCTCCCTAGCACTTTGACTGTAGAATCTAGGAGGGTAATCGGTCTATAGCATCCTGGGTCTTCACAGTTGCCCTTTTTGAAAATTGGTATTATTGTTGAATGTGCCCATGTCTGAGGGAGGGTAGATCTTATGCTGGCATTGATAACCTGTGTCAGTATGGGCCCCCACAGAAAGACATTGTGTTTGTACAGGGCGACTGATACCCCGTCGGGCCCAGGTGCTTTACCGCTCCGCACTTTGTGCCAGGGCCCTAGTCACTTCCTCCAAGGTGATTGCTAAATCAATACGTTCACAGTTATCAATATTGTAATCATCCAGATGCCTCCACGGATTCCCTCGGTCATTATATAGCTTGGAGAAGTGGGTAACCCATACTTCTTCCGTAATGGCTATCTTCACAGAAGGTCCTATACTTGAGGTTAGGAAGGGGGTTCTCAGGACCTTCCAAAAAGCTTTGCTATCTTTCTGCTCGGCAGCAGTATGTAGAGAGTCCCAAGCTTCATTACGAAAAGGTTTGTTTTCTTTCTTTTAATACCCTTTTATAATCTGATCTAGCTTAACGTATATCGGGCAAGGATCTTGGCTTTGTGTGTAGTGCCCTTTTTAAATTGGCATATGCCATGGAGCATTTTTTGTCGAACCATCCTGTAGATTTAGGGTGTTTGCTAAACTGGACAGTTAGTAGATTTTTGACCACCCTTGTAATATCTGCAGAACAGTTCACTATCGTTGCATCCAGAGTATCCTCACTTAGACAATTTTCTATCTCATGTTTACACTCTACTAAAACATTTTGTTAACTGATCTGTGTCAACCTTGGACCACTTTAAGGAGACTTTGTTTACTTTATTTAATTCTACAATTCCCAGCATACAAGTATGCAGATCAGGCTTGTTTGGAGAGTACGCATGAGTCTTGATCTTTAAAAGGTGGGGGTAATGGTCGCTTCTAGCGATATCGCCCACCTCAAAAGAAAGGGCCAGATGCGTATGTACGAGTGAGATCAATATATGATCAATGATCGTGGCGAGGCCTCTCCCGTTAAAGGTGGGGAGAAAACCAACTGGGGTGGGCAGGATCTCATTTGCAAACCTGAGGTCTAGTTTGGAGATTAGGTCATTAAATATACCCCCCGCCTTAGAGTGGTTGAAGTGAGTACAACTATCCGCATCGTTAGGGATACTACACAGTCTGTTATCTGTAAGATTACATAGACCACAATTAAAATCGCCCATCAGCAGAGTCATGGTATCTATTCCTTTCCCAATGGATATTTTGGTGACTGTAGCCAGGATGTCTTTCGCTGCTGAGTCAAGATCATTATGGGTAGTATTATTATATAGATTAATCAACAGTATGTGGTGTGTTGCAGTATAGTGTAACTTAACCACATGAAAATAGATACCCCCTGGGTGGTATGTGATCTTACTTGAAGGCAGCTTATTACATATATATGTGGAAATCCCACCTTTTGGCCTCCCACCCAGCCCGTTCACTGCTGATGTACTAAATGTTTTATAGCCATTAATGTCTATGGGTTCAATTGCCCCTGTCTCCTGTAGGCACAAAATGGCTGCGGTCCCACAAAAGCTTCCCAGACTGGGTTCATAACCTTGTCACGTAGCCCAGAAATATTCCAAAAGACCACTAAGCACGTTGTAGGATCTGATGTTGTCGAGGATGTATTGCTGATCGACCATGTTACAGTTGGGAGATCCAAATTAGATATTATTGTTGTCCCTGATAGATCAACATTCTGTTCAGAGGAGTACACTAAGTCCCCCGAAGATGCCTTCCCACTTATACATCGCTCTAGGTGCTTGTGGTTTGGGGGCCTAGTTTGTTTCTCATTACATGGTTGACCCACCTGCTGAGTGAAATCCAGGGTGGTAGTTTCTTGATGCTCCCTCTTTCCTTTGGTGTTACCTAAAGGTGGTGCCAGTCAGTCAACACTGTCCAAATTATAGAGGGGCTCAAAGGAGTTAAATGTTGGAACATCGAATCTATATTATGGGATACCACTGTTCTTATCAAGTACAGGGACCTTCTCAGGCAACCAAAATAAATGGTTGTTAAAAAAAGCCCAGCGAACCCACACTCATTCCCTCTTTTCTCGACATGTGGCGCCTGGACACTTCTAGGATGCTTCTGACCACATCCGGCGATCTTAAAAGGAACCACGACACAGTCTCCTGCCAGTCATTTAGGTGTAGAGCTTACCCAGGGAATTCAGCGAGTCATCTTAAACTCGGAGAATAGCGCGTGAGTGTGGCCCGTCTTAATAGAGAGTGCGTGTAGAGCCTTATTTTTCAGGGAGGACCAATGCTCGAAGACTCCCTGTTGTATCGGGGGGTACATTTGTCAAAACAACTTTATACGGTGTAGCCTCTGGTGGAAGGTGCAGGAAGGTCTGCTCAGATGGATAACTGTCTTTCTGTCTCCCATTGGCCTCCCTTAATTGCTCCCCAGGGTGTTGTCTAATTAAATTTACATGATTCGCCTGGATCATGGTACACGCAGGGCGGGTTGCTTCGCTACATGTCTGCCACCAACCTCTATAAGGGACTGGTTGAGCTGTGGGGCGGACTACGTGCCAGGGGTCATTGGTGCTACTTCACGCTCGAGATTGTGTGTGGGCCTATCTGCTGGCGCGCGGTTTGCTGTATAAATATTGTGAGCAGCATTCATGGCAGGACAGCCATGAGGATTGTTATCTTTAAGCTCTGTTTCGCGGCATGTCTGTTCAGGAGGATATCTAACATCCAGTGAACGTTAACGGCCCCCTCTAGATCCTGTAGCCTTTCTTCTATAGCAGATATCTTAGTTAGCACAAGTCTGATAAGGGTTGAAAGGGTGCCCTCAAGTTTTTCCCAAAAGTCTTACTGGTTTGCATTGGGAGACGCCCCCCGTTATAAGAGTGACCCCCATGAGCTCATGGGCCGCTGTTGATGTGGCTGAACTTAGATTTTCTTGTTCAGTCCCTCGGTTGTTATGCCTTTGATGCAGTGTTTTGTGGGTATTTGGTCCCTGACCTCGTCTTTTTTTGATGGATGCGCTGACCCTTTGCCCTGACTCAACTTCATTTTTTGGCCTCTCGTCTGAACGTTGGGTTTGTTGGTTGTAACCTGACTAAGTACTTCACGGGCAGTCGAGGGTGGGACTAATGGCGTCAACGAGGTTTCTTCCTCCAGGGGCAGTGTGGGCAGTATAGCCTCTTTAGGCGAAGCAGGCTTTGGGGGGCCTGCTATGGAGATGTCTAGTGCTACTGAATGGTGACTTAATGGGAGCAAAGTGCCAACTCGTGGCTCGTGTGATAACCTGCTTTCAGTTATATTAATTTCATGCATTAGGACCGACTCTGCCCTTTGCAAAAAGCCATCGAGGGTCCCAACCACCCCCTTCCCCGTACGGGATTTTCGCTTGCTCATCCTCACCCCCTTGTTATATTATATTCCAGGGGATTATAGGTGTATTCTGAGATTCAACCAAGTTCCTATAGGGGGTGTCTAAAAAGTATAGAAACTAACCACTAGGGGGGATTCACTATTTCGACAATAACAGGCAACAATATGACCAAATTTTCACAATAAAAATGTCAGTACCGTGGCCCAGCCCAGCCTCCTCCAGTCTCTGACGGGCTCAGACGGGTCCGCCCTTGGACGGGCTTCGTCCCACGCACGTCGGGAGAGACAGCGGTATAAGCGCGATGACCCCGCCTCCCCCTCGCTTGTGGCACTCATGAGCAGCTGTGAGGGCAGGTGATGCAGTCTGGGGGTTGCAGTCCTCCCCAGAGTGTGGCTGGTACTGCGGGCTATGCGGTGTGCCCCTCGCTCCTCCCGGGGTTCCTCCCAGGCTTGTGTGGCGTCCAGAGGTGCAGGCTGGCAGGTTTGACAGCAAAAATACACAGAATAAGTCTGAAGAGTTCCAAAATGTCTCTGTTGAATTTTGCTACTAGAACTTTAGAGCTAGCAGCTCTCATTGCTTTGGCCAGCGTCTTATAGATCACATTGCAGACTGAGGCTATCCTCTTGCTGTCTTTTTAATTGATTAGCTGAAGACATTGACCCAAGTGTTTTGTAGCATTTCCTATCTGCCGATATAATCAGGGAATCATGGGGTGGAGTTTTCCTCAAGAAGACTGCGTCAGAAAAGTAAAGGTACTAGGCTCCGGTTGTCCCGGAGCTATGGCTTGTACCATCTGGCTTGTGGTTTTGGAAACCGATCTCAAATATTGAAAAGCTACTTCAGCATTAGCTCGGGTTACTTTAGCATTAGCTTGCCGATAGTCAACCCATTGAATGTGACAATCTTGGACTCCATAGACACACTCCGAGGCGGTGATTATGTACTCATGACTGCCTTGAGAGGATGGATGAATATGGCAGAGCAATATCTCTTCCTTGAAGCAATCCCTTGGGATGAAGAGGCTCCAGTATCCTCGATTTAAATCTCTTTCCTCATCTCCTTTCCCTTGATAGATGCGACTAGAGCTCCTTTCTTCTCTTCTCGCGATGGTCTTCTTTCTCTACTTTCACATTTTATCTGTGCTTTCTGATTTTTGTCCTTTTAAAGGGAGGGTGGTAGTGGTGATAGATCAGCAGGAGGAGGAGGAGAAGTTTATAGAGAAGGCAGAGTGAGCAGTGGAGCGAGACCATCACTCGAAGGCTGGGCATTGTAGTAGTTGCAATGCCCTCTACTGAGTGGTAGTAATCTCTTGACCTAGTGGTTGCTGAGAGATAGCCTCTTCTGTAGGTATGGAGAGCAATAGAAAATGAATTGTTTTTCTGTCTAGTGGTCGGAGTATGACCTCTTGATGCATGAACATGCCAATAGTGACTGGGGGACTATAAAGCTATTGATGTCACTATCTCAATGGTAATGAGAACTTCAGCGTCAAGTTAGCTGCCGGCTCCGTGACCTGAAGGCATTGTAGAGGGCCCGCCGCATTTTGCATTTTGCACCGCAACCCTGGTCTCACCGTCGACCTCGTCCCACGCTGCCACACCTGGTCTCACCTATGCCACTGTAAGCTGACATTGATGCCGCAGCCAGCACCATGGTTTGGGGCACCAAGTGTTAGTTTCAAGATGCACCACCCGGTCCCACACTGCAGTCTCGGCCCATCAACTTCAGCTAGTAAACCAACGCCGCAGCTTGCACCGTGACCTGTGGATCCTGCACACTGCATTGCCCAGTCTCGCACCGCTCCAGACAACATCGCTCCAGCCACGACGATGCTGCCACTTGCACCGTGACCTGCCAGCACTGCGACGAGCATTGCCCCACTTCGCACCACAGCCTTGTCTCACTGAGGACGCTGGATGACCACCACTGAGCTGTTGCCTGTACCACGACCTAAGGGCACTGCACAGCTCTACTTTACACGGCAGCCTCGACTTCAGCACTCCTGACTTCAGTCTCATGGATTTCGGCCTGCATGCATGTGACTTCAAGGGACCGACGATTCCTGCACCGACCTCCAGAACCGTTGCGGACTCCTCGGAGCTCATCGCAAGTTCCCCAACGCCATGCATTTCTAAAGTTACTGTATTGCTAGTCTTCCTGATATTATAGCTGGTCCACAAATCCGCAGCCGGCCTGAACCATTGTATTTATTTGTTCACAACAAGGAACTGTATTTAAAGTCTATTTTTTGCATTATTCATATTGTGATAACTGTATGTTAGATTTCTATTGTTTTGGTCTTGTTTTACACAGATAGATGTTGGCTATTTTCTAAAACTGGTGTGGTGTCCTTTTGTAGTGTTTTCACTGTATTACCGACTTGAAAGGATGCCGCTTACAAAAGATACTATGTTGTAAGTCATTGTTTAGCAATACCCCAAGCTCTTCTAGGATGTCTGCTTGTCTGGCCTGCTGTCAGGTTCTGGAGACCTTGGAGGTGTATTGCCATCATAATTTTGGTTTTTGACGAGATCACAGAAAAATGTCTGTACTTCCCTTGACGGGAGTCTGGATCTGGTTACCCCTCTGTTTGTTTGTAATACATCATAGTTGTGTTGTCAGAAAAAGAATGGTTTATGCTAATAACGATGGATGGAGGTATTTTAGGGCTTGCTAAAATGCCTTCAGCTTTAGCATATTGATACTGAAAAGCTTTTCTTCTGAAGATCACTCTCCTTGAACAGTGTGTGTGTTCTCAACAATTTTCCATCAAAGCATCTGCTTAAGGTTTCTAGAATCGTGTTCCATCTCCTAGCACCACCACAAATGGGACCTAAAGGCATTATTGTACATTTGAATTTTTTCCTCCCGGTCTCTTGAATTTTGTGGACATCAAGGGGACTCGTGAGCAGATTAGTTGGGTGCTAGAAGCCTGTAGGAGACCATGATGCACTAGAGGTAGGAAACTTGTCCCACCAGTGAAATAGGCACCTTCTTCAGAGAGAGAATTTTCAAATATATAGGTGAGTCTTTTCTCTGAGGAAAGCACTCTTGCCAGTTGTGTGTAATGTATAGTTTGTAATGTATGTAATGTATACTCAGAACTGATTATACATTTAATTTAGAAGGGTTGTTCTGAAGGTCCTTATCCATAAGAATATTAATTGTTGACAGAAGGTCCTGATGACGTTTCTGAGCTGAGCCAGTTTTCCAAATGCAGATAGACCAAGAAGCCCTTTCAACTTTGGTCAGTTGCTAATGACACAATGCAATTGGAGATCACCAGTGGAAATTACTGGAGTTCAAACAGAAGAACTATGCATTGGTAGTCTGTGTCCATGCCTGCAGGAATTGCCTGTGATTCTTGAATACTGGAATGTCTTTCAGTCGCCGGGATGAAGAAGTGGGTATATTTTTTGGAGTGTAGTCATCCTTTATTTCTTCTTCTTCACACATTTCTGGCACATTTGAATAATCCAGGTTTGGGAATTCTTTCTTTACCTGGAAGCTATAGGAGTATATGCTTTTGTGTGGTTTTTTTCTTCTTATGAGTTTCAGCATCTACTGTGCTGCATTCTTGTGAATGATAAGAACATTTGCAGCTCTGTGTTTTCTGCCTTTAAAAATACTCCTTTCTAGGTGTTGTTGATGTTTCAGGGGCTGTTCTCTATGGTAAGAAACATGGGACCCATTAACCTCGGCCGCAACCTTTGAAAGCTTTCTTGGGAACTCCTTGCACTTCTCAAGCCTCAAGGATTTTGAGGTTTCACCTTTGTTCCATGCATTGTATTTCCTTATCTGTAAATGTGCCAAACATAGAACCTAAAAAAGAGGACTCCCAGTTTTTGATGGGCTTGAGGAGAAACTATTGTGAGACATAGCTATGAGGACCATCTCCTTTGTGGGCCCATGAACAATACCTTGTGCCGATGAATCTTTGGCAGCACTAACTCCTCCCTATTCTTTGTCTATTCTTTGTGGGCAGACACTTGATGAAGTGGTAGGTAGGTATGAAAGCTTTATTCGGCTGCTATATTATACAGTCATAAAAGCGCATTAAATTAAGCACACAACATATTATTTGCACAATATGAATAGTACAATTAATTTAAAAATTATGGTATGAAAAACTTTATACATACTAAACTATTCCAATAAAAATACTTTCCCTTATGTGAAGTGCTCTGAATAAAATTTACAAAATAGGACTAGATGCATGGTGGTTTGAACAGAAATGTTATCACAATGGCACGGAATTAAAATGCGGGACCAGTCATTCATATTGGGGAATGTCAACAATCTGTGGATAATACCCAATCTTAACCTAGTAAGAAAAAATCTGTCAAAACTTCCTGAAACAAATGATAGATAGGGCTCCATCCCAATGGTAGTACGTAGTACTTGGTGTTGTCTCACAGTTATTTTTGCAAGAATTCGCCGTTAAATCTTTTAGCTTCTAGGGACTGGATGCCCTCAATCTTTAAAGCCTTTCTTGAAATCTCCATCATTAATGATGGGTTGAAAAGTATTCAGGGTGTCCCATTTCGTTCATAAATTCACATACAAATTGAATCCAAGGGATTGTAAGGGCCCCTTTCATTCTCAAAGTGTCTTTTAAGATCTCTCTATTCAACTCGGAATGATCCTTACACCAGATTCTATGCCAGAGAAGGATCGGCTCTAATTTTATCAGGTCTGCAATATGATGTAAAGCCAGCTCCTCATGGCAAATAAAGGTGGGTGTACTAGGGGGAGCAGAGAGAATGTACCTTGCAAATGCATTTTCAATTAGTTGTAGGGGGTAGGTGTCCACAAAACCCCACACCCCCGCCCCATAGGTTGTCATAGTGACCCACTTTGCTTTATATATGTAGAGCAGTTCAGTAGGTGGTTTCCTACATAGCTTTTTAGCAAAAGTTGATACTGCAGCCGTAGATCTTGCGAAAGCTAATTTTTTAGCAGATATGGCAGGGGCCCAAGAATCGAAGTACACCTAGGTAAGAGAAATTTTTTGTAGAGTCTAACTTTTTCCCGTCTATAAACATTTCACCGGTATTCTGCGCCCCTTGCTTGAACCTCATAATGTACCTCTTAGATATATTAGTTTTTAGACCGAGGTCGCTCATAAATGTGCTAAAAATATCCAGGGCTCGCTGGAGGCGGTTTTGACAGCGGACCATCAGTACGGCATCGTCTGCATAAAGAAGTGCGGGGATAGGCCGGCCACCAGCTTGAGGAAAGTCTTTGCCCTGGAGGAGCAGTGCATCTTCATGTCTATTTCTATAAAAGTTAAAAAGGAAGGGGGACAGCACACAACCTTGTCTGACCTCCCTCCTGATTGGGAAGGCTTCTGTGCATTCTCCCTTTTGGCCAAAACACACACTAGCTGACGCGTCACTAAACAGTCGACGTAGGAGCGTAATATTTTGTGGATCAACCTCCCACAGCCTATTATGCTTTACCGAATCAAAGGCCGCGGTGAGTTCGATGAAGGCCATGTATAAACTGCCTTTTTTTTACTCGTGTGTACCTGCCAATCAGTATAGTGAGATTCACAGACTGTTCAATGGTGCCAAGGCCGTCACAAAACCCGTACTGCAGGTTGGGTAAAATGTGTTTTTCCCCAGCTTAGTCTGCTAAGCGTTCCAATAAAACCCTCCCTAGCACTTTGACTGTAGAATCTAGGAGGGTAATCGGTCTATAGCATCCTGGGTCTTCACAGTTGCCCTTTTTGAAAATTGGTATTATTGTTGAATGTGCCCATGTCTGAGGGAGGGTAGATCTTATGCTGGCATTGATAACCTGTGTCAGTATGGGCCCCCACAGAAAGACATTGTGTTTGTACAGGGCGACTGATACCCCGTCGGGCCCAGGTGCTTTACCGCTCCGCACTTTGTGCCAGGGCCCTAGTCACTTCCTCCAAGGTGATTGCTAAATCAATACGTTCACAGTTATCAATATTGTAATCATCCAGATGCCTCCACGGATTCCCTCGGTCATTATATAGCTTGGAGAAGTGGGTAACCCATACTTCTTCCGTAATGGCTATCTTCACAGAAGGTCCTATACTTGAGGTTAGGAAGGGGGTTCTCAGGACCTTCCAAAAAGCTTTGCTATCTTTCTGCTCGGCAGCAGTATGTAGAGAGTCCCAAGCTTCATTACGAAAAGGTTTGTTTTCTTTCTTTTAATACCCTTTTATAATCTGATCTAGCTTAACGTATATCGGGCAAGGATCTTGGCTTTGTGTGTAGTGCCCTTTTTAAATTGGCATATGCCATGGAGCATTTTTTGTCGAACCATCCTGTAGATTTAGGGTGTTTGCTAAACTGGACAGTTAGTAGATTTTTGACCACCCTTGTAATATCTGCAGAACAGTTCACTATCGTTGCATCCAGAGTATCCTCACTTAGACAATTTTCTATCTCATGTTTACACTCTACTAAAACATTTTGTTAACTGATCTGTGTCAACCTTGGACCACTTTAAGGAGACTTTGTTTACTTTATTTAATTCTACAATTCCCAGCATACAAGTATGCAGATCAGGCTTGTTTGGAGAGTACGCATGAGTCTTGATCTTTAAAAGGTGGGGGTAATGGTCGCTTCTAGCGATATCGCCCACCTCAAAAGAAAGGGCCAGATGCGTATGTACGAGTGAGATCAATATATGATCAATGATCGTGGCGAGGCCTCTCCCGTTAAAGGTGGGGAGAAAACCAACTGGGGTGGGCAGGATCTCATTTGCAAACCTGCGGTCTAGTTTGGAGATTAGGTCATTAAATATACCCCCCGCCTTAGAGTGGTTGAAGTGAGTACAACTATCCGCATCGTTAGGGATACTACACAGTCTGTTATCTGTAAGATTACATAGACCACAATTAAAATCGCCCATCAGCAGAGTCATGGTATCTATTCCTTTCCCAATGGATATTTTGGTGACTGTAGCCAGGATGTCTTTCGCTGCTGAGTCAAGATCATTATGGGTAGTATTATTATATAGATTAATCAACAGTATGTGGTGTGTTGCAGTATAGTGTAACTTAACCACATGAAAATAGATACCCCCTGGGTGGTATGTGATCTTACTTGAAGGCAGCTTATTACATATATATGTGGAAATCCCACCTTTTGGCCTCCCACCCAGCCCGTTCACTGCTGATGTACTAAATGTTTTATAGCCATTAATGTCTATGGGTTCAATTGCCCCTGTCTCCTGTAGGCACAAAATGGCTGCGGTCCCACAAAAGCTTCCCAGACTGGGTTCATAACCTTGTCACGTAGCCCAGAAATATTCCAAAAGACCACTAAGCACGTTGTAGGATCTGATGTTGTCGAGGATGTATTGCTGATCGACCATGTTACAGTTGGGAGATCCAAATTAGATATTATTGTTGTCCCTGATAGATCAACATTCTGTTCAGAGGAGTACACTAAGTCCCCCGAAGATGCCTTCCCACTTATACATCGCTCTAGGTGCTTGTGGTTTGGGGGCCTAGTTTGTTTCTCATTACATGGTTGACCCACCTGCTGAGTGAAATCCAGGGTGGTAGTTTCTTGATGCTCCCTCTTTCCTTTGGTGTTACCTAAAGGTGGTGCCAGTCAGTCAACACTGTCCAAATTATAGAGGGGCTCAAAGGAGTTAAATGTTGGAACATCGAATCTATATTATGGGATACCCCTGTTCTTATCAAGTACAGGGACCTTCTCAGGCAACCAAAATAAATGGTTGTTAAAAAAAGCCCAGCGAACCCACACTCATTCCCTCTTTTCTCGACATGTGGCGCCTGGACACTTCTAGGATGCTTCTGACCACATCCGGCGATCTTAAAAGGAACCACGACACAGTCTCCTGCCAGTCATTTAGGTGTAGAGCTTACCCAGGGAATTCAGCGAGTCATCTTAAACTCGGAGAATAGCGCGTGAGTGTGGCCCGTCTTAATAGAGAGTGCGTGTAGAGCCTTATTTTTCAGGGAGGACCAATGCTCGAAGACTCCCTGTTGTATCGGGGGGTACATTTGTCAAAACAACTTTATACGGTGTAGCCTCTGGTGGAAGGTGCAGGAAGGTCTGCTCAGATGGATAACTGTCTTTCTGTCTCCCATTGGCCTCCCTTAATTGCTCCCCAGGGTGTTGTCTAATTAAATTTACATGATTCGCCTGGATCATGGTACACGCAGGGCGGGTTGCTTCGCTACATGTCTGCCACCAACCTCTATAAGGGACTGGTTGAGCTGTGGGGCGGACTACGTGCCAGGGGTCATTGGTGCTACTTCACGCTCGAGATTATGTGTGGGCCTATCTGCTGGCGCGCGGTTTGCTGTATAAATATTGTGAGCAGCATTCATGGCAGGACAGCCATGAGGATTGTTATCTTTAAGCTCTGTTTCGCGGCATGTCTGTTCAGGAGGATATCTAACATCCAGTGAACGTTAACGGCCCCCTCTAGATCCTGTAGCCTTTCTTCTATAGCAGATATCTTAGTTAGCACAAGTCTGATAAGGGTTGAAAGGGTGCCCTCAAGTTTTTCCCAAAAGTCTTACTGGTTTGCATTGGGAGACGCCCCCCGTTATAAGAGTGACCCCCATGAGCTCATGGGCCGCTGTTGATGTGGCTGAACTTAGATTTTCTTGTTCAGTCCCTCGGTTGTTATGCCTTTGATGCAGTGTTTTGTGGGTATTTGGTCCCTGACCTCGTCTTTTTTTGATGGATGCGCTGACCCTTTGCCCTGACTCAACTTCATTTTTTGGCCTCTCGTCTGAACGTTGGGTTTGTTGGTTGTAACCTGACTAAGTACTTCACGGGCAGTCGAGGGTGGGACTAATGGCGTCAACGAGGTTTCTTCCTCCAGGGGCAGTGTGGGCAGTATAGCCTCTTTAGGCGAAGCAGGCTTTGGGGGGCCTGCTATGGAGATGTCTAGTGCTACTGAATGGTCACTTAATGGGAGCAAAGTGCCAACTCGTGGCTCGTGTGATAACCTGCTTTCAGTTATATTAATTTCATGCATTAGGACCGACTCTGCCCTTTGCAAAAAGCCATCGAGGGTCCCAACCACCCCCTTCCCCGTACGGGATTTTCGCTTGCTCATCCTCACCCCCTTGTTATATTATATTCCAGGGGATTATAGGTGTATTCTGAGATTCAACCAAGTTCCTATAGGGGGTGTCTAAAAAGTATAGAAACTAACCACTAGGGGGGATTCACTATTTCGACAATAACAGGCAACAATATGACCAAATTTTCACAATAAAAATGTCAGTACCGTGGCCCAGCCCAGCCTCCTCCAGTCTCTGACGGGCTCAGACGGGTCCGCCCTTGGACGGGCTTCGTCCCACGCACGTCGGGAGAGACAGCGGTATAAGCGCGATGACCCCGCCTCCCCCTCGCTTGTGGCACTCATGAGCAGCTGTGAGGGCAGGTGATGCAGTCTGGGGGTTGCAGTCCTCCCCAGAGTGTGGCTGGTACTGCGGGCTATGCGGTGTGCCCCTCGCTCCTCCCGGGGTTCCTCCCAGGCTTGTGTGGCGTCCAGAGGTGCAGGCTGGCAGGTTTGACAGCAAAAATACACAGAATAAGTCTGAAGAGTTCCAAAATGTCTCTGTTGAATTTTGCTACTAGAACTTTAGAGCTAGCAGCTCTCATTGCTTTGGCCAGCGTCTTATAGATCACATTGCAGACTGAGGCTATCCTCTTGCTGTCTTTTTAATTGATTAGCTGAAGACATTGACCCAAGTGTTTTGTAGCATTTCCTATCTGCCGATATAATCAGGGAATCATGGGGTGGAGTTTTCCTCAAGAAGACTGCGTCAGAAAAGTAAAGGTACTAGGCTCCGGTTGTCCCGGAGCTATGGCTTGTACCATCTGGCTTGTGGTTTTGGAAACCGATCTCAAATATTGAAAAGCTACTTCAGCATTAGCTCGGGTTACTTTAGCATTAGCTTCCCGATAGTCAACCCATTGAATGTGACAATCTTGGACTCCATAGACACACTCCGAGGCGGTGATTATGTACTCATGACTGCCTTGAGAGGATGGATGAATATGGCAGAGCAATATCTCTTCCTTGAAGCAATCCCTTGGGATGAAGAGGCTCCAGTATCCTCGATTTAAATCTCTTTCCTCATCTCCTTTCCCTTGATAGATGCGACTAGAGCTCCTTTCTTCTCTTCTCGCGATGGTCTTCTTTCTCTACTTTCACATTTTATCTGTGCTTTCTGATTTTTGTCCTTTTAAAGGGAGGGTGGTAGTGGTGATAGATCAGCAGGAGGAGGAGGAGAAGTTTATAGAGAAGGCAGAGTGAGCAGTGGAGCGAGACCATCACTCGAAGGCTGGGCATTGTAGTAGTTGCAATGCCCTCTACTGAGTGGTAGTAATCTCTTGACCTAGTGGTTGCTGAGAGATAGCCTCTTCTGTAGGTATGGAGAGCAATAGAAAATGAATTGTTTTTCTGTCTAGTGGTCGGAGTATGACCTCTTGATGCATGAACATGCCAATAGTGACTGGGGGACTATAAAGCTATTGATGTCACTATCTCAATGGTAATGAGAACTTCAGCGTCAAGTTAGCTGCCGGCTCCGTGACCTGAAGGCATTGTAGAGGGCCCGCCGCATTTTGCATTTTGCACCGCAACCCTGGTCTCACCGTCGACCTCGTCCCACGCTGCCACACCTGGTCTCACCTATGCCACTGTAAGCTGACATTGATGCCGCAGCCAGCACCATGGTTTGGGGCACCAAGTGTTAGTTTCAAGATGCACCACCCGGTCCCACACTGCAGTCTCGGCCCATCAACTTCAGCTAGTAAACCAACGCCGCAGCTTGCACCGTGACCTGTGGATCCTGCACACTGCATTGCCCAGTCTCGCACCGCTCCAGACAACATCGCTCCAGCCACGACGATGCTGCCACTTGCACTGTGACCTGCCAGCACTGCGACGAGCATTGCCCCACTTCGCACCACAGCCTTGTCTCACTGAGGACGCTGGATGACCACCACTGAGCTGTTGCCTGTACCACGACCTAAGGGCACTGCACAGCTCTACTTTACACGGCAGCCTCGACTTCAGCACTCCTGACTTCAGTCTCATGGATTTCGGCCTGCATGCATGTGACTTCAAGGGACCGACGATTCCTACACCGACCTCCAGAACCGTTGCGGACTCCTCGGAGCTCATCGCAAGTTCCCCAACGCCATGCATTTCTAAAGTTACTGTATTGCTAGTCTTCCTGATATTATAGCTGGTCCACAAATCCGCAGCCGGCCTGAACCATTGTATTTATTTGTTCACAACAAGGAACTGTATTTAAAGTCTATTTTTTGCATTATTCATATTGTGATAACTGTATGTTAGATTTCTATTGTTTTGGTCTTGTTTTACACAGATAGATGTTGGCTATTTTCTAAAACTGGTGTGGTGTCCTTTTGTAGTGTTTTCACTGTATTACCGACTTGAAAGGATGCCGCTTACAAAAGATACTATGTTGTAAGTCATTGTTTAGCAATACCCCAAGCTCTTCTAGGATGTCTGCTTGTCTGGCCTGCTGTCAGGTTCTGGAGACCTTGGAGGTGTATTGCCATCATAATTTTGGTTTTTGACGAGATCACAGAAAAATGTCTGTACTTCCCTTGACGGGAGTCTGGATCTGGTTACCCCTCTGTTTGTTTGTAATACATCATAGTTGTGTTGTCAGAAAAAGAATGGTTTATGCTAATAACGATGGATGGAGGTATTTTAGGGCTTGCTAAAATGCCTTCAGCTTTAGCATATTGATACTGAAAAGCTTTTCTTCTGAAGATCACTCTCCTTGAACAGTGTGTGTATTCTCAACAATTTTCCATCAAAGCATCTGCTTAAGGTTTCTAGAATCGTGTTCCATCTCCTAGCACCACCACAAATGGGACCTAAAGGCATTATTGTACATTTGAATTTTTTCCTCCCAGTCTCTTGAATTTTGTGGACATCAAGGGGACTCGTGAGCAGATTAGTTGGGTGCTAGAAGCCTGTAGGAGACCATGATGCACTAGAGGTAGGAAACTTGTCCCACCAGTGAAATAGGCACCTTCTTCAGAGAGAGAATTTTCAAATATATAGGTGAGTCTTTTCTCTGAGGAAAGCACTCTTGCCAGTTGTGTGTAATGTATAGTTTGTAATGTATGTAATGTATACTCAGAACTGATTATACATTTAATTTAGAAGGGTTGTACTGAAGGTCCTTATCCATAAGAATATTAATTGTTGACAGAAGGTCCCGATGACGTTTCTGAGCTGAGCCAGTTTTCCAAATGCAGATAGACCAAGAAGCCCTTTCAACTTTGGTCAGTTGCTAATGACACAATGCAATTGGAGATCACCAGTGGAAATTACTGGAGTTCAAACAGAAGAACTATGCATTGGTAGTCTGTGTCCATGCCTGCAGGAATTGCCTGTGATTCTTGAATACTGGAATGCCTTTCAGTCTCCTGGATGAAGAAGTGGGTATATTTTTTGGAGTGTAGTCATCCTTCATTTCTTCTTCTTCACACATTTCTGGCACATTTGAATAATCCAGGTTTGGGAATTCTTTCTTTACCTGGAAGCTATAGGAGTATATGCTTTTGTGTGGTTTTTTTCTTCTTATGAGTTTCAGCATCTACTGTGCTGCATTCTTGTGAATGATAAGAACATTTGCAGCTCTGTGTTTTCTGCCTTTAAAAATACTCCTTTCTAGGTGTTGTTGATGTTTCAGGGGCTGTTCTCTATGGTAAGAAACATGGGACCCATTAACCTCGGCCGCAACCTTTGAAAGCTTTCTTGGGAACTCCTTGCACTTCTCAAGCCTCAAGGATTTTGAGGTTTCACCTTTGTTCCATGCATTGTATTTCCTTATCTGTAAATGTGCCAAACATAGAACCTAAAAAAAGAGGACTCCCAGTTTTTGCTGGGCTTGAGGAGAAACTATTGTGAGACATAGCTATGAGGACCATCTCCTTTGTGGGCCCATGAACAATACCTTGTGCCGATGAATCTTTGGCAGCACTAATAGTTCGGTCAGAATGTTATTGAACTCCTCCCTATTCTTTGTCTATTCTTTGTGGGCAGACACTTGATGAAGTGGTAGGTAGGTAGGAAAGCAATTTTCGGCTTCTATATTATACAGTCATAAAAGCGCATAAAATTAAGCACACAACATATTATTTGCACAATATGAATAGTACAATTAATTTAAAAATTATGGTATGAAAAACTTTATCCATACCGAACTATTCCAATAAAAATACTTTCCCTTATGTAAAGTGCTCTGAATAAAATTTACAAAATAGGACTAGATGCATGGTGGTTTGAACAGAAATGTTATCACAATGGCACGGAATTAAAATGCGGTACCAGTCATTCATATTGGGGAATGTCAACAATCTGTGGATAATACCCAATCTTAACCTAGTAAGAAAAAATCTGTCAAAACTTCCTGAAACAAATGATCGATAGGGCACCATCCCAATGGTAGTACGTAGCACTTGGTGTTGTCTCACAGTTATTTTTGCAAGAATTCGCCGTTAAATCTTTTAGCTTCTAGGGACTGGATGCCCTCATTCTTTAAAGCCTTTCTTGAAATCTCCATCATTAATGATGGGTTGAAAAGTATTCAGGGTGTCCCAATTTGTTCATAAATTCACATACAAATTTAATCCAAGGGATTGTAAGGGCCCCTTCCATTCTCAAAGTGTCTTTTAAGATCACTCTATTCAACTCAGAATGATCCTTACACCAGATTCTATGCCAGAGAAGGATCGGCTCTAATTTTATCAGGTCTGCAATATGATGTAAAGCCAGCTCCTCATGGCAAATAAAGGTGGGTGTACTAGAGGGAGCAGAGAGAATGTACCTTGCAAATGCATTTTCAATTAGTTGTAGGGGATAGGTGTCCACAAAACCCCACACCCCCACCCCATAGGTTGTCATAGTGACCCACTTTGCTTTATATATGTAGAGCAGTTCAGTAGGTGGTTTCCTACATAGCTTTTTAGCAAAAGTTGATACTGCAGCCGTAGATCTTGCGAAAGCTAATTTTTTAGCAGATATGGCAGGGGCCCAAGAATCGAAGTACACCTAGGTAAGAGAAATTTTTTGTAGAGTCTAACTTTTTCCCGTCTATAAACATTTCACCGGTATTCTGCGCCCCTTGCTTAAACGTCATAATGTACCTCTTAGATATATTAGTTTTGAGACCGAGGTCGCTCATAAATGTGCTAAAAATATCCAGGGCTCGCTGGAGGCCGTTTTGAGAGCGGACCATCAATACGGCATCGTCTGCATAAAGAAGTGCGGGGATAGGCCGGCCACCAGCTTGAGGAAAGTCTTTGCCCTGGAGGAGCAGTGCATCTTCATGTCTATTTCTATATAAGTTAAAAAGGAAGGGGGACAGCACACAACCTTGTCTGACCTCCCTCCTGATTGGGAAGGCTTCTGTGCATTCTCCCTTTTGGCCAAAACACACACTAGCTGACGCGTCACTATACAGTCGACGTAGGAGCGTAATATTTTGTGGATCAACCTCCCACAGCCTATTATGCTTTACCGAATCAAAGGCCGCGGTGAGTTCGATGAAGGCCATGTATAAACTGCCTTTTTTTTGCTCGTTTGTACCTGCCAATCAGTATAGTGAGATTCACAGACTGTTCAATGGTGCCAAGGCCGTCACAAAACCCGTACTGCAGGTTGGGTAAAATTTGTTTTTCCCCAGCTTAGTCTGCTAAGCGTTCCAATAAAACCCTCCCTAGCACTTTGACTGTAGAATCTAGGAGGGAAATCGGTCTATAGCATCCTGGGTCTTCACAGTTGCCCATTTTGAAAATTGGTATTATTGTGGAATGTGCCCATGTCTGAGGGAGGGTAGATCTTATGCTGGCATTAATAACCTGTGTCAGATGGGCCCCCACAGAAAGACATTGTGTTTGTACAGGGCGACTGATACCCTGTCGGGCCCAGGTGCTTTACCGCTCCGCACTTTGTGCCAGGGCCCTAGTCACTTCCTCCAAGGTGATTGCTAAATCAATACGTTCACAGTTATCAATATTGTAATCATCCAGATGCCTCCACGGATTCCCTCTGTCATTATATAGCTTGGAGAAGTGGGTAACCCATACTTCTTCCGTAATGGCTATCTCCACAGAAGGTCCTATACTTGAGGTTAGGAAGGGGGTTCTCAGGACCTTCCAAAAAGCTTTGCTATCTTTCTGCTCGGCAGCAGTATGTAGAGAGTCCCAAGCTTCATTACGAAAAGGTTTGTTTTCTTTCTTTTAATACCCTTTTATAATCTGATCTAGCTTAACGTACATCGGGCAAGGATCTTGGCTTTGTGCGTACTGCCCTTTTTAAATTGGCATATGCCATGGAGCATTTTTTGTCGAACCATCCTGTAGATTTAGGGTGTTTGCTAAACTGGACAGCTAGTAGATTTTTGACCACCCTTGTAATATCTGCAGAACAGTTCACTATCGTTGCATCCAGAGTATCCTCACTTAGACAATTTTCTATCTCATGTTTACACTTTACTAAAACATTTTGTTAACTGATCTGTGTCAACCTTGGACCACTTTAAGGAGACTTTGTTTACTTTATTTAATTCTACAGTTCCCAGCATACAAGTATGCAGATCAGGCTTGTTTGGAGAGTACGCATGAGTCTTGAGCTTTGAAAGGTGGGGGTAATGGTCGCTTCTAGCGATATCGCCCACCTCAAAAGAAAGGGCCAGATGCGTATGTACGAGTGAGATCAATATATGATCAATGATCGTGGCGAGGCCTCTCCCGTTAAAGGTGGGGAGAAAACCAACTGGGGTGGGCAGGATCTCATTTGCAAACCTGAGGTCTAGTTTGGAGATTAGGTCATTAAATATATCCCCCGCCTTAGAGTGGTTGAAGTGAGTACAACTATCCGCATCGTTAGGGATACTACACAGTCTGTTATCTGTAAGATTACATAGACCACAATTAAAATCGCCCATCAGCAGAGTCATGGTATCTATTCCTTTCCCAATGGATATTTTGGTGACTGTAGCCAGGATGTCTTTCGCTGCTGAGTCAAGATCATTATGGGTAGTATTATTATATAGATGAATCAACAGTATGCGGTGTGTTGCAGTATAGTGTAACTTAACCACATGAAAATAGATACCCCCTGGGTGGTATGTGATCTTACTTGAAGGCAGCTTATTAGATATATATGTGGAAATCCCACCTTTTGGCCTCCCACCCAGCCCGTTCACTGCTGATGTGCTAAATGTTTTATAGCCATTAATGTCTATGGGTTCAATTGTCCCTGTCTCCTGTAGGCACAAAATGGCTGCGGTCCCACAAAAGCTTCCCAGACTGGGTTCATAACCTTGTCACGTAGCCCAGAAATATTCCAAAAGACCACTAAGCACGTTGTAGGATCTGATGTTGTCGAGGATGTATTGCTGATCGACCATGTTACAGTTGGGAGATCCAAATTAGATATTATTGTTGTCCCTGATAGATCAACATTCTGTTCAGAGGAGTACACTAAGTCCCCCGAAGATGCCTTCCCACTTATACATCGCTCTAGGTGCTTGTGGTTTGGGGGCCTAGTTTGTTTCTCATTACATGGTTAACCCACCTGCTGAGTGAAATCCAGGGTGGTAGTTTCTTGATGCTCCCTCTTTCCTTTGGTGTTACCTAAAGGTGGTGCCAGTCAGTCAACACTGTCCAAATTATAGAGGGGCTCAAAGGAGTTAAATGTTGGAACATCGAATCTATATTATGGGATACCCCTGTTCTTATCAAGTACAGGGACCTTCTCAGGCAACCAAAATAAATGGTTGTTAAAAAAAGCCCAGCGAACCTACACCCATTCCCTCTTTTCTCGACATGTGGCGCCTGGACACTTCTAGGATGCTTCTGACCACATCCGGCGATCTTAAAAGGGACCACGACACAGTCTCCTGCCAGTGATTTAGGTGTAGAGCTTACCCAGGGAATTCAGCGAGTCATCTTAAACTCGGAGATTAGCGCGTGAGTGTGGCCCGTCTTAATAGAGAGTGCGTGTAGAGCCTTATTTTTCAGGGAGGACCAATGCTCGAAGACTCCCTGTTGTATCGGGGGGTACATTTGTCAAAACAACTTTATACGGTGTAGCCTCTGGTGGAAGGTGCAGGAAGGTCTGCTCAGATGGATAACTGTCTTTCTGTCTCCCATTGGCCTCCCTTAATTGCTCCCCAGGGTGTTGTCTAATTAAATTTACATGATTCGCCTGGATCATGGGACACGCAGGGCGGGTTGCTTCGCTACATGTCCGCCACCAACCTCTATAAGGGACTGGTTGAGCTGTGGGGCGGACTACGTGCCAGGGGTCATTGGTGCTACTTCACGCTCGAGATTATGTGTGGGCCTATCTGCTGGCGCGCGGTATGCTGTATAAATATTGTGAGCAGCGTTCATGGCAGGACAACCATGAGGATTGCTATCTTTAAGCTCTGTTTCGCGGCATGTCTGTTCAGGAGGATATCTAACATCCAGTGAACGTTTAACTGCCCCCTCTAGATCCTGTAGCCTTTCTTCTATAGCAGATATCTTAGTTAGCACAAGTCTGATAAGGGTTGAAAGGGTGCCCTCAAGTTTTTCCCAAAAGTCTAACTGGTTTGCATTGGGAGACGCCCCCCTGTTATAAGAGTGACCCCCATGGGCTAATGGGCCGCTGTTGATGTGGCTGAACTTAGATTTTCTTGTTCAGTCCCTCGGTTGTTATGCCTTTGATGCAGTGTTTTGTGGGTATTTGGTCCCTGACCTCGTCTTTTTTTGATGAATGCGCTGACCCTTTGCCCTGACTCAACTTCATTTTTTGGCCTCTCGTCTGAACGTTGGGTTTGTTGGTTGTAACCTGACTAAGTACTTCACGGGCAGTCGAGGGTGGGACTAATGGCGTCAACGAGGTTTCTTCCTCCAGGGGCAGTGTGGGCAGTATAGCCTCTTTAGGCGAAGCAGGCTTTGGGGGGCCTGCTATGGAGATGTCTAGTGCTACTGAATGGTGACTTAATGGGAGCAAAGTGCCAACTCGTGGCTCGTGTGATAACTTGCTTTCAGTTATATTAATTTCATGCATTAGGACCGACTCTGCCCTTTGCAAAAAGCCATCGAGGGTCCCAACCACCCCCTTCCCCGTACGGGATTTTCTCTTGCTCATCCTCACCCGCTTGTTATATTATATTATATTCCAGGGGATTATAGGTGTATTCTGAGATTCAACCAAGTTCCTATAGGGGGTGTCTAAAAAGTATAGAAACTAACCACTAGGGGGGATTCACTATTTCGACAATAACAGGCAACAATATGACCAAATTTTCACAATAAAAATGTCAGTACCGTGGCCCAGCCCAGCCTCCTCTAGTCTCTGACGGGCTCAGACGGGTCCGCCCTTGGACGGGCTTCGTCCCACTCACGTCGGGAGAGACAGCGGTATAAGCGCGATGACCCCGCCTCCCCCTCGCTTGTGGCACTCAGAGCAGCTGTGAGGGCAGGTGATGCAGTCTGGGGGTTGCAGTCCTCCCCAGAGTGTGGCTGGTACTGCGGGCTATGCGGTGTGCCCCTCGCTCCTCCCGGGGTTCCTCCCAGGCTTGTGTGGCGTCCCGAGGTGCAGGCTGGCAGGTTTGACAGCAAAAATACACGGAATAAGTCTGAAGAGTTCCAAAATTTCTCTGTTGAATTTTGCTACTAGAACTTTAGAGCTAGCAGCTCTCATTGCTTTGGCCAGCGTCTTATAGATCACATTGCAGACTGAGGCTATCCTCTTGCTGTCTTTTTAATTGGTTAGCTGAAGAAATTGACCCAAGTGTTTTGTAGCATTTCCTATCTGCCGATATAATCAGGGAATCATGGGGTGGAGTTTTCCTCAAGAAGACTGCGTCAGAAAAGTAAAGGTACTAGGCTCCGGTTGTCCCGGAGCTATGGCTTGTACCATCTGGCTTGTGGTTTTGGAAACCAATCTCAAATATTGAAAAGTTACTTCAGCATTAGCTCGGGTTACTTTAGCATTAGCTTGCCGATAGTCAACCCATGGAATGTGACAATCTTGGACGCCATAGACACACTCCGAGGCGGTGATTATGTACTCATGACTGCCTTGAGAGGATGGATGAATATGGCAGAGCAATATCTCTTCCTTGAAGCAATCCCTTGGGATGAAGAGGCTCCAGTATCCTCGATTTAAATCTCTTTCCTCATCTCCTTTCCCTTGATAGATGCGACTAGAGCTCCTTTCTTCTCTTCTCGCGATGGTCTTCTTTCTCTACTTTCACATTTTATCTGTGCTTTCTGATTTTTGTCCTTTTAAAGGGAGGGTGGTAGTGGTGATAGATCAGCAGGAGGAGGAGGAGGAGAAGTTTATAGAGAAGGCAGAGTGAGCAGTGGAGCGAGACCATCACTCGAAGGCTGGGCATTGTAGTAGTTGCAATGCCCTCTACTAAGTGGAAGTAATCTCTTGACCTAGTGGTTGCTGAGAGATAGCCTCCTCTGTAGGTATGGAGAGCAATAGAAAGTGAATTGTTTTTCTGTCTAGTGGTCGGAGTATGACCTCTTGATGCATGAACATGCCAATAGTGACTGGGGGACTATAAAGCTATTGATGTCACTATCTCAATGGTAATGAGAACTTCAGCGTCAAGTTAGGGGTCTTGACTTCTGATGACTCACTGTTGACTACTTTGATGTGCAGTGCTTCGACTGGGAATACTGAAGTGAGAGACGGACTGAGGGCCTTGTTGGGGGTCAGACATTGTCGCACCCAAGACGGATGGGCAGGGTGAATCCTCCCTCACCCTGCTGAAGTTGGTAGACCATGAGAAGACGTATCCTAACTCTCCCAGTTTAGCTATATGGTGCGATTTCTCTGTGAGGAACATGTAAGGGATCTATAGAACCATCTAACCATTTTTATGGAGTGAAAATCAGGAGACTGATGTCTGCCTCATCCTTCCAGTACATTCCCTCTACCCCCACAGCCCCTCAAGTGGCACTGTTAAAAATGGCTGACAAGGTGGCTCAAGTGTTAGGATTAGGATCAGAAGACTTAATGCCTCAGCGAAAAACTTTTAATCAAGCAAGGAAGGCCCAATAACCCCATGAAAGCTGGGTCAAAGTCTCAGATAAAATAGAAAATGCTTCAAAAGGAGAATAGTTTTATAGATCAAGTATAGAAAAAGACATACATACTTTAACGTAACAACATTAACAATTGTTTGATAGGCACAGATTAGGTGGTGTCTGGTAGCTCAAGTTTGCAAGAAATCTATCCATTTTGATTAATCGTGAATCTCAACACCAAGTCCTTTCAGTCTTAATGTGGTTCCTGTAAGTGATGTGAAGATTTTGGGCTGTTAAGTATGCATTCAGTTGAGTGCTTAATATTTCTGTTTTGTATGACCGCCTTAAAGTGGCTAATAGGGCTTTTTGCATTATAGGTTTATGTCGTACACTAGACATATTTTCCTTGTCAACATGGTTATTTCAAGGAGGTACTTGAGTGTGTGTCGACTGGATGTTATGTGATGGTTGTGGACCTTTTTCTCTGATGATCTCAGACTGCCAGGGTCTTGTATAACCCTGTTTCAGTGAAATTATGGTTTTGAGACACAGTTGTAGAAGTGTGATGTTTTGTATGGCATGTAGCTTTTTCTACTTTAAGATTCTTAACACTAGTGGTCCCTTTGTATAAATGTATTGGCTGCCTGGTTTTACCTCATGGAATTAATTATCTTTTTTATCAGTTACTAGGTACTAACATGTTGAGAATGCTCTTGTGTCCAGTGGATGGCCTTGAGTACAAATAACAATAATCTTTGCTATCATTGTAAGAATTACATAGCCACAGTCTATATAACTATATTTCATAATTTAAATAGTGGTTATTTGTTCAAATACATTTTAATCTTGTTCATGTTTCTTTTTTATATGTGTGTGTTTATGGGCTCCTCATTTTCCTATGTACATTTAATTAAACCTTTTGTATTTCTAGCTAACTTGAATTTCCAGGGACATCATATCTGCATCTAGCAAATATTTGTTAATATGGTTATATCTAGGTATAAATGCCTTTTTTTCGAGTTTACTGATAAAATATTCTCCTTTGGAAGTATTTTTTCATTATATTAGAAGAAACCTGGCAAACATATTCTACTGCAAAGAAAACATGAAAAATTAAGAAACATACAAATGATCTCGAGCCCGGCAAAACCACCACAAAAATGGAATTATCACCTAAACAATAGTCTTCAAAAGGCAAAATTTGTTCAGGGATTTTTCTCATTCGCCAAAATAACACCATTTACCTTGCCCTGTGTTGCATTCAACAGTATACTTTGTTTTACATTTTGAAACTTATTCAAATTGTTTTTTACTCTTAAATATACTGTTTAATTATTTTGGTTATATTGATCATTTTTTAAAATAACAGATTAGAAAATATTTCTTTCTACAGGCATACTCTTTTGGTTGTATTGCTTTTTTCATGTGTTAAAGTTTTACTATAAAATCTGTCCCAGGGATCCTGCACATGTTCTACTGTTGATGGATAGAAGAAAGAATACAAATGAGAAAACATTATTCTCGAGGCATGTGTGGCTGAAGATACACATGCTTTGCATAAGTCTGTCATCTAGTGTCGTGCTCAGATGATTACAAGTTGTTTTTGTTCGAAGAAGTTTTTTGCGTCACAAGACTGTGTGACTCCTCCTTTTGGTGATACTGCGCATGGGCATCGGCTCCATTGTTAAATTGTTACTTTCCACCGAGAGGTTCAAATGTACTCTCTCATGCTCCGGTACGGGATCCTTTCGGGCTCCCTCTTGTTCATCAGAAGATCCCTTCTCAACGGTATTGTCCCGATTGCATAGTCATTCTTGCTTTCCGCGAATAAGAACAATTTTATGCTTTGGGTTCTTCAGCTCGCCTTGACGGCCTACAGGAAACGCCCAGCTGGCCTGTTTCCAATTTATCAGCTATAACCTAAAAATTAGCTGCTGATGCTCCATTCTGCTTCTGTCCGAATTCTCATTCTAAATACCCTCACACCAACCTGCATTCAGTCTGTAATTTATGTCAGTTGTTCGACAAAGACTCTTCAGGACCGGCGAGCACAGCGACTCAAAATGCAGTTCAGACAAACGGACAACAGACCCGACGTATTTGGTCGACAGGATGAAGAAGAAGAAGAAGAAGCCTCAACATCCCAGGAGGAAGCTTCCCATCCACGAAACCGAGTCAGAGGCTGAGTAAGATCCAGTCATCCTGGAGTCCTCTGAAAAGAGTTGGAACATGAATACACCTGCCCCCGTTACGAAGCCCCAAAAATCAGCTCTGACCGATAATCCTGCTAACAGGCTGCCACTGCATAAAAGCCATAGCGCACTGAACTACAGACTCGGACGCCCTGCCCTCGAACTCTGGGCCGAAACATTATCCAATCTATAGGGCTCCACCTCCACCATATCAGATTCGGCACTGATGCATCGGACATTAGGTTCGGTACAAAAGATAGAAGGCACAGTGCTTCGGCACCAACCTTATCGGCACCGAAAACTAAACTCTGCTGGCACCAAAATGCTACAACTTTGATCTGAAAACACCACCAGAGACAATTCTCAAAAGTATGCATGAGTGGCTCTATTTGAGGTAAAAACGTTGCAAATTCAGCTCGGAAGAAAATTATTCTCCAATCTGCAACGCCATAACCCTCTAAGAGACAATTGTCATTTGAAGAGGCTGTTGATGCTGCAGCTCCACCTCTTTAAAGGAAAAAAAGGACATTGCCACTAACCCTTTACACATTCCTCTTCCTACCTCTTCAATTTCACCAACACCACCTTCACCCTCCACTCCACCACCCACTTCACCACACCAATCTAAAGAAGACTATTTCTCACCACATTCAGCAATATTAGAAGTCAATGATAATATGGGAGAGGACACACATCCTGAGTACCCATGGGATGCCAATGATATATATGGCCACAAAGGGATACCGATACAGATTCAGATCTCTATCCTGCACGCCCTTCCCCAACAGATGATTCTTCGGCCAGGTGCCACTACATCAGGACCCTATTGAGGATGACTTCCTCTTTGAGACCCTCAATACTTCTCAATGAGGATCTCTATATTTACCAATGCTCAAAGGAGTGTTACGTCTTGCAGATGTCCTTTTTAAAGACCCCGTAAAATCTTGACACTGGGGTAGCAAAATCTATGGGGGCCCTCCAACCTCCTACTTGGTCTTTTCGTCATCCAGCTTTCAAACAGTGCCAGATCTGCCTCTATGAACAATACAGGTTCCTCCTACAAAATCCAAGGACAGTTGTACACATCTAAAACCTTCTACACAAGCTCATGTAGAGACAACAATAACAAAGCCCACAGTTGCGGGAATTCTATGTGTACTGCAAATACAAACACTAAACGTTCCCCTCAACATCTAACACGAGTTGGGGGACGTCTTAAACCTTTTACACAGCATGGAAATCCATCAAAACAGATCAATGGCTGTTGGATATTATCCAACATGGTAACTGTCTGGAGATTATTACCACTCCTCCAAATATCCCATCCTCTAGCACAAACTATCCATACATCACCAACACCTCCTCAAACAAGAGATTTCTTCTCTCATACTCAAAGGAACCATGGACCCAGTTCAACTTCAACATCAAGGTACAGGAGTATATTCACTATACTTTCTCATTCCTAAAAATGGATGGCACACTTCAACCAATTCTCGACCCCAGGCCCCTAAATTTCTTTATCCTATCGGAACATTTCCACATTGTTACCCTTTAGGAAGTAATACCATTGCTGCAAAAGGGCGACTTCCTGGCTGCATTCGGCCTAAAAGGCACCTACATTCATATACCCATCCATCCCTCACACTGCAAATACCTGCATTTCTCTTCCAACGAAAGCCCTAACAATTCAAAATTCTTCCCTTCGGAGACCCCACCACACTATGGTATTCACAAAATGCCTAGCTGTAATGCCAGCACATATGCGCAGACAAAACATTCTCGTATTTCCTTACTTAGACAATTGGCTTATAAAGGCAAACAGCTCCCAATGTTTGCGGCCATCATACACAGGGAACACTCAACCTACTATATCAACTAGGGTTTACTATCTGCTTACAAACATCCCTCCTACACCCATCCCAAAACCAACCTTATCCAGGGGCCACGTTCCGTACGCACTGTTAGCATACCCAAATACAGCCTGAATGCAAAACATTCTGACCCTGATCCAGCTGATTCAAACTGGTCTTCAAGTCACAATAGTCCTTTAGGCATGATAGCATCCTGCATCACAATAGTCCCTCATGCCCGTTTACATATGAGACCGCTACAAGAATGTCTCTCCTCATGCCAATGGACACGCAAGTCATAGGGTCAATTACACTATCAAGTGTTGGTAGACAGCCGCTCTCACCACTCTGCAGTGGTGGAACTCACAAAACCTGTCCAAGGGGTGGCTGTTTCTACACCTAGTTCCCAAAGCCATTCTCAAAGCGGATGCTTAACTGAAAGGATGTGGAGCTCACCTTCAAAATCCTACAATTCCGTGTGTATGGGACTCCAAGTACCAGGGTCTTTGCATAAATGACCTAGAGCTTCAAGCTGTTTACCTATCATTGAAAGCATCCCTGCCTCACCTGAAAAACAAGGTTGTCCTAGTCTGCACAAAAAATATGATAACCATGTACTATCTACAAAAACAGGGCAGGGGACTCACTCTCTGCTATTATCGCGCCTGGCCCAGACTATATGGCGCTTAGCAGTACATCACAACATTCATCTCCTGGCAGAACATATACCAGGGACAAACAATCCATTTGGAGACCTCCTCAGCAGGATGCAGCAAAAAGTCCACGAATGGGATCTCCACCCCAAAGTCCTCCTGCCATACTTTCACAAGTGGGGATTTCCGTAAATAGACTTGTTTGCAAACCCAGAAAACACAAAATGCATAAACTTTGCATCTAGGTTCCCGCTATCCAAGGGCAGTGCTGTATGGATGAACTGGTCAGGGACATTTGCCTACGCTTTTCCGCCTCTCCCACTACTTCCATTTGTGATCAGAAAGCTCAGGCAGACCACCCTCACTCTAATTATCATAGCTCCAACTTGGGCTTGTCAACCATGGTTCACCACACTACTGGAACTTTCGCAGGTTTCCCATGAGAATCTTCTACTCAACCTGGACCTTCTCACATTGAACCCTCGCAAAATCAGACATCCAAATCCCAAGGAAATAAACCTTGCCAAATCCTCCAGTGGTTTACCTGAGATGCCTGTGTGGCACCAGGATTAGGTTGCCCCCCCCGCCCTCTTTAGTCCTGAAGAAGACTCGCAGCGGAGGTATAAGTCACCCTCTATGCACAAGCCGAGTCGAAACGTCAGCGCACCCCACCCATCAACGGCCTGTATCATATCCCATCCCCATCGCTTGATGTTGCATTTATGCATTTACAAAAAACTGTACAAAAATGTTATAAATAATCTGTTTGGGACAGGCCTTTCTGTACTGGTCTCTTTACCAATCCATTGCCAAAGCATTAAAAATGTATAAACTCTGAATATTAGTGACTTTTTCACTTTTCCCTACCCATCACGAGCACATCCATTCTTCTCCCGTCCCTTGAGCAACCTTTGTACCTCCCTTTTGTCTAATTAATTTTGATCTGTTTCAAGTATATGAAATTAAATATACTGAACGTAAACAATTCTTTGGTGCTTTTGTGTGTTACATTAACTGTACGTTTTGAAAAATGCTATCTTAGACAGCAGGGTATGTTGTTGCGTTCATTTTTGGTATGTCTTACCAGTGTTTGACTTAATTAAGCAACACACACATGATAAAATATAATTTACTCTTCTCTAAAGCAGTCACGGACCACTTGTTTCATTATCGGCAAATAATGCAACATTTTTTTCATTGGCTCTCAGAAAGTCAAGGGTTCTGGTACTGAGCCATTCAGAATCTGTGCTGCTTGAAGCAGGGGTATCTTCAGGGAAGGAAACAATCATGCACAGGTAAAAGATAACCTAGAAGAATGATGTCAATGGGAATTTAGCCTACATCCACTGGAGAATAGTATTGGAAAATGAGGCTACTGGTAACCAATCTCTTTGGTACGAGAGAAAATACAAACAGCATAGACTTGTTGCTGATGTTCTCACAGAAGTATACTCTGGGTAACGCTTTTTTTCTTGATTGGTTAGCAATGTTTGCGCATTCACCTCCTGTTTGCATTTAGCAGAGTGATTCCAAAGAGGCCATTCGAACAAATTGGTATTTTTGCTAAATTTCAGACTTACTGCAAAAACCCATAAACCCATGCAGAAAGTTAATGCCAATATCGTTTTGCAAATCTGGACCGTATTTCTTTCTTTCTAAACTCAGAGTTTCCATTTGATAGTGTGCTCTTGAAGTTTTGTTTGCCCAAGGGCTGGATAGAAATTCTGAAGAAGATATAAAAAGATGCATTTTTAAAAAATCTGTTTTCTAGCTAAAATATTTTTTGTGTGCTGAGCAAAATATTATATTTAAAATTCTACCTTAAATCCTTTAACTTTTTCAGTGCTTTTTTTACCCTTCAATTATACTTTGTGACTCTGTTTCTGGATCATGATAATCCTTCAATGCAAAGGTTTTTAATTTTCCATACTGAATGAATGGAAGAATTGATTAAGATCCACGTAGAGGTTGTATGCGATTTCGTAGTTCAAGATTTCATGGGATACCATTACTGACCAACCATTTCATCTAAGCAGTTTAATGGAAATTTTCTGGATGAATGACATCTACCAAATTCATAGAAACCAATTCATAGGCAGTTTTTTTCGAAATTTTGCTTCTGCTTATTTATTTTTTTAAGGTGTGAATTAAATGGGTGTAGGTCTTAATTTCAGAAATATATTTGTTGAAGGTATTTATTTCAGTTCTTTATGTCAGAGGACATTATTTCTTATTCATATGTTTTACATTGTGAAACAATTACTTTGGATGCTTTTAATTTGCTGAACCCTCACCACCCTAACCACTAGCCCTCTCTGTCAACTAAAAACGGCACCCCATGCATAAAATTCACTCATCTCTGACCCCTTAACTCCACTAATAACCCTAAAAGCCCTTTCTAATCCTAACCTCCACCGACCACTGAACCCTAAAAACTCATAACCACAACTAAACTCCAGCCATCTGATACCCCTAAATTTCACCCATCCCTGAACCTTAAAGCCTTTTCTACTCCTACACTCTAACCATCTCTCAACCTAAACCCCCCAGATTACCCTTAACCCCACCCATTCCTGAGCTCTAAAAAAATCTTTCTGCGCTTTAACACCATCCATCCCTGAGCCTTTAAAATGCTGCACCCCTGCCCAAACTCCACTCATTCCTTAACCCTAAAATAAAACCTCACCACCCTTCAAACCCACCCCTTCATGACCCCGAAAATCCTTCTCACCCGTAAACTTCCCCAACCATGAACCTTAAAAGCTGTTTCTACATAAAAAATCCACCTATTTCTGACTCGCACCCCCATAAACTCCTCCCATTCCCGAATACAAACCACCCTTCACCACCCCAAAGCTCAACCCATCACTGACTCTTAAAAAACACTCACCAGCCAGAAGCGCCACCCATCAGTAAAACCTAAAAAGTCTTGACACACCACCCATCACCACACCGAAACACCACCTATTTGTAAACCCTAAACACCCCTCACCCATCCATGCCTAATCACTTTAAAAAAAAAAAAAATTAAACCTGAAACTTCACCCATCCATGAACCCTAAAAAACCCTCACCACCCTAAACTCCAAACATGCTTCATCCCTAAAAATAAGTCACTACACATGAACTTCATACATCCCTAAACCCTAAAACCCTTCACCACCCCTAAACTGCACTTATCTGTGAACCCTAAAACCCCTCACCACCCTAAATGCCATCCATGCCCAATCTCTATATATCCCTGAACCCTAAAAAACCTTCATTGTCCATAAACCTCACCCATCCCTGACCCCCACAACCTCACTACTCCTGATCTTCACCGAAGTGTGTTTGAATTTTTCCTTAAAATTGTTTCCTTCATTTTCGATTTATTGCTATTTCCATAAAATTGTCTTTCCATTAAATTAGTTTTCCATGATTTAGTTTCCTCCAATGCTTTTTCTCAGTTTCTATTTTATTCTATGTAGGGCAAAGTTATGCTACAGCGAAACCTTCTTCATGGTGCCTTAAATTTATAAAGTCTAAACAGATGGGTCTGTCTTTTGAAACAATGACATAGCTTGTATTGTAGCTATCACTTCTGCTCGAAGCATCTGTGAATTGCTGGCCATATCGGCGGTAGTTCTTACGTCATATCCGTAGTCTTTTCTACCCCAAACAGCGTATTGCTCTGTCTTTCTGCTATCCATCTTTTCAAGCACTGAAGCATGGAAGAACATTGAGGTACTATTTGTCTATAAACAGCAGTAATGAAACTGGGCTCTGGCATTTCTGTAATCTTGGGTGCCAGACCTTTTTGCAGGTTATTACTGGTTATAATTGTTGATTTATTGCTTATTGTTAGTAAAGTATTATTTCTTTAAGCCTGCCTTTTTAATCTGTGACTCTAGTGGTGGGGTCCTTTTCTCTCTGCAACCATCTTGAGTTTTTTGTTTTCTTACACAGGTAGCTGAATGTGTATTTTAATTGTGATTGGTGAACTGCTAATGAGCTGCTTCTACTTTCTTCCATCAGTTCCTGAGGCCTCAATGCCTCATTGTATGTGGTATTGCTAAGGATGACCCTGAGGCACAAAAGACTGACATGGGAATAAAACAACTACGTGAAAATCTGTGGTGTTCCGTTTAAGACTTGTCATCTGGGCTCCTCTGGCTCAGGCCCAATTTGGGGATTCAGCACCAAACTTTTTTCTAAAAATATAATTGTTTGACTGAGTTTCGGTTTTATTTTTGAGTGTGAATGCCGAGTGTGAATGCTGCCCTAGATTGTCCTCCACCTTGATAGCAAGTTAGGTTGTCCGCTCCCCCAGCCTAGTTCCAAAGCTGCATGGAGGCAGTGATTAGGTGAATAAACAATAACTGGTAAAGATTTGCTCTAAAAAAAATGGAGGTCCTCGTGGTCGCAGGCAATGCAGATTATTGGTTTAATACATTTTGGCCATTGGGACCATTCCTACTTAGGTGGATTAATTGCCTAATTTGAGAATCTGAAAGTGACACGTTAGTGATAGATTCCTTACCTTAGAATATCCCCAGGCGTCAGACTGGATCTGGAAATTTTTGCGTAGCAATACCCCTGCGCGTCGGTAGGCGTCGTCCGTGGCTCCGCGTCCGTCGTCGGCAGAGCCGGAATGACGTCATTGGAGTACTTAGGCGCCGCCCATGCGCGCTGACGTCAGTTCTTCTTTTTTCCGCGCCAGCTAGCGCAGATCCGGAGAAGCTCTTCCCCTAGTCATTTTTTGACTAAACTTTTTGATCTTTTTGATCATTTCTCTACTCGAGTCTTCGACTCAATCGGTGCCGGTAGGGATGCCCGGGTTCAAGCCCTTTTCGAAGTGCGACCGACTGATGTCGGTCACTGACCCCCATCGCCGGTGCCTGAAGTGCTTAGGCCTCGACCACGACGACCGCACCTGCTCCGACTGCCGGGTCCTGACGTCAAAGGCTAGGCGGGAGCGGTCCCGCAAGCGGCTCGAGCTCCGGCAGCCGGCCCCGCGCCATTCCAGGTCCCGGTGCCACGGGAGGTCGAGGGACCGGTCGCGGGGTCGGAGTCCTCGCAGCTCCGGGAGTGGACATCGGTCGTCGGGATCCAAGTCCTCAGGTAAGAGGCATGAGAGGTCGGAGCGGCATCATCGCTCCTCCGACCCACCCCGACGCTCGCACGATGCGGCCGGGGGTTCGGGCGACACCGCCCACGCGGCTCTAAGAGAGACGCAAGCGTCGCCGCCTGCCCCACACCTTCGGGTCCCTGGGCACGGCGCGACGAGGAAGGAGGTCGAGCGGTACCTCATGGCCATGAGGTCCCTCCCTCCTCAGCTGGGTCCTGCGGCGCCTTCGGGCCCAGCGGTCCCGGCTAGAGGGCCTAGCGGGTCGGGCGCTTCGGCCCCGCCGCCGCCGGGTGTTTCGGCCCCGGCGCCGCCAGCGACTTCGGTCCCGGCACCGCAGGACCTCACCGGATCCGCTTCCGGATCCGGGTCATCGCCAGTCGACCTCACGACCTCACCGGCCCCGAGGGTGTCGCCCCCGGTGCCCATTGTTGACGCCGTCCCCAATCTTCCCTTCGGTCCGACTCTGGCGCCGGAACGGCGCCGTTGGGCGCCGCTTCCGACGGCCTTTGGAGATTTTTATTTCCATGAGGAGGCCCAGTCTGTTGACCCTGGGTTACAGGAGACTGGTGACGGAGGTGATTGGGAGGGGTCTGAGGACCCTCTGGCACAGGAATGCCAGTCTCAAGAGGACTGGACATATGAGCTTGGGGAGGCCAGTGGTATTGACACCTCGCCAGACACTGGATTTGTCTCCCCTCCCACCGTGGCTACGGAGGAGGGGGCTGCTTATAGCGTGGTGTTGACGAGGGCATCCAAGGCCTTGGGCCTTGAGCTCCCCGTTGCGGCCGTGAGGACTATCCTCCTCACTGAGGTTCCTAAACCGCAGGCAAGCTCCAGTGAGCCTCTGCTGCCGTTTAATGAAGCCTTATGTGACGTTCTTGTGGGCACTTGGTCCAAGCCCGCCACAGGTCCGCCTGTGGATAGGAACGTGGCCAGACGCTACCGCCCGGCTCCGGGCGACCCTTGCTGTTTGTCCACCCATCCCACCCCCGAGAGCCTGGTTATCCAGGCCTCCACTTCCCAGACCGCATTCCCGACGGCCCCGCCCGATCGGGAATCCAAGAGATATGAACAGTTCGGAAAGAAGGTGTTCTCGTCCCTGAGTTTGGGACTGCGGTCTGTTAATACCGCGTGTCTCTTGGGCCGCTACACCCACACCCTGTGGAACACGGTTGCGGACGTGCTGCCACAATGCCCGGAGGAGGTCCGGGCTAAACTCGCCCAAGCCCTTGTGGAGGGTCGAGATGCGGCACGATACTCTATCCGGTGTGGGCTGGATACCACGGACTCACTGGGCAGGGCGATGGCAACGACGGTGGCAGTTAGACGCCACGCCTGGTTGAGGTCCGCCAACTTTTCGGCCGATGTCCAGGCCACTCTTCTGGCCGTCGCCTTTTTGGCGACAAGGCAGACCATGCGCTGGAGCGCTTTAGGGACTCCAGGTCTATGGCCAAGTCCTTAGGCCTTTCGGCCACGCGCCAGCAATCGGGTGCGTTTCGCTCCTTTCGTGGCCACGGAAGGGGCGTCCCCACACGTGCTGCCAGCCACGCACCGCAGAATACCCAGCAGCGCGGTGGCGGCCCTGGAAACCGCCGTGGCGGCGGTCGGGGTCAGCGGCGAGGCCAGTCCACACCTCCCTCCGCAGCACCTGCCTCTAAACCTTCCGAGTTTTCAGGCCCATGTGACGCCTGTGGGAGGCAGGGTTCGCCATCACCACTCCCACTGGCGCACTGTCACGTCGGACAGGTGGGTGCTGCAAATCGTCCGAAGGGGCTACTCCCTCCCCTTCGAGGCGACCCCTCCAGCCATGCAACCGCAATTCCACCGCGTGTCGGGGGATCACTTGCAACTTCTGCAAGAGGAAGTCACGGCCCTCTTGGCCAAAGGGGCCATCAAGCGCGTTCCTGGGCCAGAAGTAGGGTGTGGATGTTACTCCCACTACTTTCTGGTGCCCAAGAAGAGGAAGGGGGGCCTGCGCCCTATCTTGGATCTACGGAACGTCAACGGCTTCCTCCGACAAGAGAAGTTCAAGATGCTGACTTTGGCTCAGGTCTTAGCTGCCCTGGACCCCGGAGACTGGATGGTAGCGTTGGACTTGCAGGACGCTTATTTTCACATCCCCGTCCTGCCGGCCCACCGGCGTTACCTGCGGTTCACGGTAGGCCACAAGCATTTCAGTTTACCTTACTCCCCTTCGGCCTTACCAGCGCCCCACGGGTGTTCACGAAGGTGATGGCGGTGGTCGCAGCTCATCTGCGCAGGTTAGGGGTGTCGGTCTTCCCCTACCTCGATGACTGGTTGTTGAAGGCGGGCTCGCCCCAGACAGTCGTCAGCCACCTCCAGACTACGGCCGACCTCCTGCACTTGCTGGGGTTCTCCATCAATGTGCCAAAGTCGCACCTGTGTCCCTCTCAGAAGCTCCTCTTCATCGGAGCTGTTCTGGACTCGGCGCAGTTTCGGGTTTACCCTTCCGAACAGCGGGTTCGGGATATTCAGGCTCTGATTCCAATCTTCCAGCCTTTATCCCGAGTCTCGGTCAGGTTGACGCTGCGGCTTCCTGGACTGATGGCCTCCTGCATCCTTCTGGTGCGTCACGCCCGGTGGCGGATGCGGGCTCTGCAGTGGGACCTGAAGTTTCAGTGGGCCCAGCATCAGGGCAACTTGTCCGACCATGTCTTGATCTCGGAGGGCACTGCAAGACAGTTGCAGTGGTGGCTCACGGACCGCGATTGGGTCAGTGGCAGATCCCTCTCCCTGCCCCACCCAGAGCACGTAGTTGTGACGGACGCGTCCCTCCAGGGCTGGGGTGGCCACATGGAAGAGGCGGAGATCAGAGGACTCTGGTCTCCGGCAGAGGCCCGGCTCCACATCAACCTGTTGGAGTTACGGGCGATTCGTCTAGCACTGAAGGCATTCCTCCCCTCTGTCCGGGGGAGTGTAGTGCAGGTGTTCACAGACAACACCACCGCCATGTGGTACTGCAACAAACAGGGCGGGCTGGGGTCGTGGACCCTATGCCAGGAGGCTCTGCGCCTCTGGCAGTGGCTGGAACGCCAGGGCGTGACCCTGGTGGTTCAACACCTGGCAGGTTCTCTGAATGCCAGGGCGGACAAACTCAGCCGTCGGTGCATGATGGATCACGAATGGCGTCTGAGCTCGGACGTGGCGCAAGGCCTCTTTCAGCAGTGGGGAGAGCCTTGATTAGATCTATTCGCCACCGAAGAGAACGCGCAATGTCATCAGTTCTGCGCGTTGGAATTTCCAAGGCGGCACTCGCTCGGAGACGCTTTTCGTCGCGAGTGGAGTTGCGGTCTATTGTACGCCTTTCCGCCTATACCACTTCTGCCCAGAGTGCTGAAGAAGATCAGGCGCGACCGGGCCCAGGTTATCCTTGTGGCTCCGGACTGGGCACGAAGATACTGGTATCCCGAGCTACTCAGCATGTCACTCGATCCCCTGATTCGTCTGCCTCTTCTGGAGGACCTTCTGTCGCAGCAGCAAGGGACGGTCCTCCACCCGAACCTGTCCAGTCTCCACCTACAAGCTTGGAGATTGAGCGGCGACAGTTGAGGCCATTTGACTTGCCTCCCGAAGTCTGTAATGTCATTCTGGCAGCCAGGCGTCCCTCCACAAAGTCGGTATACGCCTGCAGGTGGAACAGATTTGTGGCATGGTGCACAGCGAAGACTGTGGACCCACTCTCTCTGCCCCCCTTTCTGAGGTTCTCCTCTTTCTTCTGTCTCTTGCCCAGCAGGGCTCTGCTCTGGGCACTGTCAAGGGCTACCTTTCTGCCCTTTCTGCCTTCTTGAGGCTACCTGATCAGCCTTCTCTGTTCAAGTCCCCTATTGTAAACAGATTTCTTAAGGGCATCACACACATGTTCCCTCCTGTTCCCTTCGTGATGCCCCAGTGGGACTTGAACCTTGTTCTTACTTTCCTGATGTGCGCTCCCTTTGAGCCACTTCACAACTGTCCTCTTCGCCTTCTGACTCTGAAGACTGCTTTCCTGGTTGCCGTCACCTCTGCCAGGAGAGTGAGTGAGCTCCAAGCCCTTTCTTGTACTCCACCTTTCCTTTCTGTCCATCCGGACAAGGTTGTGTTGCCTACCAAGCCATCTTTCCTGCCCAAGGTTGTCTCACCCTTCCACATCGGGCAGTCCATCACCTTGCCAACCTTCTTTCCGCCTCCGCATCCCTCTAAAGAGGAAGAGCGGCTCCACCGTCTGGACCCAAAACGTGCGCTCTCATTTTATTTGGATCGCACACGCCAGTTCCGGGTGGATGACCAACTCTTTGTTGGTTACGTGGGCGCTAAGAAGGGGAAGGCGGTACACAAGCGGACCATCTCCCGGTGGATCATCTTGTGTATCCACGCATGTTAATCCATGGCTAAGAAGGAGCCCCCTGTTGGATTGAGGGCTCATTCCACTCGGGCCACGGCGACTACAACTGCCCTGGGCCGGGGAGTGCCCTTGCAGGACATTTGCCAGGCAGCTACGTGGGCCTCGTTGCACACGTTCGCACGACAATACTGCCTGGACAGTCAAGTCCGGAGGGATGGCTTCTTTGGCCGTTCCGTCCTCCAGGACTTTCTGATGTAATTATTGGTTCGCAGACCCACCACCGGGGTTGGTATTGCTGGGGTATCTATTCTAAGGTAAGGAATCTATCACTAACGTGTCTCTTTCAGATGCACAAGTTACTACTTGTGTAACGATATATCTGTAAGAGACATTAGTTAGTGATAGATTCCTTACCGACCCACCCATCCTCCCCGTTCTGCGAACCGATATCTAGGGTTAAGGTCATCCCCTTTCAGGGCCCTAGTTTCTTGGCACCAGTGTTGGTTCTATCATGGCTCTGCGTATCTGGCGCGGAAAAGCTGTGTATCAGAACTGACGTCAGCGCGCATGGGCGGCGTCTAAGTACTCCGACGATGTCATTCCGGCGCTAACTACGCCGACGACGGACGCGGAGCCGCGGACGACGCCTACCGACGCGCAGGGGTATTGCTACGCAAAAATGTCCGGATCCAGTCTGACGCCTGGGGATATTCTAAGGTAAGGAATCTATCACTAACTAATGTCTCTTACAGATATATCGTTACACAAGTAGTAACTTGTGCATTCAGTATTTCAGACATCTGTCACTGCAGCTTCAAATTACAACACAAAAGAAAGTTTCAACTTTGACTTATGATTTAGAGCTGGTATTCTTAATACATTGATCGGGTGCTTACAGCATGGGATTTCCATGAAAGTGTTTCAAAAGCTGCTCTATCATAGCTGCAGACAACCCGATTGAAAAAGCTGCAGATAATCCGATTGAAAAAGTCCCTCAGAAAATGGCAAATGGCGGCCCAAAATGTTCTTGTACTTCTGTAGTAGGGGATCTCTGTGTATAGTCATAATCTAGTGAATAGTCCCGCCCATGTGCGGGGACCCCGGAGCAATCAAAAATAGTCTCTTAAGCTGTCTTCTTTGCAGTCATGCATAGACACTTAAGAGAAAATAAAAGACAAATAATGCAGCCTATAATTACAAGGCTACACTGGCCAATACTTCAAATTAAAGTGAAAAGGATAGCCAAATAAAAACAAATTTCACACATATTTCAAGTTTCACCCATAGAGAAACTTCCCTTCACCAAAATCCTTGAAATGATAGAGAGGAAGAGTTGGACAGACAAGCCCCCATAGGCTGCCATTATGTGTCTGGAAAAGGGATACCGTGCCTTTAAGGAACTCTCCAGAGACCCTCGGTATCCCAGGATGCACAGCCAAAGTCATTTTACTTTCAGTTCTTTTTTCCGGCTCCTGCTAGCAGGACCCTGGAGCATTGAGCTCTCCCTTTTTGGGTATTTCTTCAATTTTTGGCACTTTTCCAGTGTTTTGAGTGTTTCACTCGACGTCTGGGTTCTTCCTCTTCCAGTTGCTGTGTTTTTTAACCAGTTTTACCACCCCTTTCTGTCGAAAATGCCAGCTTTATTTGACAAGTGCCCTGATTGTGGTAGGAAGAAGGCTAAATCTGACCCCCACAGAGTATGTATACTCTGTCTCCCTTCCTCCCATGTCCCTGACTCCTGTGATATCTGTCATTCTTTCTCCAGGAGGACCCTGCGTGCCAGGGAGAAGATTTGTCTCCAGGGACTGGAACAGAAGAGACATGAAGAACCAGGTGGGACTTCTGGGCATGGAGCGACTCAGTCATCGTCCTCTGCCCGTGCTTCGGCCTCTGGGGGGCTCCCCAGTCAAGAAAAGGCACAGAAAAGGCACAGATCCCGGTCGACGTCGATAGCTTCGACGTCAGCGTCGAGAGGTATGACCACCATCTGCTCCCCGTCGACCCAGGGCTCTGGGTCCAATCGGCGTCGCTGCTCGACGTCGAGGGGCAGGACGTCGAGACCTCGGACGAGGTCGTCGTCGAGGACTTCACCGGCGTCGACACACCATCGACGTCGAGATGAATCCAGGAGGCGACGGTGCTCGCCGTCGAGGCTGTACCGGCGTTCACCGTCAACGTTGACACGACGGTCGACGTCAAGAAGAGACAAGTCGACGTCGAAGAGAAGACCTTTGACGTCGACGTCTAGAAGATAGACGTCGAGAAGTAGAAAGTCGAAGATGTCGAGGAAAGTAAAATTGACGTCGAGAAGGCGTTCAAGGCCCAGGACAGTGTCCCCTGCCTCAGTGGTCAGTCCTACTCACCTTCTAGGCCTAGGACGCCTACGCCTCCACTGCTGCCCCCGAGGATGCCTTCTCCGCAGCTTCCTCCTCCTCCAGCAAAGATTCCTCCTCCTCCTCCGCTTCCACCGCCTCCTACACCACCCCTGCTTGCTCTTCCACTGCCACCCGACCTCCACAACCTCGGCCTGAGGTTCCGGCTCCGACTCCTCCGCTTCCGCCGCCTCCAAAACCGGCGGCTCCAGCGAGGCCCAGGAGATCTAGATCAAGGTCTAGAGGAAGGGATCGCACTCGCAGTAGACACCGCTCCTCCGCAAGGTCCCGTCATCGCCATCGGAGGGACAGGTCGCGGTCCCGTTAGACGGGCTCCTCGAGTGACCGGAGGTATTCTCCAACATTATAGGATTCCCCTCCTACGAGAGTGTCACCTGTGGACGACATTGTGACATTTCAGGAGGTGCTGCTGAGGGGGGCAGCGAAGTTGGGGATCAGGTTGACGGTACCCACACCATCTACCTCTGTGATCTTTGAGACTTTGCACAAACGGCATCTCTCTCTCATCTCAGTTGCCCTTGGTGCCAGGACTGGTGGAACCGGCCATGTAGCTGAATTCTGACCCCAGCTTCGGTGAAGTCGGCTCCATCTCGGCTGCAAAAGAAGTACAGGCCCCCGGATTCTGATCCGGCATTCCTGAGGTCGGATCCTGTAACGGATTCTGTCATCGTGACAGCAGCCAAGAAACAGCATGCTACTGCTCCGTCTTCTACGGTGCCTCCGGACAAGGAGAGCCGTCAGATGGACTCAGCCGGACAGAAGGTTTGCGGTACGGCTGCCACCTCAATGAAAGCGGCGAGTGCCTCGGCACTCTTGGGTCGCTATGACCGCGACTTGTGGGAGTCTCTGCAACAGTTTATTGAGCTCCTGCCGAGGGATAGGAGGGAAGACTTCCAGGAGATATTGAACAAGGGCATGATGGTCTCCAACCAAGTAATCAGCTCTGTGGCGGACGCCTCTCTCCTGGCGGCTCATGGTTATTGCCATGGCATTAATTTAAGACGCCATTCCTAGTTGTGCCTTACCTCTCTCAAACCGGAGGTGCAGCAAATTTGCCGTTCTCTGTATCGACTCTCTTCGGTACGCATGCGGATGAGGAGATGGCCCGCATGAAGGCAGAAGTGGAGACGTTGAAGGCCGTTGGTTTGGAGAAACCAAAGGAACAAAGGAAGTCCTTCCTTCCGTTCCAGAGGAGGTATGGGTCTCAGAAATGAGGGCAAGGTCGTCAAGCTGGCCAGCAGCAACAACAGCAGCAGTACCAGCGGCAGCCTTTCCAAAAGCGGCAGAGGGGCAGAGGCGGCCAGCAGTCCTCCTCGGCAAACAAGGGCCCGGCTGGGTCTAAGCCCTGAGGTGCTACTTCCCCCTCGTCCGTTACCCGCTCCGTGGGGGGAAGCATACAGAATTACCTGGCAGAGTGGAGAAATATTACTCAGGACAAGTGGGTGCTGAATATTGTTTGCAATGGATACAGTCTTCGTTTTGTCAGCCCGCCTCCAGCAATTCCACCGGTTCGCTCGCAGTTCCAAGCGGAGGCCGATACCCTGTTAAGAAAAAGGGCGATAGAAGACATCCCTTTGTCTCAAAGGGGAAAGGGTCTTTACTCACGGTTCTTCCTGGTGCGCAAGAAGGACAAGAACGAGTTCAGGCCCATTCTGGATTTGCGACAAGCAAACAAATGGATTCACAGGGAAAAGTTTTGCATACTGTCTTTGTACCAGATTTATCCTCCGCTGCAAAGAGGAGACTGGCTTTGTGCAATAGATCTACAGGATGCGTACTTCCATGTGCCCATTGCACGGAAACACCGGAAGTTCCTGCGCTTTCTTGTCGGCACCAATCACTATCAGTACACCGTACTACCGTTTGGACTGAAGTCTGCACCCAGGACTTTTTCAAAATGCATGGCAGTAGTGGCAGCGCACCTGAGAAAGAACAAGGTTTTCGTCTACCCGTACCTGGATGATTGGTTAATCAAAGCCTCCGCCTTCCAGGAAGAGCAATTGCACTTCAACAGGACGGCCATTCTGTTGAACCAGCTGGGGTTGCACATCAACATGTCTAAGTCTGTTCCGACTCCTGTCCAGTGCCTTCAGTACTTGGGAGCCTCCATCTATACTCTTTCAGCAAGCGTGTCTCCTTCGGAGGAGCGACACTTAACGATCCTTTGGAAGGCTCCGGCTCTCATAGCTGTTCCATCTACGACAGTGAGGACGGTGTCTTCTCTACTGGGGTCGATGGCCTCTTGCATCTTCCTCACGCCACACGCACGCCTCCACATGAGGCCGCTGCAGGAATGTCTGGAGGATCAGTGGGACCAGAAGCGGGGAAGCTGGGACAACAGGATCCGGCTCTCCATTCACGCTCAGTCCTTGAGATGGTGGTGCTCAGCAGAGAATTTCCTCAAAGGGGTTCCATTTCACAAGGACATTCCCATTCAGACTATAGTCACGGATGCTTCTCTCCACGGCTGGGGAGCGCATTCAGACCATCTACAGATCCAGAGTACGTGGTCCCCGGCGGAATCCACGTATCACATCAATTTCCTGGAACTCAGCGCTGTTCACTTGGCACTGAAGGCCTTTCATCCGTCCTTCCAGACCAACTCCTTGCTTGTACAGATGGACAATACGACCACAATGTATTGCCTCAACAAGCAGGGGGGCTCGAGATTGCGCACACTGTCACAGGAAGCGCAGGCAATCTGGCACTGGCTGCTAGCCAGAGGACTGACAATAATGGCTACCCATCTGCCAGGTGTGCAGAATGCTCAGGTGGACGCACTCAGTAGGCTGGGGCAAGAAAACCACGGGTGGGTTCTAAACGACAAGGTCCTAGGAGACATCTCAGACAGGTGGGGCACTCCAGACATAGATCTGTTCGCCACTGCCGAAAACAGAAAATGCAGAGACTTCGCCTCCAGGAATTACCAACCGGGGACTCTGGGGAACGCACTATGGATCAGCTGGCCGAACAGCTGTCTGTACGCTTTTCCACCCATTCCCCTGATTCCGGCGGTGCTCATCAAGCTGTCTCAGTCCAGAGCATGGATGATTCTCATTGCTCCAGAGTCGCCCCGACAGTGGTGGATCACGGACCTGCTTCACAGGTCTTTCCTACCCCACCTGCGGCTGCCGTGTCAGCCCGACATTCTCATGAAGTTCGGGGGGCAGATGATGCACCCCAACCTCTCATCATTGAGTTTGACGGCATGGCTCCTGAGATAGTGCAATATGGACACCTGAATCTGCCTGACGATTGCATGTATATACTCAAGGAGGCTAAGCGACCTTCCACTAGGACTTCCTATGCCTACAAGTGGAAGAGGTTCTGTATCTGGTGCACTTCCAAGAACTATGATCCGAGACCTGCAAGGAAGATGTCATTCTTCCATACCTTTTGCATTTGGCTCAATCTGGCCTTAATTTCCATTCTATTAAGGTTCACCTCGCAGAATTAACTGCGTATAGGAAATGCCCTTCACAGACATCCTTCTTCCAGATTCCTGTGATTAAAGATTTTTGGGAATGATTGAAGAAAGTGTTTCCTCCTGTTCGGCGTCCTTCGCCTTCATGGGAGCGGACTCCAGGTTGATGATGGAACCTTTTGAACCTATTCATAAGGCTTCACTACAGCACTTATCATGGAAGGCGGCTTTCCTCGTGGCCATTACATCGGCCCGCAGGGTGAGTGAAATTCAGGCAATGTGTTGCCAAGAACCTTATACTGTATTTAATGCTGCTAAGGTTGTGATGCGTACTCACCCTAAGTTCCTTCCTAAGGTGATTTCGGATTTCCATGTCACTCAGACTATAACTTTACCTACGTTTTTCCAAAATGCTTCCACTCCAGCGGAAAGGTCTCTTCATTCCCTGGATGTCAGAAGGGTGTTGAAATTCTACTTGGATAAGACCAAGGATATTCATAGGTCAGACCAATTGTTTGTCAATTATTGGTCGGTCAGGACTGGTCTTGCCACCTCAAAACAGTCAATTTCGAGGTGGATTGTGTCCTGTATCCAGTTATGTTATCAGAAAGCTAGCAAGACCTTAGGGGGTAAGCCTGAAGCCCATTCCACCAGGGGCAAAGCAGCTACAACGGCTTTGCTACGTAATGTTCCCATTGCAGATATCCGCAGGGCTGCCACTTGGAAGTCGGTCCATACTTTTGCGAAGCACTACTGTCTGGACTCTGATGGCAGGGCAGATGCTCAGGTTGGGCAGGCTTCTTTGAGAAATCTGTTTGCACAGTAGGAGTGTTGTCTTTTTCCTCCACCGCCGGATTGGTTTGTTGGGATGGGCTTGCCATTCTATTCACTAGATTATGACTATACACAGAGATCCCCTACAACAGAAGGAGTAGTTTCTTACCTGTAACTCCAGTTCTGTAGTAGGGGTATCTCTGTTATAGTCATAAGCGCCCGCCCTCCACCCCGGTGGAGAAAATGATAATGTACTGTATACTACAGGCCTTGCTTTATACACCTTCAAAAACAACTGAAAGTAAAAGGACTTTGGCTGTGCATCCTTGGATACCGAGGGTCTCTGGAGAGTTCCTTAAAGGCACGGTATCCCTTTTCCAGACACATAATGGCAGCCTATCGGGCTTGTCTGTCCAACCCTTCCTCTCTATCATTTCATGGATTTTGGTGAAGGGAAGTTTCTCTATGGGTGAAACTTGGCAATATGTGTGAAATTTGTTTTTATTTGGCTATCCTTTTCACTTTAAGTTGAAGTATTGGCCAGTGTAGCCTTGCAGGTACAGGCTGCATTATTGTCTTTAATTTTCTCTTGAGTGTCTATGCAGGACTGCAAAGAAGACAGCTTAAGAGATTATTTTTGATTGCTCCGGGGTCCCCGCACATGGGCGGGACTATTCACTAGATTATAACTATAACAGAGATACCCCTACTACAGAACTGGAGTTACAGGTAAGAAACTACTCCTTCCTCCGCATTTAAGAAACTGCACTGACTGTCTGTCGAGGCCAGAGGTCGGAGGCAATGTGAATAGTACATTCCTTGATATATGGAATAGTGGAACAGTCTGATTTAGCACTTGACCTCAAGTGCTCTGAGAGAGGCTGGCCATCACAAGGTTCCCAAATTTCAGAGGGAGAGCAGAGGCGGATGTGCCCCTTTGTCAGCTTATTTGAGAACCACCACCTGTCTCCTACTGTTCATGAAAAAATTGAATACATGATTATTCCCGAAACATTTCTAAATGGTTTTCTCCACCTCTATATGTCCATCGGCAGTTTACTTCCGTGCCAAGTCTTTGTGGATGTGTGTGTGGTATATAAAATAGATAGATAATGAATACAGATGTTACATCTGCTGATCTCTCTTGCTCAGCTTACCGTGTTTTAGCCCCCATCAGGTTATGACCCTTCCAGATGGTATTTGCATCACCCCCACCATGAACTGGTCCTCTAATTTGACACCGTTTTTATGTTGCCAGCTGCTTGTGTCCCACCTTCACTGCTGCTTCTTGCACTTCTCCGCCAGTAGGACTCAAAGAGTTCCCTTTGTCCACACTCGGTGGGGGAGGAATTAATTTCGAGTGAAAAATTGCATTGGGAATGTTAATAAATTCCCCAATCGAAAAGAAGGGTTTTTGGAGTCTTGGCATATTTGGGGGCCTGGGCAAGCAGAAGAGATTTGAGGGGTGACAGCATTTGGAATCGAATGGACTATGTAGCACAGTAAGACTTGTACAAATTGCATCCTTTGTGATTCACATGAATTTTGCTTTTAGGCTCCAGTACTGATGTCAGCGAGGACTGGGAGAAAGAATTTGATTTGGACATGACAGAAGAGGAAGTGCAGTTGGCGTTATCAAAGGTGGATGTTTCTGAGGAGGTAAGGATTCTGAGCAAGTGACCATTCTGACAGATCCAACTTTGGAGCCAGATAAATCTGTGCTTGTTACTTTTTGATTAGTTGGGTGGTTCTAAAAGGGCAGTGTCTCTCTGCTTTGTCCCTTTCTTGACATAGCTGGCATAGCTGCTTTCGTGATTGGCAAAAAATTCAGCTGGGTAAAATAAGAGCAATATAAACTTATCATGTCAAGCTGTTTTGTTAAGCGTGACGTGCGAGAACTAAATGTTGACTGTGAAGTCTCAATGCTTTAAGTTCTATTCTGCAGCTCTGCATAGACTGGTGTTAAGTATCAGGGTCTCCACTTACGGAGTGGCACGTGTACCCTGTTCTCTTGAGGACGGTTGTGCCCATTCTCACTCGCTATAGCAACAAGCCTTTCTTGCAGATACAGAAACAGACATCTTCATCAATAGAGCTGCTCTCCTTGGACGAACTAAGACAAGTTCTGTTTGTTTTAGCAGCTCCTCCGACCACGAGTAGAAGTAGCTCCAAATGTCAAGGATTTGGTAAATAAACAAGATACACAGTTTTTGTAATTTTTGGGGCGTTTTAAATACAATACTGAAACCAAATCACTTTTCATTGTTCCTCTAAGGACCAACGTCTTTTGAAATGTAGCCTCTCTTTATTTATCCGTCAGTTAATTGATCTCAGTACTTTGTGAAGTTCACCCTCTTGGGCGCAGACGTTTCTGATTGAGACCAAAGATGATGCTTTAAAAAAATAGGCAACAAACCCAAAACGGAAACATTAATTCTAGGAGCCTTGAAAGTTTAAATTACTTTTTAACAGCGATAGTTAATTTATTTATGATTATGAAATATCCTCACAGTGAAAACCAAGCTTGCAGTGAGACAGGGTTCTGAAGTTCTCAATTGCCAATCTGGAGATAACAGACCGCAGTTGGAGTTTTTACTTGTTACCACAAGGGGTATTGGTTTTCACTGGCCCTTTAATTAGTAATGCATTGTCAGGATCTTTCTGCTCTGATTTGTTACCTTACTCTCCCAATTACAGTTTGGCATCTCCAAATCTTATTTGGATTAGCCTGTTTTCTTAATTGATTTCTGAAGGTCTCCTATCATTATGTGACACGCACAACAGACGTTAATGGCCATTTACAAAATGTATATGAGAGAATATTGACAATTTATGCAGCATTCATTTGGCAGCCTGTAAGTTCTGCTTAATGTATGTATTTATACATCGTAAGTGTGAGCCTCATTTTAATTGACAATTGGAGTGGACGAAATCTGGTGTTCGAGGCATGTGGGCTGCTGAATTCATATCTTGTGCATAGATCGCCGCCTAGTGTTGGGTCCGGATGATTGCACATTGTTGTCCTGGAAGAGTCTTCGAAGTATCACGAGATAGGTGGCTCCTCCCCTGGACTACAGTGCGCATGGGCATCCTCTCCATCCTCAGATTGTTTTTTTCCGCCATTGAGTTCGGATGTACTTTTCTTTACTCAAGTTGGGAAACTTTTCTATAAAGCCAAAAGGCTTTCGGGGTCGTCTGTATTGTTAATTCGATCGGTGCCGAGTTCTTGTTCCAGTTCTTTTCGAAGCAGGACGTCGAGGAGAGCCGCGTGGCCTTTTCGACACCAGAGGCCCGATAGTCGATGGAACGGAGCCCGTTCAAACGATGCCCCCTTTGTAACTCGAAATACCCACACATCGATGTCCACCCGGTGTGCAACAAGTGCTCATCACCCGACCACAACGAGGACAACTGTCTAGCTTGTGCTCGATTCCGGTCGAAGAAGACGCTTCGACTTCGACGTGCAGCAAGACAAACGATGACGAAGCCAGCGCCCGACCCGGTGAATATCTTCGATGAAGACGACGACGAGGTCGTCGAGACTGAGGATCCGGAACAAGCGTCGGATCCAGGTTCGGAGCACGACTCCACCTACTATGAAGACGAAGAAGAACGCGTCGAGGAAGAACACGTCGAAGAGGTAAGGGACGACGTGTCCCCCCATCGGAGCCGTCGATGACGACTCGAGTGATGAACCAGGCGCAGCAGTGGGTTCTGGGCCTCAAAAAGACACTCAAAGACTTTCAAAGGCTCAGGTAGAGGCATCGTCACAAGGCCTTAGCCAAGATCTTGACAAACATTCTATAGCCCCGCGTCTCGGCCCGGCTAAGAATATCTCACACGAGCTATCGGTCGCCCTACAGAAAGCGAAACCGAAAGCTATCGAGACAATAACAAAACCGAAACTGCTGAAAACAGTCCTCGGATCGAAGAGTGTGACCACATCAGTCTCGACGCCGAAGACAAGTGTCGACAACCCTGCGGGGTCGACCACAAAGGGTGTCAAGACGAAGATTGGTGCGCTGAAGTCCATCACTAAAGCCAAGTACGTCGAACCGACGAGGTCGGCGTCCACGGACAGCGACACAAACAAAGGACTCGAGTCTCGGAAAGCCCTCGACCCGAGGCACCGAGTCGAACAACAAGAGCTCGGCAAAACACTCGAGCCGAAACCTAAAGGCGCCTCGAAGGAGCAAGTCGAACCGAAGAAAAAGAGCGCGCCTCCAACAGACACCAAAGTCCATGCAAGGCCAAAAGCACGACGACAAGGTGAAGTCCGTCGGTCCGATATCGACATCGGGCACAAAGCCGCCGATAAAGTTCGGACTGCCCCCCACAGCACGACCTAAGGTGATCGATCCGAAGGCAAGGATCGAACCGACCAAATCGGTGTCACTTGGGAAAAGGAGTCATCCACTAGAAGAGGATGTTCTGTACCAGGAGCCCTCCAATGATAATCAGTCGAAACTACATATCGACGCCGACATAGGTAAACTTATGGTTTATCAAAGAAAGATCAGGTCGGAAAATCCTCTGGAGTCATATAAAATCCCACTGAAGAAGAAAAGGGATTCTTCAACCTCACCTGTCCATTTTGAAGCTGTAAGGTACTATAGCCAGTACACTTCTGCAGGCTCACCCACACGCTCTAATGAGGATATGGGGTATGACTATTATGAACAATATAGTTACCCTGCAGGCGATGAGCAGGAGGACCAGACTCACACCTGGACAGACCCTATTGACCAGGGGGAGTCACAACCTATCCCTGATACTCCTTCTTACCCTGTAAAAACTTCGCCAACAGAGGATACAGCAGCGTTTAACGCGTTAATAGAGAGGGCTGCACAAAATCATGATGTGGACCAGCATGCTGACCCAATTGACGAGGATTTCTTGTTTGACACTTTCTCCACTTCTGAAAAATCAGTTAAGACATTGCCAATGTTAAAGGGTGTCCTCAAACACGCTGGAGACATCTTCAAGGAAACCACAAGAGCAAGGGTTGTTAACCCCAGAATAGAACTAAAATACAGACCGGCACCTGTGGACCCTACATACATTCGGGGACAGCTGCCGTTGGACTCTTTGGTGGTATCCAATGCTCGTAAACGTGCCAACTCCCAAACTACGGGTGATGCTCCCACTCCACACAAAGAGTCTAAAGTATTAGAAGCTTCTGGAAAAAGGGTGGCTGCTCAAGCAGCTAACATCTGGAGAATTTCCAACACACAGGCCCTATTAGCAAGATACGAAAGGGCACATTATAACACCTGCTACAACATTTGCCTGATGCCTACAAGGAAGGGGCGGAAACTCTAATACAGGAAGGGAAACTGATATCCAACGCATCCATTAAATGTGCTCTAGATGTAGCAGACACTGCAGCCAGGGCCATCAACACAAGTGTCATGCTCAGAAGGCATGCTTGGTTGCGCATTTCAGGGTTCAAACAAGAGATGCAGACCACATTATTAAATCAGCCTGTAAACCCAGATTTTCTATTTGGTCCTGATGTGGACACAATCTTAGAAAAAATTAACAAGCATTTAAAATGCAACGGTCTCGCCTTTGAAAAAGTTAGAGCTATTGGCATTGTAAATGACAACATTTTTATTTATGTGTTGGTTTTGAAAACAGATAAATAAATGGTACTGTCATTTACAATGCCAATAGCTTAATCTCTCGCAAATGCCACACACAAACACACAGACCCACACAGAGTCCCACACACATATATACCTACAGAGCCACACGCAGAGCCACACACACATACAGAGCCACACAAACACATACACAGAGCCACATAAACAGACACACACACAGCTACAGACACACACACAGCTACAGACACACACACACACACTTCATCCACCCACTAAGTCCATCCACCTAGCCACCACTCAACTCCATTCATCCACTGACTCCATCCACCCAACCACACCTTGTCAGGGGTAGTAAGCACTATATAAATACAGTTACAAAACAATACATAAAACGAACTTGTGCAAGTACATGACACCTTAATGAATCACAATCCCTTGCTCTGCCTTGATCCAGGAGTAAAAGCAACTTAAACAAGATAAAAGCTTTGTAAATGAACCCCATTGTAACCATCGATTTGCCAGTCTCTCCCTTTCTCATTGCTCTTACTGCCACCTTTACAATAATGATCCTCAATCAGAAAAGAGAAGTATATAATTGAATGGCACAAAACAGACAACTGCACGCTATATAATATTTCACAACAGACACAGATGAGATAATGGCATAGGAAGATGTTTTTACATTAGCAGTTAAGTACACAAAAGTGCTACGGATACCAAAGAAAATTGGCACATTTTGTAAACTGATACCTCATGCTGTAGGCTCCAACTCCCAACTCTTGGCCAATCCCGGAGAGGCTGGCATCGAAGTCCCGTATCAATCCTGACACGAGGACTTTATCTGCAAGTGGCAGTTTGAGACCCCAGGCCATTTTAATTCACTAATTCGGTCCAGCAGCCCCAAAAGTAAACCCCGGAAAAGGCTGGAGTCATCTGCCTAAGTATCAAACGAACGTATTGTTTTTGTCTGCTTCTCCTAACTTCTGTTGTTACTGCAGCCCACTTCAGAACAGACACAGCGACCGACTCTTGACTAGGGCCTGTTAAAAAATCTGAAGCCCCCTCTTTTTTAGGTGAAAAGGGCAGATTTCATTCCCACTAGATTTGGGATATTTCTGAAACGGTAACTTGGTGATTTTTTTCCCCACTGCCCACAATGTTTGATTCTATGAAAAAATAACTGACTAGATTGCCACGAAAACACACAGCCTAAGTCACTGAGTCCCCCACGGGATGATATGTCCTATTACGTATGACTGCACGTGGTAAGTAAATGTGTCTTATGGAAAGAACGAGCAAGAGGAGGCAAGCACAAGTGTTTTAGGATGCCAAGATTTTAGCAACTCTTCACTATCATATCAGCTTTCACAAGTACTTATCAGCTTGATTTCTAATCATCAAGGTAAGCTGAAAAAAAAAACTAATATACATTTTTCTTACAGTTTCCAACGATTTTCCACATATTTTTCTAATTGGACGGCCTGTATTCATACTTCACGCATTACACAATGCATTACTAATACAATGCTGATGCATAACAGACTAAACAGAACAGAACTGGGCTGCAACTGGCTGTTTTGGACAAAACTACTATTATAGTTTTTTCAGAAACCTATATTTTTATCTTAAGTACGAGTTTCCGAACGTCTTCCCACTTTAAAATACATTGTGGTTGGAAAGGCTCAAAAGAAGCTCACCTCACCTATGACGGATCAATACTCTTTGCCACTGAGAACACCGGTAAACACGCACTGGAAAAGCCAATAGGTCTCGCATACGGAAGACCTCTTGGCTTATCAACGTTTTGTTTAGACATGCTGCACAGCAGTGCGGGTGCGGTGTAGCATGGCTGAAAGTAAAGTAGGAAAACAACAGTAAGATATGGTTAGATCTGACCGCATCATTGCGTTTTTGTTTTTTACTTTCAGCCAAGTTGCACGGCATCCATGCACAACACGGCTAAAAACACATTGACAAAGGCAAGAGCTCTCATATAGATCTCGCCTTTGTAACCTTTATAGGCGTGGTCAATTGTTTTTATCCACACTGCATAGCATGTGTGATGGCTAAAAAGTTGCTTTAGTTTAAAGGTGTGTGCACCACACATATACAACTACAAAGATGCACCTTTTTTTTCTTTTTGGTTACCGTTCCAAGTTAGATCAGTAACTAAAAAGAAAAGAAAACATGTAAGAACATTCTTTTAAGCGGTGGGCACAATATGGGGGTTGGGGGTAAAGCAACAAAGATAGTGCAGGTTGCGGGAAGGAACAACAGGGAGCGAGAAGGAGGCTGAGAGGAAGCAAGACACGGCCTGTATTCATACTTCACGCATTACACAAGGCATTACTAATACAATGCTGATGCATAACAGACTAAACAGAACAGAACTGGGCTGCAACTGGCTGTTTTGGACAAAACTACTATTATAGTTTTTTCAGAAACCTATATTTTTATCTTAACTACGAGTTTCCGAACGTCTTCCCACTTTAAAATACATTGTGGTTGGAAAGGCTCAAAAGAAGCTCACCTCACCTAAGACGGATCAATACTCTTTGCCACTGAGAACACCGGTAAACACGCACTGGAAAAGCCAATAGGTCTCGCATACGGAAGACCTCTTGGCTTATCAACGTTTTGTTTAGACATGCTGCACAGCAGTGCGGGTGCGGTGTAGCATGGCTGAAAGTAAAGTAGGAAAACAACAGTAAGATATGGTGAGATCTGACCGCATCATTGCGATTTTGTTTTTTACTTTCAGCCAAGTTGCACAGCATCCATGCACAACACGGCTAAAAACACATTGACAAAGGCAAGAGCTCTCATATAGATCTCGCCTTTGTAACCTTTATAGGCGTGGTCAATTGTTTTTATCCACACTGCATAGCATGTGTGATGGCTAAAAAGTTGCTTTAGTTTAAAGGTGTGTGCACCACACATATACAACTACAAAGATGCACCTTTTTTTTCTTTTTGGTTACCGTTCCAAGTTAGATCAGTAACTAAAAAGAAAAGAAAACATGTAAGAACATTCTTTTAAGCGGTGGGCACAATATGGGGGTTGGGGGTAAAGCAACAAAGATAGTGCAGGTTGCGGGAAGGAACAACAGGGAGCGAGAAGGAGGCTGAGAGGAAGCAAGACACGGTGTGAAGAAGCAATGGGGAAATACAGACGTGCACGGTCAACATGAAGAGAAGCAGGGGGAAGCACTAAGGCGACGGAGAGCACACATAACTGCAGATGTCGAGAAGTACATGTGAGAGTCGGCTTGAAAACACATGCACTGTAATCAAGTGCTTAACACAAAATAAAACTAGGTCTTCACGTAGATAATTCGGTGCATCGCCTGTCACTCTCAGCAGCAATTTAAGGACACCCATCCCAGGCACCACTACAACTGGTGGTGAAATTGGATAGATTGAAGAGAGCACCCACCCCTGCCCTAATATAACCCCCACATCCTTTAACAAGTGACACCTTTGACAGCAACCCTCTTTACGTGCACCTGTCACTCTCACCCGCAAACTAAGGTGCAAAACTGCCACCCCAAACTAAAACGGACACAACACCCATGGGCACTCATCTGCCGACGGGTGTAGGATAGCAGCAGCACAGAGAGTGGGATAGCGGTGCCGGACATGGGGTGTGTGGAGGGCATGCTGTACTCGGAATAGTAAAAAAAGTCACGGCTTCCCCTACCCCACACAGCCGCTAAAAGCACGCCACCTTGTCCGGGTGCTGCAAGTCCTCGCAGAGCTGCTGCAGCCTCTTCAGCATACTCCTTACAGAATCACCTTCTCGCAAATATTCACCTTTTTGCCAGTGCAAAAGAGCATTGAATAGGTGAGCGTTCGTCTTATCCAGGAGAGACCTACTATCTTTGCGAGTGACACCGGAGAACCAACAGGGAATGTCCTAATTTTGACATTTTGGCATTTGATAGAGACATGGACAGGCAAAGCTCTGTGTATCAAGTGTGGTCATTTACAGAAACCACTGCGCAAAGTCTAAGGCATGAAAGCAAATGTTAGTTAAAATGGTGGGAGATACATGAGAGATTACAAGTCCTAGGAGGGGGTTATAGGGACAACAGTGAGGGGTTGACAGTGGGAGATGGGACGAGAGCTTACAATACTCGGAGGGGGGGGGTCTAGAAACACTCGAAAGGGGGTGCCATGCAGCCTGCGACAGGATGAGATATGTCAATACTTGGTAAGTATTATAGGGACACCAGTAAGGAGAGACACACACTGGAAAATAAAATAAGAGACGAGAAACGTAGGAGTAGAGGGGTCAGACACACAGTGGAAAAGAGGATTGGACATTTTCGTACTGTCAGATGCTTATAGGTGGTCTAGTAAAGGGGAACAGGTCAGCATTATAATAATTAGGGGGGAGCTGAGGGGTTTCCTCATTGCCTATCATTTAGTGTCCTGGGGCTGGTTTGTTGATCCTTTGTCTAAAGTAACAAGGATTTCTCAAACAGCTTTTATTACGCCCATCAACTCAATAGCTAGCTATTCTTTAAATCAGTGCCAATCACTCCTTAGCCAAAGACTGATCTTTTGGCGCTTTCAAATATCACGGGAAAAGCGAGAATACAGGCACACCCCTGGCATATGAGAACGTAAACTGAATGGATCATGCAGTGAGGCAAACCCACCCGGCATCTAAGTAGGAGCGGATAAGGTGCGACGGGACGGTGTCGTTCCCGGTGAAAATGGCCAGAACGCTGACCCTGAAGAAGGAGATGACCGGGACGCCAGCTCGCTGAGTGAATGCGGCAGAAGGTGGTGGGTGAAAAAGCTGCGAGTCAACGGACTGCACAGCGTAAGAAATGAAGCGTGTGTGGTGTGGCAGCAGAGACTGGAAGCTACTGTGGAGAGGCCCAGTACTTGACAGGGCCGATAATGCAGCCGGCGAAGAAACCGCCTGGCCGCTCTTGTGCCCGTGAACAGAGGCGACCAGCGGCGTGTGTGAGCCTGAGGGGCCAGCAGAAGTAGCGAGGAAGCTGCGGCGGAGAGGACCGACACTCAGCAGGTAACGGTGAGGCAGCCGGCAATGAAGGGGCGGGGCTTTTCAGGTGTTGAGGCGATGCCCCGCAGAGTGGGCAGACAACACAGAGGAGTGCCGCCTTGCGGCCTTACCTGGCGGCCGATGAGGCTGAAGTAAGCGGGTGGGGCCACTGCAGAGCATGTTGCGCCGCACGAAGGCCCCCACCCGTGAAAAATAGAAGCAGAGTCTGGAACCATTCCATTGGGAGGCTCAAGCCCCACCAGGCAGGCACTCCATGGGCTGAATGAAGAGTGTGGCATCAGGGCACCCAGCTGGGACTGGAAGTGAGGGTGCCCTTATTGTTTCAACAGGACTCGGGAGGCTACGTCAGGAAAGCTGCAGCGACCCGCACTAGAAATATTGCAGCACTGCCACCTAGTGGCAGTATTCACAACGGCGACAGAAATACAAAACAAGTCAGGTCCCGGGCTGGCCAGCCAATCACAGCGCTGCCCGGGGAATGACGTCACGGGGGTGTCCCGGGCCGGCAGCCAATGACAGCGCGGCCCAGGACAAAGGGGCGGGACTTAAAAAAAGACAGAGAAACGCCCCCGAATCGCGTTTTCACGGGAAAGCGTGATTGACAGCCTCTGTCTCCCAATGGCTAGCCTCCATTTATGGAGCTAGCCAATGGGAGACAGAGGCGGGACCAAAGCCCCATATGTAGGATCATGAGATTTCGCCCTGGGCGGAGCAACTGCTATGCAGTTGCAACGCCAGGGCGAAACCTAAAAAGGACACAGAGACAGCCAAATCCATGGGTGCCTTCCAGTCACAACAATTCAGAGGCGGTTCCTTTCGTCGCTCCAGTAACAGAGGAGCTACAAGAGGCCAGGTATCACAGCAAACTCCATATAGTAAAGGGAGCACACCAACCACCTATAATAAGAACAATAGAGGTGGTTACTGGGGCAACAGCAACAAGGGCAGAGGACGAGGGAATAACACCAGATCCTCCGCCAATACTAAACAGTGACGCCTTGTCACTGCCCCCAGACCATATAACACCGGTCGGGGGGCGATTAGAACAGTTCCTGCCAGTCTGGGAGAGCATTACCACAGACAGGTGGGTGAGACAACTCATTCAGTACGGCTATTGTCTAGAGCTAACGTCCACTCCACCCAACATACCCCCAAGACACCGTCCTATGTCCGTAGAGCACATACACTTATTGCAGCAGGAAGTCATCAGCATGCTGCAAAAAGGGGCCATAGAACTCGTCCCTATAGAGCAACAAGGTACCGGGGTGTACTCGCTGTACTTCTTAATCCCCAAAAAGGACGGGTCTCTCAGGCCAATACTGGACCTCAGGCCCCTAAACCAATACATCTTGTCAGAACACTTTCACATGCTCACTTTACAGCAGGTTCTACCATTACTCCGTCAGGGAGACTTCCTCGCAACATTAGACCTGAAGGATGCGTATTTCCACATACCAATACATCCGCACACAGGAAGTATCTCAGGTTTACCATACAAAATCAGCACTACCAGTTCAAGGTACTGCCTTTGAGGGTGACAACTGCCCCGAGGGTGTTTACCAAGTGCCTAGCGACAGTAACAACAGCGGTCCCAAACATTAAAGGATATCGCATGAATAAAATCCTGCGGAGGCACCATATGCACGTCTACCCCTATCTGGACGACTGGCTTATCCAAGCAAAGTCAGCCCAGCAATGTGCCGACCACATGTCCCGCACTATTCACCTCCTGCACAGCCTCGGATTCTCATTAAACTACACAAAGTCTCATCTCCAACCCGCACACGTACAACAGTACCTGGGAGCGACAAGCAAAGGCTCAGGGAAACTCAGCAAGAATCAACAGCATTCAATCGCTGATCCAGGGATTCAGACCCCAACACTCGCTCCCGGCACGGGTGTTTATGCAGTTGATAGGCATGATGGCCTCCTGCATCTTCATAGTCCCCCACGCCAGACTACACATGCGTCCGCTTCAGGAGTGCTTAGCACAACAGTGGAACCAGGCTCACGGACAATTGAAAGACCTAGTGTTGGTGACCGGTCGCGCATACAACTCTTTGCATTGGTGGAACCCACAAAACCTTTGCAAGGGTCGACCGTTCCAAGAGCCTGTACCACAAATAGTGCTGACGACGGACGCATCTCTCCTGGGATGGGGAGCGCATGTCCTCCATTACACTGTCCAGGGGCTGTGGACAACCCAACAGAAGAAGATGCACATCAACCTGCTGGAACTGATGGCAATCTTCATGGCAATGAAGGCGTTCAAAGTACATTTGTGCAACAAAGTCGTGCTGATCCGGACGGACAACATGACTGCCATGTACTACATACAGAAGCAGGGAGGGACACACTCTCCACAGTTGTCACATCCAGCGCAAAGCATGTGGAAGTGGGCCATTCAGAGGAACATCTTACTCATAGCGGAACACCTCCCAGGCAAGGACAACCAGATGGCGGATCTGCTCAGCAGACACAGCCACCAGATGCACGAGTGGGAGATACATCCCTCAGTGCTGCACCCGTACTTCCAGCAGTGGGGTCGCCCAGAGATAGACCTGTTCACCACAAAGGAAAACGCAAAATGCCAAAGCTTCACCGCCAGATTTCCACATCCACATCCGCAGTCTCAGGGCAATGCGATATGGATGAACTGGTCAGGCAGATTTGCGTACGCTTTTCCACCAGCCCCGCTCATACCACTAGTGGCACGGAAACTGCGACAAAACTCCATGACACTCATCCTAGTTGCTCCAACGTGGGCAAGGCAACCATGGTACACCACGTACCTAGAACTTTCCGTGGTGCCTCATCAAAAGCTAAAATTAACACCCAGTTTTTTAACGCAGAGCCATGGTGACATTCAGCACCCAGATCCACAACAGTTGAACCTTGCGATCTGGCTCCTGAAGTCATAGAGTTTGGTTACCTGAACTTGCCTCCTGACTGTATGAATATTATCAAAGAGGCAAGAACACCTAGTACCAGGGCATGCTATGCGGCGAAGTGGAAACGATTTGTCATCTATTGCACCAATAATGACATAAATCCTCTAGATGCATCTACACAAAACATCATATGTTACCTGTTGCATTTGCACAGATGCAATCTGGCTTACAGTTCCATACGCATACATTTAGCTGCTGTGGCAGCTTATCTTCAGAACAGGCAGCACCTTTCCCTCTTCAGAGTGCCTGCTATTAAAGCTTTCATGGAGGGACTCAAACGAGTAATTCCTCCTAGACACCCACCTTCACCTGTCTGGAACTTGAACATTGTTCTCACCAGACTGATGGGACCCCCTTTTGAACCGCTACACTCATGTGAGATACAGTTCCTAACGTGAAAAGTAGCCTTTCTAGTGGCAATTACATCCCTTAGAAGAGTTAGTGAGCGACAAGCTCTAACTATTCAGGAGCCATTCATACAAATTCACGCAAATAGGGTTGTGCTACGAACATACCCTAAATTTATGCCAAAGGTGGTATCTCAGTTTCACATCAATCAAGCTATAAAACTGCCAGTGTTCTTCCCAAATCCAGATTCAGTGGCAGAAATAGCTCTGCATACCTTAGACGTTAAACGCGCTCTCCTGTACTATATAGACAGGACAAAACTTTTCAGAAAAACTAAGCAACTGTTTGTTGCCTTTTCACCACAGCACAAAGGCAACCCCATTTCTAAATCAGGTATAGCCAGGTGGATTGTTAAGTGCATACAAATCTGTTATCAAAAAGCTAAACGCACTTTAACCGTACCCCCAAGAGCGCATTCAACATGCAAATTAGGGGCATCCATGGCTTTCCTAGGGAACATTCCTCTAGAAGACATATGTAGAGCAGCCACATGGACTACCATACATACATTTACCAAACACTACTGCGTAGATGTACACTCCAAGCAGCTGTAGGACAGGCTGTTCTCAAGACTCTTTTTCAGACTGCCGCAGCTGGCACGGGCAACCACCGCTAAAAGGGAGACTGCTATACATTCTATGCACAAGATATGAACGCTCCGTCCATCATCCCCTTTTGTATCGCTTTGTTCTCCCTAAGTGTGGCAGGGTATGCTCAGACGTGAGTCCCTTGTTCACTTGGCCACTGGATCCAAGATAGCCTGGCTGATGAGGATTATGAATCCGAAACCGGTCCCAGGATGCTTGTTTCCGGTCCAGGGAAGACATGGCTTGGCAGTTCGGGCTGGACTGTTCCCATGAGGCACAGGGTCAGACTGATTTGCATATAGCCATGTCTGAACTGGGGTGGCTGAGTGAACTAAAGAATGGTGATGGAATAAACCCAGATCAGTTGACTGGGGGTGAGTGTTTGATTTGTTCAAACGCTCCGTCCATCATCCCCCTTTGTATCGCTTTGTTCGCCCTAAGTGTGGCAGGGTATGCTCAGACGTGAGTCCCTTGTTCACTTGGCCACTGGATCCAAGATAGCCTGGCTGATGAGGATTATGAATCCGAAACCGGTCCCAGGATGCTTGTTTCCGGTCCAGGGAAGACATGGCTTGGCAGTTCGGGCTGGACTGTTCCCATGAGGCACAGGGTCAGACTGATTTGCATATAGCCATGTCTGAACTGGGGTGGCTGAGTGAACTAAAGAATGGTGATGGAATAAACCCAGATCAGTTGACTGGGTGTGAGTGTTTGATTTTTTCAAACGCTCCGTCCATCATCCCCTTTTGTATCGCTTTGTTCGCCCTAAGTGTGGCAGGGTATGCTCAGACGTGAGTCCCTTGTTCACTTGGCCACTGGATCCAAGATAGCCTGGCTGATGAGGATTATGAATCCGAAACCGGTCCCAGGATGCTTGTTTCCGGTCCAGGGAAGACATGGCTTGGCAGTTCGGGCTGGACTGTTCCCATGAGGCACAGGGTCAGACTGATTTGCATATAGCCATGTCTGAACTGGGGTGGCTGAGTGAACTAAAGAATGGTGATGGAATAAACCCAGATCAGTTGACTGGGGGTGAGTGTTTGATTTGTTCAAACGCTCCGTCCATCATCCCCTTTTGTAAAGATATGAATTCAGCAGCCCACATGCCTTGAACGGAATATGCTACTTACCAGTATGCATCTGTTCTTGGCATGTAGGGCTGCTGATATTCATATCGCCCTCCATCCTCCCCGGTGCCTTTTGCAGCTGTAGCACTCAGAATTAATCTCTAGCATGGACATCACTTACTGTATCATACTCCATCCCTGCCACAATGGCGAAAAACAATCTGAGGATGGAGAGGATGTCCATGCGCACTGTAGTCCAGGGGAGGAGCCACCTATCTCGTGATACTTCGAAGACTCTTCCAGGACAACAATGTGCAATCATCCGGACCCAACACTAGGCGGCGATCTATGCACAAGATATGAATATCCGCAGCCCTACATGCCAAGAACAGATGCATACTGGTAAGTAGCATATTCCTTACTGTTTTGCAGGGGTTCTGGTTTCATTTATAGACCTAAGATCGTTCTCATTTTCATTTACCTACTTATGAAGTCAGCAGTTTCCTCTTCACTGCATTGTTCAACACCCCTTTCGTCAGACAACCTACCAATATTCTCTCTGTTTGGCCTTCAATACCGAACCATCTGGTGGTCTGAAGGAAGATCCTGATGGGAAGGGTCAATGTGACTACCGAGGGATCGGCCTTGACAAGGTCAGAACTGCCAGTGCGCAAGGGCTTTCCCGTTGCTGTGTCAAAACGCTTTAGAACCAACCCCAAATGGGACGGGCATTTGACTTGTAGAATGTAAGGTATGTAAGTCAACATGACTCAGTAAAACGGAACATGTGCAATGCTTATATTGGTAATTTAAGATTAAGGTTAAATTTGTGTTTTTTTGTATATTTGCATAATTTGTGTCCAGTTATGGATGTTGTGATCAGTTCATAACAATACAGTAATTGCCGCTTCTGAGAAATAACTTAATTCAAGGAGGAAACTATTTTGGAAAATGCCATGACAAATACTTTAAAGTGCACAAGTGATATATTTATAGACATTGTTTTACAAGCAGAATTGCTTAATTGAGACATTGAAGCATAATGAATTCAGAATGAGGGACCACTCAAGAAGTAGTTGAAATCACAAAACAAATCACAAATATATCAACACTGAAGTGTCCAAAGTCCAAACGTACATTGTGCATTGAGTCCATTGATTCCAGGAAATTGATATATATTCCATTCAACTTTATTCTTGCGTTATTCAAAATAAGTGTCCAGCCCAACCAACGTGTTTCGGTCTTACAACAGGACTTCATCAGGGATCCAAACTCTCATGATTCTTGTAGACCACATCATGGATATTATTCAATTCCCATTTCATTTTTTAAGGAGGTTGGAGATTTATGTTGAGATGCTGGTTAGGCTTCATCATGCAATACTGTCACAGACCCCAAAGATGGTCCTTGGATTCACAATAATAAATCCTTAGCTCAGTCCTGGTAAAGTGGCAAAGAGCAGTCTGGCTTTACAAGTGGAACGTGTGTTAAGCATTTAAGAGTACCAACATGGATGATAAAAACTGACAAGACTCAATAGAAATCAGTCACCAATTTATAAAAATAAAGTTTTTTTAATGTTAATTTAGACACCAAAACAATGTGATAAGATACATATAACTGAGTTATGGATTTTAAAAGAAAACATAAATCACAGCAATCACTACTGCAGAATGTATGCATTGTGATCAATGGGAGGAAGTGGTAGTGACAATCAGTCACTTGCAGGTTGAGTTGTGTGGAACCCAAAGAGGGTTAGGGTGGTGTGGGTCCCTGGACCAGGCCACGACAGTCAGTCCAATTTTACCTGTCCTGTGGAGATCGGGTGCAGAGTTGTCCTGGCTGTCCTTGGTGGTGAATGAGAGCTGCGGGAGTGCTGCTTTTTACTGTAAACTTGATACTGCCAGGATCAAGATGCAAAAACACAAATATGGGGTTGTTGCTGACGTTAGTCGAAGGTCTTATGGAGTTCTCTCTAGGTGCAGCGTCGAGTGCAGGGATCATTCGCCGGACTGGAGACCAACAAACCTTGGCAACAGTAAAATTGTTAGAAAGGTACTTTGACATCCAGTGGTCCCAGAGAACACAATAGCTGTACCTGTAACATTGTGGAAGACCCTGTTACATACAGCGTTAGGAGTACTGTTGTGAAACTTAAAACGGCTCGAAATTGAAATTATTCCCAATGCTGTTTTTTGAAATGATGTTTGTAAATAATGTTTTGTAATAACGGATGTAAATTTATTCTATGCTTTCTATGGTTTGTATGAATGGTTGAATGATTGAAGTATATGTTAAACTTGTGATTGTGAGTAAGTATGGAGTGGAGTAAGCAATGTTCCTAATCATGTGAATCTTCTTAAAATGTGTTGTTAAAATATTGAATTAAAATAATTGATTTATTCAGGATTGAAAAATTTGTCCAGTGACTTACTGTTTAGATCAGTCAGTCGTGAGGCAAAAACAGGCCCCTGTCGAAATAAGTTTGCAATATTGGTGCTCTTTTTTGTTTTTTCTAGTAAGTGAGGCTTGTCCTTATTGCCCGTGAGCCCAGACCTAGTTTTGGTTACGGTACTGTAACATTGTGGAAGGCAGGACTAGAGTGCCCACGATGCACTAGACCATCTGGATTTAGCTGATCCCTCGAACGACCCGAAGCCCATTGATTTTTTTGGAGCCGGAGAGTTGTTTTACCTGCAGTTTGCATGGGACTAGTGTTACTAGTCCAGTGGAGTCTGAGGGTGCTTCAGGCTTTCACAGGTGTCTCTCTGTTTGGGGGATCCAAGAGTTAGCCTAGAACGAGCAGGGCTGGACTGGCAATAGCAGGCACCAGGCATTTCCCTGGTGGCCTGCCAGGGTGGGGGCCGGTTTTGGGCCCCTGGGAGGCCATTTATGTTGCCGGGGTCTGGTAATATTGTTACAAAATCGGTTGAAACCAGCCCGAATAAACAGCTCACCTGCACTCCCTTCCTCCCCCCCAACTTCCCCTCACCCCCATTCCCTCAGGGGGGCCAGCCGGGCAGTTTGTCCGGACCGGTTTTTGTTCCCTGAAAACGAGTCTTGATCAGGCAGTTCCAGGAACATTGCTACAGGTGCAGAGTATCCCCCTCTTGGTTTGTGCAAGTCCTGTTGTCGCTGATAAAGGTCTCTTCTTTGTCCTTTTTGATGCAGGTTGATTCAGAACTGAGGTTCTGGTGTCAGGGTGGGGGAGGCCCTTAAATCCTAGATTTAGGGGAGATAGGGAAATGTGAGCAAGTAGCCACTGGGCTGCTAGTCCGCCCCAGAAGTGACCACGTCCCTGGGGTGTAGGTCACCTTTTTTACCCAGAGCCCACTATTTCTACAACTTAAAAAAAAATACAGAAGCCTTCTTTAGCTGTACAGACCAGGCAGCCCACCCTAAAAGTGTGGCTAGCCATCTGGAGACTTAATTTCCTGCCTGTCCGGAAGCAAATGTGCCTGGGGCAGGGGAAGGGTTTTTACCTCCCTCGAAAATCCGGTCTAATTCAAATCAGAGGCAGTGTAGCCTTTGAATTTCAATACCTTGATGTGCCACTTCACTAGCCATCATGAGAGGGAGAAGGTGTGACCTCCTTCCTGCTCAGGTCTTTGTTCCGGACTACTGGGAGTGTTCACACTGCCCGGCAGGAGGTCAGAATCCTATCTTGGAAACAGCAAGCATGGGCTGCCAGCCAGAGCACAGAGAAGCTGGAGCAGCCAGGTGGGATTTGTGTCAGAGGTGATGAGGCGCATTGTTTGATAACAAACACAACCTATTTAGACGGTATTATAATGGGGATGCAGATCTTGCGGTTGCCCAGGTGCCAGCTCATATTATCCAATGGACCGCCTATCACTTATAGTGTACTTTTATGATAAAGGCCACTATATGGACATATCAGCTTGCACTCATATCCCAGCACCTTTAATATAAGGCACGCTACCTTTTGGGCATCTGAAGGTCTTCCGTAGGGGGACCGGACATATATTAAAAGCAGTGCATAGACGTTGCCTCACGTGGTGAGTGCAGAGTTGAAACGGAGCAGTTTACACGGTTCCTGCAGTCTGACATGGCAAACCCGCTGTCATTAGTTCAGTTGGGCCACTCAGGGTGGCACAAACAGGGCTGCAAGCCCTGTTGACCCCTTTACCACCCATCCTCTGGGTACCATTGCTACCATATACTAGGTACTTATAAAGGGGGGTACGGTCCTTTTCAATTGGGTTTGCCAATTCACACAAGTTTTAGAAAGAGAGCACTTGCGCTGGGGACTGAGCAGCAGGTTTAAGTGCACTTTCAGAGTCATAACCATCAGTGTTCGAGGCAAAAAGGTGGCGGGGTTACCATACAAAAAGGACACTTTCCTACAGATTAGTATTCCAGTCGCCCTCTAAACCTCCACAGACCTATATCCATTATGTGAAGGTCTTTACAGAAATAGAGAATTTGGATCCCTGATGAAGTCCTATTGTAAGGACGAAACGCATTGGCTGTGCTGGACCCTTATTGTGAAAGGTGCAAGAATAAAGTTGAATGGAATATATATCGGTTTACTGGAATCAACAGACTGAATGTATATGTTCGGTCTTTGGACGCTGCAGTGTTGATATATTTGTAATTTGTTTGGTAATTTCGACAACTTTTTGAGTTCTCCCCCTATTGCTGCGTTTATTTGTTGTTTGGGTGGGGTTTCTTGGGCAGTGGAACCTCTGGGGAAGCATCCTAATTGGGAATTAATTAGACACTGATGTGGGACATGTTAGCCTTTGTTGCTGGTGTTTTTTATGGAAGCATAATGACCTCATGATTTAACTATTTTGCTCAAATTCACTATTTGTTATCTCAATGCAAGTAAAATGTGTTGTTCCTCAAGCTAAATATTCTCACTTCATCAATTCATTATTTACATGGATCCCCTGAGTAGAATGGTCCCAGAAAAGTACATATCCCTGCACCAACAAATTAACACTCAGTTGAATCTCAAAGTCTCCGACCCTCTAAACATTTCATCCCTAAAGAACGTCCTAAAGAAACTAGTAAGCTGGATGTCTGCTTTCTTAAAACTGATTTTTAACAATGCCCCTCTATAGTCCAATAATGGCTTATACCCTTCTTCCATTGCTATTACACACTCAGTAGTGCCAATTGCATATCAATTGGATTTACAAAAAATACTATTCTCGACCTATTCATGCACTTCAGTACACTTCCCATCAGTTTCACTTCTTGAGTACATTTAAAACTTGAATTCCCATTGAATCTTTCTGAACTGCAGTCCAGTCACATGTATTGTCAAATCTTGTTGGAGCAAATGTGTTCATAGTTGGTCTACTCAAAACCACAACTACCTAACTTAAGGCCACCCTTCTGACAGCATCACGGTTTACAAACTTAAAACTTCTACACGGAAAAGCATGCATTAATTGAAAAATAGCCTACATAACCCATAGCTGGAACCAGGTCTCACAGGCTGTTAGACTGAACATATATCTACTGTCCATCAGGAGGAAACTTGAAGCTTTCTTATCCGAAAAAGCACATTTCTACCACTGACACCCTAGTCTGATAATTGAACCTCCTTATATCCTAATTCCCAGTTTCCCTCTTATCTTTATAATTTTGTCTTGACAGGAGTACCCCCTTTTTAGGTCAAAGCGTACCAGACATGACAGCTGTCTGGTTTGCAAAGACTTCTTGGGGACATTCTGAAAGCTTCCCTGGGAATGCATTCCACCCATTGCTTACCATTGACTTTGTGGTTTGAAACTCACATTTGGTTACTTTCGATTTGCTGGTTTTATTTGTTTTAGGATGTTCAGCATCTCATTGTCCCTCCCATGGAGGATAGCCTGTCTAGTGTATTCTTTCTCTTTCTGTAAACAGGCCTTTTAAATTTGGTTCTTAACTTGTCACTTTTGCTGTGCATTCAAAGACCGATGTCAAATGTCCAGCTCTGTCTTCCGAGAGAGCTTGGTGTTTTACTTTATTTCTCGGACTTTAAAAGGAGAGGATTTACCTGGTAAACTGGTGATACAAACGGAAAGGCTTTTTTCTAGCACACAACAACATTTAGATGTCTATAAATGACTGTGGAAATATGTCCGAATATATCAGAATTAGGAAAGCACAAACAAAGCAAATGTTTTTGTAGTTCTAAAGGATGATGGAATCAAATATTTTAATAAGATCAAAACAAATCAATACACTAGGTGATGCCATTTCCACACATTTTATCAGTAAAACTGTATTTCTGCACACATGTAATGGTCATTCCAATTCAGAATGTGTTGGCTTTAACGGCATTGCGTTACCACACAATGCATACTCCGCTCTATGAAACTCTTTGCCACTCTACGCTCCTTCACTCTACCATGATCTAGGCCTCACTCTACGATGATCTAGGCCATTTTACGTTACTCTTCGACACTCTACTCCTCTCTATGCCACTCTACTCTACACCGCTACAACTTCCCTTCAAGACACTCTGTCAGTCTACTCAATGACAATCGGCGTCACTCCACAATACTCTGTGCCACTCTAAACAACTCCACGCCACTTAACTCCACTCAGCTACACTCAAATTCTATGACACTCAACTCTATGCCACTTTAGTCTACTGTGCAACACTTTAGCTAAGCCACTTCCAACCCTCCACTCTAGATCAATCCACTCAAACACTCTATTCAAGTCTAGGCCACTCGACCACTTAACTCTAAGCCTCTCTAAACCACGCTACAACACTCTACTCTTCATATTATGTTATGTTACTGCCATTTGTAAAGCGCACTGTTACCCAACGGGTGTCCTGGCGCTGAAAGATCAAATGTCCTAATGAGGTCTAAGCAGAAGAGAGGGCCGCTTATCGGAACGGTGGTCTCTCCCGGCTGTGCCTCAGGAGGACATCACTCCATCCCACTTTGTGCCCCTCCGCTCTGTGCCACTCCACACTTTACAGCACTCCACTCTGTGGCGCTCCACTCTGCACCACTCCACTCTGCGCCACTCCACTCTGCGCCGCGCCACTCCACTCTGCGCCGCTCCACTCTGCGCCGCTCCACTCTGCGCCGCTCCACTCTGCGCCGCTCCACTCTGCGCCGCTCCGCTCCAATGTACGACACTCCACTCCGCCAAACTCCACTCCGCCAAACTCCACTCCGCCACACTCCACTCGCCACACCCCACTCCGCCACACCCCACTCCCCCACACCCCACTCCCCCACACCCCACTCCGCCACACCCCACTCTGCATTATAGAAACAGCGGTTCTCATTAGTAATATACTTCATTATAGGATAAAATGAAGCACGAATGGCTGAGGAAAAGTATACTGTTCCAAAACATAAGATAAAGGAGTAGTCAAAGAAATATGCAGAAAAATGATTAATAATATATCATGTTCCATTTGAAAAAGAAGGCAGAACCAAACATGACAATAGTACACAATAAATACTGATAACGAAAAGGCAACAAACTTCTCTGTTCCTTTGAACAACAAACAACCGTATAAATATATGTTACGGGAATTGTAATAAATCTGTGCCATTATGTCAATTAAGGTAATTTGAAAGTCGGTTTGTAGGATTAATTAGCCCCCGCACCCGATTGTATCACACAGGAATAGCACTCATTCCTTGAATGCGACATAGCTCTGCGAGTTGCCATGATTACGGTAGGTCTCTTCCGAACCATAGACCTTGTTGGCCCATCTACGAGCCCGTAGGCCTGGAACACGTGTGTTTCAAGCCTCACTGTAGTAATCATCAGTGTCTTTGGGAAGAGTGATCGGCGCCTTCCCACTGACCCTGACGAGTAATCTAGACTGATGATCGGCGCCTTCCCACTGACACTGACGAGTAATCTAGACTGATGCCCGTAACCATGCTTGATTCCAGCCTCGTGTGGGGATGGCTGTGGTCTCCCGCTTTTACCTTGGATCCTTGATGTTATTATTCTTGTGAAGATGCCGCCTTAATATTAATTTGAGGCTCTATTTGGGGAGATCATTCTCAACGTAATGGTAGTGCTTTCCTGGCAAATAATCAGTGCGTAATTTGTAAAATATGAAGTCCAGGTGCTCAAATCTTTGTCAGAGGCCACACCCACTTTGCCCGGCTCCACCCACACACTACACTGGCTCCACTCACTTACTCTATTGACCCCACCTACATCTTCAACTCGCAGATGTAATACCCAATCTGAATTTCAGCAAGGAAGCCTTTCGATGGGAAGCAAATAAGTGAATAACATCTGCACATAGACAAGTCACCTCATATAGTGTTACTATATGACTGGTTTAAATACTAGAACCATAATACATGATAACTTGCTAACTGTGGGATTTGTCACTGTATTTGTATTGTCTGTAATCTGGAGGATCTCACAAAATAGATGAGGGGTTAAACAGACTGTATTGAGACCTCTTTTCCTTGACAAATTCAGATTAAATATATAAAAGACATCTAGCTATGTAATGACAACCCCACTATGGCAGCTAACAAGTGGAGAATCTATCAGTTGCATTACAATACTGCAAAGGTCACCAGTGCAAGTATGACAAATTGACCTGTCACTAGCCCCTTCACCCCGGGTCCAGGTGCCACTGCAGCCTGGTGCGTATTTCTGACACTGGCACTCTCTCAGAGTCAGTAATGATCAGGTGCATATCAAAACCCTATATGATTCTTAAACTCAATGCAGATACGCCACAGGTGTGTTCCTTTTAAATGTGTGCTTGTTGCAGGTATTGGGGCATTCCAAACCTCTCCAGTGAATGTGACATGCACACCTTGTGAAGAGAAGAGGCAACCTAGTGCAAACTTTGAAGGGTTGCTTTAAATGTTTGCTGCAAAACTTCTCTGCTGCCCATTTTGTATTTAACATACTGTAGAAAATGAGCATCTGTCAGGGCAATCTAAACATGAGACACAGGCAAGATAAGGATTCAAGAAATTGTGTACATATTCATAATTTTAACAGCAAAAACACACAACCCTTCAATTAAATTGATTGTAAGAAAAAGCACCACATGAAATATTCTGAAAACAGCGAACATGTGTTTGCAAGCTAACTATGCTAATCTGTTAAATATGCTCAACAGTCCCAAAGGAATTTCACAGTATTTGGAGCTCATCGGTTTAGTGGTGTTGCTAACCAAATATGCCATCAATAATTTTATTAACAGGTATACTTGGTTTGTTGCAGTGTAACGTTATGATTATCCTTGTTATCTGGTTGAAAGCTCTCAGTAGTCAAATCATATCTCAAGAGATCAGTGCCACAGATGGAGTCACAACACGGCCAGACTCAGAATCAAGAAATGCAAAACAAAAGATACAATAGGAAAACCACATCAATTTATGAGCCAGAAACTGAAACATCATGCTCCCACATATCAAACAATCCACATCAGTCATGTAGTTGATAATAAAGGAAGCACACAATCACCGACAAAGACCTGCATTAAATACTCAAGCCTTGACACCCAATGACGAAATAGCTCTTCCTCCCACCTTGATATCTTACCCTATCCATGACCTGTTCTGCACAACAGGGCTTTAAGTGGGTTGGGTCTTGCTGTACTTAGCACAATCAGTTCTAAAAATCAGATGTTTAGACGGTCCCTATTGGGATCTCCACTTTTGCCCTCATCCTCAGGGTGAAATAAAAAATAAAAAAAATGTTTTAGCATCAGTACCATCCTTAACTACCTTTGATGTAAAATCAAAGAGACTCGTTATAGATATTTCACTGTCTCATAATTTCACAACTGAAGCATTTTCAATACTATTTACAAGGAAGCCATATTTGTTGCTTATTTAGCATATGCAACTAACAGTCATTGACAAAGTCAGTAGCCCTGGTTTATTGTAGGTGTAATGTTACTTGTTATATTATATCTGGGTGCTCTGGCAGAAGCAGCAAAATACCAGTTTGGCGGCACACTATGCCAAGGACAGATTTTTAGCTTGGGTGTTTTTAAGCAATGCTTAACATCGTCCATCCCCCTAAGAGGTGGAGAAGTGTGGCTCACTGGTTAGAAGCGGCAGACCCTGAAGCAGAGGTCGGCCTGGGACCAGGGTTCAATTCCCGACGAGGCAGGGTCTTGGGTCAATGTCCGCGGACTCGATAATTCTCGCTTAGGTGCCTACGCTAACCATGGGTCCTACTCTACAACTCTGGGCAATAGCTTGCTTAATCTCCACAACGGCCCCAGCAACGCCGGGGATGCCTGGCTTCACCATGGGGTGCCCTCTCACAGGGAAAGCCAGGACGGGTTCCCCAGCGGTATACAGCGCCAGGACGCCACGTAACGAGGTAACAGTGCGCTTTACAAGTATACATACATTACATTACATTACATAAGAGAGACCCCTGGGTTATTTCATCCCATTTAGAGCCCTGCTGCACAACAAAGTCCCTTCACCACTATTGCGCACGAGTTCTATTGCCTTCTTCTAACTTGATTTGCTCTCCTCAGGTAAACAGTATAAGTGAAAGTCTAAAGTAGCGTTGCAAAGCGTGGCACCTGTAAATCTAAAATATACAGAGATTCTAGCGATGGTTCTTTAAAACCTGGTCAATTTTATTGGATACATAACAGAAACCGGATTTTTTTTAATTCACATTATTATGTAGGTTTTGTTGCGTATAGCAGCAACTTTGATACTTGCGAATGCTTCAAAGAGCTTGTTTTGAGACACTGTACAAACACAGGGATGCTAAAAAAAGAGTTCAGAGAACAGAAACGAAACCGTCACATCCGTGAACACACAAATATTTATGCTGCATATATATTCAAAGTCGTAAGGTCCGGGTGGTACGAAGAGTAGAATGAAGGAACATTTCAATGTAAAACTCGCAGGAAATGGGAAGTTAACTTAGTTAGCATATTTAAAATACAAGAACATTTTGCGCGCGCTGCCTGCCGCACGTTACAACCACTACAACATTCTGCTTTTCAGAGCAGGGGCAGGGCAGGGCTTTTAATTTAACTCTGGCCCTAAATTATAATTTGTACTCTTGCGGCCGCTGGCTGCTACTGGGCCAGGGCGGGCACTGCAGTGCATACATGGAATCTTGTGGAGTCGGAGCTACCACCACGGTGACCGGTGTCACGCCACCACGTTCAAAAAATGAAAAAGCAGCGTTGGTAGGGCAATGGTATACTTACGGTTTACTTGTAGTGGTGGTGGATGTAGTATAGCAGGCCTGGTGGCCTGTGCCTCTGCTCCTTAACTACCGTCAGGCTGACTTTGACTCGTGGGTGGGGTGCGGCCACACGGGTCACGTGGCAAACTGAAAAAAAAATCTGCGCACGCAGCCCCCAGAACCAAATCTATCCAGATTCCAGTCTATCAATGTTCCTACTCCCGCCCACCGGCAACACTCTGTTAACCAAGGGCCGCGGCCGGCATCATATAATATGATCTGGGCTTAGGCAGCTCTCACAGCTGCAACACTCTTCATCGGGACTCTCTCAGGGAACGAGTCACGAGAAGAACAACACTGCGCAATAAAACAGTCTTGCCAGACTTATCTTTAATGCAATATGTGATGTGCTGACGCCACCGAGTGTAGACCCGGCCCTGATAAGTAAGTGCCGGTGCTAAGCACCGGAAAGCACCGGCACAATCACCATATCCTGTTTATTGTGCACACTTCCCGGCGGTACATACGTTCGTGCTTCATTCATTTTTTCAGGTGTAAGGGTAAATGCCATTTTTTATGTAGCTTTTTTGTATGGTTTTATCCACAATTTTTCCGCAGATTTTTTTTTTAATGCTAATTTTCCCTTTTTTTGTTCTGTTTAAGTTTCTCATTCTATGTACCCCTGAGTAGGTAATTCCTTCCTTTAGGTTTAAAGCATTTTATTAAGACATAAAAACACGGGGGAAGGGAATTAGGCGGTCAAATTTGCATACAGTACAGAAGGAGACATGTTGCAGCGATTCTGGAGGAAAGCGGGGAGGTCGGCAGTCCCGGAGGGGGAAAAAAGGCAAATGCCGTAGGGCAAGAAAGCCGTGCGGAGAACCCTCCAATAGTCCCCAACCTCCCAATCAAAGCTAAGCATGAGTAGCAACCCGCAACACAGCATAAACAACATAGTCCCTCCAAACCCCCCATCCCCAGAATAAGGAAAAAAAAGGAAACAATACCCCAACATCCCCGTCCAATAGCCCATTGTAGAAACATTGTCCCTAGCCTCCCACCCCCAGCTCCCAGTCCCCCCAATCCCATCTCTCTCAATCCGCTGGAGCCGCCGGCGGCGTCAGCCTAAGAAGGCGCAGGTACCTCGGACATGTGATCTCCCGAAATTCCGTGGACAGCAGTGCCAAGAAAGGGTGCCAGAGCTCCTCGAACTGGTCGACATTACCAGCCACCGTGAGCGACATCTTCTCCATACCCAGTACCTGCCAGAGTCTGTGTAACCAGCCAGTGATAGAGGGGGCAGTGGGGGTGCGCCAGTGCACAAGGATATTTTGAACCGCTGAGCCTAGTGCAATAGCAATCTGCCTACCCCTGCGGGACTTCAGCGGGTACATCAGGTCGTTGGGGAGGCCTAGCAAGACATACGCCGGGAGGCGCGGGAGTTCAACCTCGAAGTGCCTGTCCACCTCATCTAAGACCTCCTTCCAATAAGCAGATAGTATCGGGCACCCCCAGAGAATGTGCGATAGAGTACCTTCTTGTCCGCAGCCCCGCCAGCAACCCTTGTCGGTAAGTTTGTGCATCTCGTAGAGCCTCTCCGGGGTGTAATACCAGTAGGTGGACACCTTGGTAAAAGTCTCCGTCAGCCCAGTGTGGTATGCAGAGTGCCTCGCCCGATATGCGATCCCGTCCCACTCCTTGTGGCTCAGGGTTCTGCCCAATTCTCTGTGCCAGCGCTCCCTTCCCGGGTTGTGGTAATGAAACGGCGGGGGTTGGAGAAATTTGTACAGATCAGTGATAAGCTTGGCATCCGAGGTCCGAGTCACCAGCCACCGCTCGTAAGGTGTGATTTGGCGGGCAGCGACGTCACGCACTTGGGGTTGGAGAGCCCAGTGACGGACCTGCATATAACGCAGTCTGTCCACCTCCGTCAGACCAAAGTCCTGGCGGAGTTGTTGGAAAGGGAGCACGCCCTCCGGCCCGTAAATCTGAAAGAGCGCCCTGCAGCCCGCCCGCACCCAGTGAGAAAAAGCTTCTGGGGCCATGCCCGGAGTAAAGTCTGGGTTACCAACTATGGGCGTGAACGGTGATGGGAAAGTAGTGAGCTCGCGGAGTTCACAAACCGCATCCCACACCCGTAGCGGAACCCGAGTGACAAAGGAGGCGTAGAGATTAGCCGGGCGGTGTGCGCGCCGCAGAAATGGAACCTCTTGAAGGGTGCGACCTGCAACCGCCTGATCTTGAAAAAGCCAGTGCTTGTCCGATTCCCATCTGCTCCATTCCACCAAATACCGGAGTTGCGCCGCTTGAAAATACTTCCGGAGGTCCGGAACACCGAGACCCCCCGCCTCCGGTGCAAGCGTGGAAAGAACCCTCTTCATCCGAGGCCTGCGGCCCTGCCACACGAAACGGGAGATGTCAGCTTGCGCTTCCTGTATCCAACCCACAGGGGGCTGGAGAGGTAAGGCGCGAAAAAGATACAAAATCTGGGGCAGCACCGTCATCTTCACCGCCGCGATACGGCCCAGCCACGAGAGCAGGCCCTTGCCCCATCGGCCGAGTTCCTCTTTAATCTTCTTGCTAAGGGAAGAATAGTTGGCCTTGACCATCTCGGGCAGCGAAGGTGCAAGCAGGATCCCCAGGTACGGCACCGTGGAAGAGGACCACTGCATAGGGAAAAGACGCTGGAGGTCTCGCCTGGTGTCCGCGGAGAGCGACACATCCAGAGCGGCCGATTTAGACATGTTCATTTTAAAGCCGGCCACGCGTGCAAAGGCGTCCAGTTCGCGAACGCAGGCAGGGAGTGACCGCCTGGGGTCATCCAGGGTCAGCAGGACATCATCCGCATATAGGCTAACAGTATGGGTATACCGACCCATTTCAACCCCAATAGCGTCCGAATTGTCGCGAATCCTCTGGGCGAACGGCTCCATATAGAGGGCGAACAAAAGCGGCGAGAGGGGGCATCCCTGTCTCGTACCACGCTCAATGACAAAACTACTAGAGCTGTGTCCGTTCACCCGCACCGATGCTGACGGTCTCCTATAACAATTGAAGACCATGGAGCGGAACTTCTCGCCGATCCCCAGTTTCCCGAGAACCAGCTCAAGATACGGCCAATGAACCCTATCAAAGGCCTTCTCCGCATCGACCGACAGCAACATCCGTTCCCCCGGGATGCGTGAGGCCTTTTCTAACACGTGTGTCACCCTTTTGGTGTTGTCAACCGTCTGCCTACCGGGCACAAAACCAGCCTGGTCCACCTCCACCAGGCCCGGTAGGTGCAGGCCAAGTCTGGCCGCCAGGATCCCCGTGTAGAGCTTAAGGTCCACATTCAAAAGCGAAATAGGCCGATATGAACCGCACAGGGTCCGGTCTTTCCCGGGTTTCGGAATAACCGACACCGTCGCGGAAAGAAGGTCCGGCGGAATGGCCCCCGGCACCGAGAAGGAGTTGAACAAGCGAGCCAGTATAGGCGCTAGAGTGGAGCAGAAGGTCTTGTAGAACAAGGCCGTGTAGCCATCCGGGCCCGGGGCCTTACCGTGCTTCAATCGCGCGATAGCGGAGATGACCTCCACCACATGGATGTCCCTCTCCAGATGGTCCGCCTGGGCGGGCTCCAGAGACGGGAGGGTCACAGACTCCAGATAGGCCTCAGCTTCTCCCGGCGGGGAGGGCTCCGCGGCGTATAGCGCCTCGTAGAAGCTACGGAAACAATCCGCTACCTCCGCGTCACCGGAAACCGGGACCCCATCCGCGCCCACTAACTCCTTCACCACATTGCGTTGCTGCGCAGCCCTGAGCCGATGGGCTAGGAGCTTACCGCATCTGTCTCCGCCCGTATAAAAGGCATGCTTCAGACGCAACGCCGCGTATTCCGCCCGATCTAAATCTAGCGCAGAGAGGAGTTTCCTCGCCGCTTTCAGCTGCCTCCAGACCCGAGGAGCTCCCGTGCGGCGGTGAACCTGCTCAAGTTCCCTGACTTGCGCCGTCAGTTCGTCCCTCTTACATTGCCGCTCTCTGTTCTCCGCCGAGGAAATGGAAATAAATTCCCCCCTGAGGACCGCCTTCAAGGCTGCCCATTGCGTCGCGAGGGACGTGTCGGAGTTGCTATTGTGGACCAGGTACTCCCGAATGACCTCCTCCACTCGCGTCACCACCGATTTCCTATGTAGAAGCGTATCCCGAAGCCGCCACATCCCTCTAGAGGGGGGGGCTGCCGGCCAAGCAAAGACTCCCGAAACCGGTGCATGATCGGACAGGGACAGGACCCCGATGTCTGCCGCCGTGGCGGCCGAGCGAAGCGGTCCGCTCACCAAGAGGTAGTCCAACCGCGAGTAAGTGCGGTGCGCATGGGAGAAGTATGAATAGTCCCTATCGGTGGGGTGCATAGTGCGCCAGAGGTCATGCAGATCCATCTCAGCAATCCGGTCACGCACCGCTCGAGAAAGCTCCCCCGTCTGCGGGAAGCGTTGGGCAGACCTATCCAAAGCTGAGTCGAAGACCATATTCAGATCCCCCCCCAGGACAACATGGCGATCGGGCGAGGCAGTGACGTCCACCAACACTGATGCCAGGAAACGATCCTGGTGGTCATTCGGGCTATAAACGGAGCCAACCGTGAAGGTGATACCTCCAAGCCGCATGCGATACACTAGGAGCCTCCCCTTCTGCTCGGCATATTTATACAACACCTCGCCCTTGAAGGAGCTGGCTAAAAGAATGGCAACACCCGCAGTCTTGGTCGCCGCCGAAGAGAAGAATTGGGTGGGGAACTTGGCAGAGCGCAACCTATGACAATCATTGGAAAGTAAATGGGTTTCCTGCAAAAGGCAAATGTCCGCCTTCGTCCCCTCCAGCAGGGAAAGGATCGCCCTACGCTTCACAGGGTTGTTTAGACCCTTAACATTAAGGGTCACCACCTTCAAGGGCGGCATCGCTCCCAGGGGCTCGAAGCGCTATGCAGCAAGCGAAGGAACAGCGGGGGGGGCGCGCGGGGCAGGGGTGCAGGGAAGGCCAGAACCGGCCTCGCGCGTTCATGGGCAGCATCGGACGGGACCCCACCAACAACAAACCAACCCCTAAACCCTCCCTGAACCAACCCACGGCAACTAGCCAAAAACAGAAACAAAGAAAAACATCCCATTGTCTCAGTCCGGCCCGAACGGGCAAGTCTGCAGTAAACAATCAAGTGGACGTTCAGCCACTCACCTCCGACTAACCCCCCCCCAACCCCCCAATCCCAACCCAGCATCGCAGAGGCTAAGAATCTCTCCCCCCGGAGTGAAATTAGGCCGTCATGGCCACACCGCCGGACTCAGGCGAGGTCCCGGCCGCCGCCCTCAGGGCCTCCGCCATCTCAGCTCTGACGGTAGGGGAATCAGGGCGACTCGCAGACGCTGGCGATTGTCGTCTCCTCGATCTTCGCCGGCCCCGTCTCTCGGGACGCCTCCATGCGGGCGTTGCTCCGTTCTCCTCCGTGGCTGTGAGTCCCAACACCCCGCAGATGTCTTGGAGGGAGCGCAGCTGGTGTAACACTCCATTCCATCGGAAGATTAGACGGAAGGGGTGACCCCAAGAGTAGGGCGTCTCATGTTCCCGCAGAAAGTCTGTAGCGATCCGGAAGGACCTACGCTTCTGCAGCGTAATGGCGGACAGGTCCTGGTAGAGCGCCACGGGCCGCTCTCTGAAGGTTAAAGGCTGCTTCCTGCGGGCTTCCGTCATAATGCGCTCCTTCAAAGGGAAGTTCGGCAGGAACGCCAGAATATCAGGGGGGGGTGCCGATGACTGGCGCTGGCCGCCCACCCTGTGCGCTCTGTCTATGCGAATCGGAAAGTCCGTGTCCTCTCCTAAAATCTCCCGGAACAGGTCCTGCAGATAGGCCACCAGGTCCGGTCCCGCATCAGTGGATGAAACACCCCGCACCCGGATATTGTTCCGCCTGGACCTGTTCTCAAGGTCCTCAGAGTGGGCCTGAAGTTCGACACATTGCTCCCGTAGGCGGAGAACATCCTGCTGGAGATGGACTATCTCCTCATCGCGGCGCTGGGCTGCCGTTTCCACCGTGTCAACACGCTCGCCAAGGCCCTCGACCTCTCTGCGCACCTCTCGGACCTCGCTGGCTACCTCGCTCTTGAGCGTCTGGAAGTCATCCCTGAGGGAGTTGAATAGGCCCTCCATGAAGGACCTCGTGACCGGTGGCTCGCCTCCAGTGGCGTCTGCCGAGGCCCGAGAGGGCCCCGGGGAAGGTTGCGTCCTGTCCCGCTGCTGCTGGGCCCTGCTGAGCATGTCCGGCAGGGTGCGGTCCCCTTTTTTTGCGCCCCCTCTCCCAGACATCCCGGCCTCCTCGATGGGCGAAGCTCAGGGCTGGCCGCTGCAGATGTGTCTAGCCGCCTGTGGACACCAAATGTGAAGGCCCCGCCAGGGACAAGGGTGATGCGTCACAGATGACAAAATGGCGGCACAGTCCAGGGCGAGACGATCACCGCACCGACCAGAGCGGTAAGTAGGGCCAAAAGCAGGGACCCGTAGTAGGTCACTCTCAGGGAAGTTGGAGCGGGAGCCAGGGCGGAAGGAGGCGCTCGGTCAGCAAGGGCGCCGGATGGGCCGCCAGTTCCAGCTCCTCGGCGTCAGGATGGCGGGAGAGCGGGACCCGGGAGGGTGGCCCAGGTCGACAAGACCGCCGCAGGCCGCCGGGCTGCAGTGGGCCAGGAAAGTACAGAGCAGGTGCCCCCCAGATCGGTCGCCGCTGAAACACCTCCGTCCCCCGCCTCCAGGGCCGGGATCAACGTCGCCTCGCTCACCGGCACCAGCAGCGCAGAATCAGAGCTCCAGCGAGGGTCCAGGGTCTGCCGCCCATCGGCGATTCCAGTCGTGTAGGCTCCGGCCGGAGGGTCCCGCACTCAGCACTCAGCAAGGCACTTCGGGTCCGGACCCTCGGGAGCATCAGCACTCCGCACTCGGCCCAGCCGAGGCGCCCGGACAGCGCCGCAACACGCTCCGCCCCCAGGCTCCTCTTCGCGGCCCAAGTCCTTCTCCGTGGAGCGAACTGCGAGGCAAACTTTAGGGCACTTCCTCCGGGGCGACAGGAGTCAGAGTGGCTTCAAAATGTGCCCCAGGAACTCCGGCACGGTCCCCTCGCCCGCAGAGCAGCCGCAGGGGGAGAGAAGCGCAGGAACCGGGGCTCGAGCCGAGCCGGGACGGGGGAGCGACGGGAGGAAGCGTCCGCTCACACCGCCATCTTGGCCACGCCCCCTAATTCCTTCCTTTAAAAAAAAACTTTGGGTGTTGTTGGTTCTTATCCCTTGCGAGCTCTGAAGTAGATTAAGGTACCAGTGTCATTTATTAATAAGTTGGACACTTATACTCCGGGTTATGCAAGGTAGTCATTTCCTTTCCTCTTTTAAGTGTCCCTCTATTCGTTTGTCCTGATGAGACCCTTATATCCGTAACAGGGTTGAAACGGCGTTGACACTAATTCACACAAACACACCAACTTTGGAATACCCTTAATTGACATAAGGGCACAGATTTATTACAATTCCTGTAATATATGGACATTTACATGTTTGTTTGTTGTCCCGAGGAACACAGAAGTTTGTTGCTTTTTTTTGTATTTGTATGTATTGTGTACGATTGTCATATTTGGTTCAGTCTTTTTAACATGGGGCACAATGCACTTGATGTATCTCTATAAAGAATAATTATTTTTCTGCATATTTACTCCTTTTTTATTGTATTATGTTTTTGGAACAGTATACTTATACTTGATTATAGGTTCAAAAGAAGCAACAATGGCTAAGTACATTACTAATGAGAACCGCTGTTTTCTGTTTTGTAAGAGTACTCAACTCCGCGACACTCCACAGCACCGCACTCTGTGCCACTCTGCTCTGCAACACACTCCCCCCAAGTTATCATGTTCTCAGCCTCATTTCCTTTAACTGGATATTTCGATGCTCATAGGTCTTAATCAAAGGTAAGCTAGCCTCACCTGTGCTTCACTAAAATTACTCTCTTCTAATCTTAATTTTTTTCCAATATATTTATTGTTTATTTAAAACAAATATACAACAAGACCATGGCTAAGATATCTCATGTCAGTAACTTATAAGAAATATTTCACTCATTCTCCTGGACGTCTCTGCAGCATTTGACACAGTCTCAAACTCCATCCTCATCAGGCCAAGATTGGCATCCAAGGATCTGCACTCCACTGGATCTGTTCCTGCTTAACTGATGAAAACAAGCTGTCAGACTGGCACCTTACACCTTAGTAAGCCCGCAAACTCATCTGCAGAGTATCCACGGTTCATCGCTCAACCCCACCCTCTTCAATGCATACAAGATCCCTCTGTACAATAAACAGATAGCATACAAGCTGTCAGCCTGGCACCTTACTCATTGGAATCCTGCAAACTCATCTGCGAAGTCTCTCAAGGTTCATCGCTCAACCCTCATCCTCTTCAATATATACATGATCCCTCTGGCCAATCTCATCTGCGCTCAGAACATCAACATTCTCTCCTATGCAGATGACACTCAACTCATACTCTCCCTCTCGGACAAGACACCCAGCACAAAAAACAAATTCACCACCTGCATGATCAAAGTCGCTTACTGAATAAAAGCCAACTGTCTCCAGCACAACACAGGCAAGAACACTTCACTGTTGTACTCCGTCTGGTGGCCGGCCAAACTCGGACCCACACCTAGAAACCATAGCAAGAACCTCTGAATAATTGACAGCAAATTGGACATGACTGCACAAGTCAATGCTGTCACTGCATCCTGCTTCCACAACCTGAATATGCTGAGAAAAATGTTCTAATGGCTCCCAAGCAACACAAGAAGACTCACTCATGCCCTAGTCACCAGCAGGCCGGACTATTGGAACACCCTCAACGCCAGTATCACCAAGCAACTCACTAGAAGACTACATCCCATCCTGAACTCGGACACCATCTAGAGCTTGGCAGCCAGACTCATCCTCATGGCAAAGGTCACGTGGATTATTGAGAGATATTACACTCATGGTGGCCGTTAAGATATAAATTCAGGACTTATAATGCCGTTTACATAGGGTATCACTAGGAATGAAAACACACTGCAATTAAAGTGTTTATATAGTCAAATGACTAATTCACCATCCAAGTTTTATTTTTCTCTCAAAAATCAATTCAATATTCATTGACTTCATGCCATTATCTGGTTGTAGATCAGTAATTAATCCCCTGCAGAAGGACAACCTAGTCCGAAATACAATGGGCATGGATTGGATTCCATATGTATGTGAAGCTTGTAAAATGAAGAGTACAAATGTCACGTAATGGATGAAATAAGAATGTTTGAATTCGAATAAACATTGGTGAAAAGTACAAGAATTTTGATTATTTGGAAGGCATTACAATTAATACAACTTTGTGCTCAAGGATTATATTACTAAAGCCATATAATGTCATTGACTTAATATATAAAGACATAATTTCTTTCTCCTCTTCCTGATGTATCCCATACTTTCCACAGATTAGCCTCCTATCATTTCCAAGTGGTTCCATTGTCAGTTACAAAAGTCAGTTCTCCTTCATGCCTCCTGCCTGACATGACTCAGATAGTCACCAATTGGGCATAAATGTACAGTCCGTGTAATTATCTATCAAAGCAGGTCAAGCTATTTAAAACTGATCCTACCATCCCAGCATGTCAGAGGCTTTTTGTTTGATAGATTGAAGTCACAACAGTGTAAGTAGGCTTGTGATGTATTTTCTAGAATGTAAAATAATTTGTGGTAAGGTTAATGCTTCTATCTAGTTTGATCAGGGTGTATTTGGTCTGGCTGTAATTTCAGCAAACTTGTGACCAGATGATTTTCTGGAATGTTGCTGTCTGGTTTAAGTATCAATAGTGGTTGGTAAGACTTGATGTTAGTTGGGTCACAGCATGGCTTGCACAGTGCCTCAATGATAGCCTCCCTCGCGCGGTGGGGTTGAGATGTATTATTCTTTGCAAATATGCATACTTTGTGTAGTCTTGGTGCTAGGATATCACTAAATGCGGATTTAGAATTCTATGATAAACGATTGCTTGCTGGGTTTCTAACTTATGCTAACATTTTTAATACACTACCTTTTCCTGTACAGTAATGGGTACCTTTAATGCATCTCTTTCATCTGGGCCAGCCTGTTGAACATAGCTTACTCAGTTACTCAGTATCAATTTGTTGTCTAGGTTGTGTCGTTGAGTTCAACTTGGTGTATAAATCTGCATCAATGCCAGTTGAGAGTAAATTGGTCTACCATGGTCCACCTGCAAGATGTGAAAATGGTGTGCATTCAATGGGGCCAATTTAGGTTTAAATCTTTTTATTAATATTCATTACACAAAAATCCACCTGAGCCATACATACATTGCTTTGTAGTCTAAATCAGCCCTCGGTGTCTAGCGAGAAGCTAAGCAATGAAAAAAACTAAAAATCAATACAAAAAAGGGGAAACTTTTCTTACCCAACCTACCCCCTCCCCATCCCTTGTCCACCAAAGCGGTTGTCAATGAAGGGCCCCACTAATTCGCAGTCTGTCGCTGTGCGTCTTTGTTCTCTGTGGTGTGTGGGGCAGAAAGACGGAAGAGGCGTAAGTACCTCGGACACGTCAGTTCATGAAATTCTGACGTCTGAAGAGAAATAAAAGGCTGCCAAAGGTCAACAAAGGTGGAACCCTTCCCTACAGGGTGAGTCATCTTTTCCATCCCCAAAACCAACCATAAGCGTTGCAGCCAACCCGTGAAGGTAGGTCCCTAAGAGGTCTTCCAGTGGATTAAGATATTCCGTATGGTAGAGCCCAGGGTAATCATGATCCGGCGACCGCGTCACGATAGAAGTGGGTATGTTAGCGGGTTTGGTAGGCCTAGCAGTACATAAGCAGGGAATCGCGGTATTTGGGTATTGAGGTGTTAATCTATCTCATCGAGATCGAGAGATAGATTAACACAAAAGAGGTTCACCAGTGTACCCTTCTTCCCACAGCCCCTCTAGCAGTCCAGATTTTGGCAGGGGTCAGTCTTATGGATGCGCTCAGGCGTGAAATACCAATATGTGATTACTTTTTTCAGTATTTCTGTCAGCCCATGTTTTGTGCCGAGTGTCGTGCCCTATAGTACACCCCCTCCCACTCTTTGTGGCTGAGGGATCGGCCAAGGTCCCGCTTCCAAAGCACGCGACCCACATTGTACGTACGTACGTACGCGTGTGTGTGTGTGTGTGTGCTGAAAGAGTACCATCTTCTAGAGATCTAAAATTAATTTCTTGTCTAATGCGGGTTAAAAGCCACTTTTCGTAGTGGGTAAGGTGGTGTTGGGCCTGAGGTCTATGTGCGGGTGTAGCACCCAGTGGCGGAGTTGGAGGTACTGTAGTCTCTCAGACTCAGGGATCCCATAATACTCTCTAATCTGAGGGAAAAGGATGATCCCATCCACTTCGAATAGGTGTCCCAATGTACGGCATTCCATGGGGTATCACCGTGTGAATGAAGTCTCACCCATACCGGGCTGGAAAACAGGGTTGTCATAAAACTGGGTGAGTGGCGAAGGGAAGGTAGTCCGATTGTGTTTAAGATCAGTTTGAGCCCAGGTTTCCAGGATTGTGCAAGTGATATAGGAAGCATAGAGGTTGGGAGGTCTATGTGTGTTTCGGAGGAAAGGGACCTTCTTTACCGGCGTGGCTGCCACTGCTTGGTCCTGAAACAGCCAGTGCTTCTCGGACTCAATCCGGTTCCATTCGACCAGGTGGCGCAGTTGTGCCGCCTGGTGATAAAGCTGTAGTTCCGGGACTCCCAGGCCACCCTCCTCAGGAGGCAATACTGTGATGGATCTCTTCAGTCGAGGTCTACTGCCTCGCCATATGAACTGGGAAAGCTTGGATTGGATCTGTTTAATCCACCCCGGAGTCGTCGCAGGGGGAGAGTCTGGAACACATATAGTATTTGGGGCAGGACCATCATTTTGTTGGCGACCACTTTGCCCAGCCAAGATCAGCCCGTATCTGGCTCCGCAGTTTGGCGTAGTTGGTAGAAACTGTCTCCGGCAACGTGGGCGCCAACTGAATGCCTAAGTATGTGACAGTCTCATCCGCCCACTGGGTTGGGTGCTGAACTATGTGGCTCGCTAGTGTGGAGGGTGACAAGGATAGATTGAGCGCGACAGACTTCTCCACATTGACCTTAAATCCCGAGACCTGCGCGAAACCTCCCAATTCTGCCAGAAAGGTCCTCAGTGCGGGGAAAGGGTCTGAGAGTGTGACCAGGACATCGTCCGCGTAGAGGCTAATAGTATGGGTGTCCCCACCGAATTTAATCCCAGTGATAAAGAGGGTTCTGTCGGACTCTTTGAACCAAAGGCTCCATATAGAGCGCAAAGAGCAGGGGTGAGAGTGGGCACCCCTGTCGCGTGCCTCTACCTATGTTAAAATGGGTCGACGTGCGTCCATTGACTCTCACAGAAGTGATAGGAAATCAATACCAATTGAGAATGTGTGTCCGCAGCTTCTCTCCCATTCCCACGTGCGTCAGAACGTTTTCTAAGTACGGCCAGTGGTCTCTGTCGAAGGCCTTCTCCACGTCGATGGTGAGAAGCATGTATTGTCCATGCGTCCGAGAGGCCTTTTCGATAAGGTGAAGGACCTGTTTGGTGTTGTCACTTGTCTGAAGTTGAGGGATAAAACCCGCCTGGTCGGGGTCGTTTAGCCCAGGCATGTAAGGTGCCAGACGAGAGGCGAGAATCCCAGTATAGAGCTTGAGATCGATGTTAAGGAGAGATATGGGGCAGTATGACCCGCAGCTAGTGCTATCTTTGCCGGGCTTTGGGATGACTACGATGGCTGCCTCGAGCATGTCCTCAGGGAGCGCTCCTGTGAGCGCAAAGGAATTAAAAAGGCGCGTTAGAAAAGGTGCCACCGTCAAACAGAAAAGGCCGCTGAATATCTGTCGGGTCCCGGCGACTTAGCGGATTGGAAGCGCGAGAGACGGCGGCTATGACTTTCTCATCCCGTATCTCTCTCTCCAGGTAGTCAGCCTGGTCCCGAGTTAAGGAGGGGAGTCGGGCATCCGCCATGTAAGCATCACCAAGCGAGTTGTCCAATAGCTGTCCTGTATAGAGTTGCACATAAAAATCACGGAAGGTCTCGGCTATGGCCGGGTCCTCCAACACCCTCCCCCCTGCGACGTCGTGTAATTTGTGAACACCATAAGTCCGTCTTGCCTCCCGCAACTTGTGTGCCAGGAGACGGCCACATCTGTCTCCACCGGTATAGAATGCTTGGCGTAGACACAGGGGCGCGTATTTCGCCCGATCTTGGTCTAGGGCCGTCAACTGCACCCGCACTGCGCGCAGCTGGTGCCAAATCCGAGGTGCCCCGGTCCGCTGGTGCATTTGCTCTAGCTCCTTAGTCATTCGCATGATGTCTTCCCACTTCTGTCTGCACTCAGCATTATCTGCTGTCGAAATCGCTATGAATTCACCCCTAATTACCGCCTTGACCGCTACCCATTGTGTCGATATGGGGGTGTCCTGATTGTCGTTATGTGTGAAATAGTCCTCTATGGCGCGCTGTATTTGAGTGACGACGTCAGGGCGGTGTAAAAGAGTGTTGCGCAAGCGCCAACAGCAGTAAAGTCGCTTCACAAGGGGGAGAGTTAGTGTGATTATGACCGGCACATTGTCTGATGGGAGGCAACTAGTATGTCCACTTCAGTAGTGTGAGCGCAGATGGACTCCAAGCCAAAGAAGTAGTCCAGTCTAGCATAGGTTTCGTGCACGCTCAAGTAGAGAGTATTCGCGGTCTTGGGGGTGGTAGTAGTGTCAAAGATCTATCAGGCCCAATCCCTTCAGTTTGTCCTGCCCCGATTGAGAGGGCGCCCCCGTCTAACCCGAGCGCTGCCCTGATCGGTCACTGGTGTTGTTGAATACTATATTTAAGTCACCTTCAAGCAGAATGTCTTGCTCCTCTGTCGCCGTGGCCTCTATCGGTGCCTCATGGAGGAACTTCTCTTGCCCCTCGTTGGGAGCGTAAATAGACCCGACCACAAATGTTCGACCTCCTAAGGAGAACTGATAGGAGAGAAGCCGCCCTTTAATTTCAGCTTCCTTCTGTACTACTCTTCCCTGAAAGGCACAGGAGATTAGGATGGCCACCTCGGCTGTTTTAGTGTAGCCAGAGAAGAATTGCTTTGGGAACATGCGGGACCTTAGGCGGGTACAATACCGGGCCAAAAAGTGCATCTCCTGAAGGAGACAGATATCTGCCTTGAATTTTCCAAATACAATAGGACTGCCCTGCGCTTAACGGGGTTGTTGAGTCCCCTCACATTCAGTTAGAATTCTAAGTTCTGTAGCGGCCATCTAGGAATCGGTGGACCGCTAACTCCTCTAAATATGATGGCTGTCCCCATGAGGGTAGGTGGGCACCAAAAGCAACAATACAGAATCCCATAATCCCATATGGGGTGAGAACGGTGGACGAGGGACCGCAAAAAAGAGCAATAAAGAGAAAACCCCAAAAACTAGCAACATAAACATTACAAAAAACAGGAAACAGAGTTCGGAAAAAGAGTCCATCATCCGGAGATGACCGGGGTGGAGCCACAATGGGGTCCATAGTGTGGCCAAGAACTGCCTCCTCCCTCCCATCCTGTGACGGCCAGAAGGCAGTTACTGCAGGGTCCATGTTGTGGCAAGTGTCATCGCTCCCGCCACGCCCTCCGCCCCAGAGGCAATGAAAGAAAGCAGGATGAATATCCTTAAGTGCTTCAGGAGTGCGTCTTGGCCCAGGCCTCTGTCACTGAGTCCAGCACTGCCTGTTGGCTCTTTGCAGTCTCCGCCTGTTCAGGATGCTGCATTCTGCGCCTGCGGCCCTGCCGCCGCCAGCCCGATGGTGAGACATTGGCTCCTGGGGTAGGGCTTTGGCGTTCATCTCCATCTGAGGGGGGCTCGATCCCTAGGAGCCAGCAAGCCTCCGAAAGGGACCGCAGCTGCGGCAGTTTGCCATTATGCCTAAAGATGAGCCGGAATGGGTGGCCACAGGTGTAGGAGATCCCTTGCTGGCGCAGGTGGTCAGTAACTGGCAGAAACTGCCTTCTCCGCTGGAGGGTGAGGAGAGCCAGGTCCTGGTACAGCACCGGAGACTGATCTTTAAATGTGATAGGGTGTAGGGATCTTGCCTTGCCTTGAAGTCCTGAACACAGACGAGGATGTCCGCTGGCGGAGCATTGCCAGCTCTGGGCGGCCCAACCCTGTGAGCCCGGTCCAGCTTAATGTCAACGTCAGGGGGGTTGCCCAGGATACGGTTAAAGAGCTCTCTGGAGAAGGTGAAGAGGTCTTTGGTGACCGCCTTGACCTTCACGGCCGGATTCAGATGTTATGTCTCCGGGAGCGATTCTCTAAATCCTCCAGGTGGGTCTGCATGTCGAGGTGTTGGTCCTAAAGCCTGATGACTTCCTGTTCAAATCTGACAGTTCAGTGGCCCTACCATCTGCTCCATCTTCCAAGGCGACCACTCTTTTACCAATGCTGTCCACGTCTCGTCGTATTTCTTTGATTTCAGAGGTGAGATCCCTTTTCACTGTTTGGAGGTCCTCACGGAGTGTCAAAAAAAGACATGCCCGCTTCACAGGTTCCTCGCTAGGGCCGTCTGTCTTTGCGCGGGTCGAATCTCCTTGGGCAGAGAGTGCCATCGCAGAGCTGCTTAGTTGGCGGGCGAAAATGTCCTTCAGGGATTTTTCCGTCTTTCCTGTTGTAGACCTACTCCCCTCCCCCGTCGACCCTCCGTCGTCTGTGTGAAGTGACTGAGTGGCCACTGCCGACCACCAGGGCACTGCCGAGTCACCCTGGCAATGAGCAACACACCAAGTCTCTAGGTTAAAGGGCTGGCTATCAGTAGAGTACTGCCTCAAGGCCAGGCAAGCCGCGAGCCTGCGGGGAATGCACCAGGAGGGCAGTCGCCAAGCAGCTGTAGGCAAGGGAGGCTGCCTCCACAAGGTAAGCTGTAGTATGGGTTGTTAGACAATGGAGCCGCTCCAGTGGCGTGCCAAGAGGCGACTTGGCCAAAGTTGTCCGCCTGGCGATGTGCAAAAAGTCCAGAACCGGTGGGGGCCGCGCTAGAAGCCGGTGGAGGCTCTCCAGCGTAGAGTGTTCCCATGCTGACAAGCGTGTTGACTCCTCCCCTGCTGATCCCCTAGCGGCTTCGTACCGGAGTGTGGTGAGGTCCGAGCTGCGTCCCAGAGAGCTGGCTGGCCGGCCGATCGTCGGTCGAGTAGCATCATGAAGCGAGGCACTTGGGGGAGAGACTGGGCTTCCTCAGTCGTGGGGGGGGGTGGCAAGCTGGGGGCGCGACAAGCCCACAAACTGCACCCAGGCCTAGCTGATTCGCTTCTGTGGGCCGCCACACCCCTCTCTCAGCGGCCACCGTCTAATGGCGATCGCGCTCACCCGCAGCACCAGGGTACCACGCATGGGTCAGTACCGCTGCGTGAGCCTCATGGGCTCCCAGAAGGTCTGTGGGTCGCACAGCGGTCTGCTGCTCCGCCAAGGCCTGGCAGGCACGCCGGCCCCAAAGGGCAGAGGTACTGCTCATCACCGCGTGGTTGCACCTAAGGCCCTCGGCGGATCGCCTCCCACTCAAGTGCTACGGGGGGAAACCAACAGGAGCCGGAAGGCAAGAGAAGCCCGTGACCCCCAGCCGGGTCTCAGTGCCTCGCCAGGGCAGAGATACAGGCACTCAGCTGTGGCAAGAGAGAGCTCACCCCGCAACTTTAGCCCGAGGCCAAGCTTGGCCGCCGGGAGTGCCTCCGACTCGAGACCGGGAGCCCCGCCGGGCCTCCCAGGCATGCCATGTCACCGCCGCCCTGCGGTCGCCGGTGCCCCCGTCCCGTCCATGGGTGTCTGATGGGCTGGGATCGAGTGGTGTTGATGCTTGCCTCGAGAGACCCACCCGCTCGGATCTCCTGCTCCGTGGTCTGCGGCCTCGGTGGAGTCCGGGAACTGGTAGGCCCCTACGGGCAGCCGGCCCTGCACCGGTCCGACCTGGCGGCGCTCGGGACCCAAACTCCCCAGACGGGGTCACCGGTAGCTCCGGGTTATGTTGTGTGTCTCAGGTGGCCACGCTACTTGGGTATAGCCTGGGAAAATGCAACGCTGGGCAGGCGACGGGCAGGAGCTCGGAACCCAGCGTCCTACCGAGTCGCCATCTTGGCCACGCCCCGGCAAGGCATCAATGGGGCCAATTTAGACACAGGCAGTTCTTCTTTTTGCCTTCAGAATGTTGTTTGTGCTCATGTTCACAGTATCCAAATATCTCAGTCTTCCCTGCAGTTGGGTATGCTATGTTCTTTTGCCTCGTGTGGTCAGCCACCAATGTATGGTCTGCAGTCGCTAATTTCTCTACTTTTCTCATATCACATTCTAGGTTCTTTTAAGGTCTCCATTTAGGTTCTTGGGAACTCCACATGAGGTGTTTGCACAGATACCCTCCTCCCAACCACCTCCCCCAGCTCAATACCAGATGACCATGAATACCTCCTGTAGGAAACTGCTATTTGTTGCAGTAGCCCCCACCACACTTTTTGCTTGATATTTGATGCAACTTTGACTGAATTGCACTGGGTTCCTGCTGACCAGGTTCCTAGTGCCAGAGTTATTTTCCCCAAAACAAGTAAACTGGTCAATTTATCCCCAACTGACCAGTCTTTAATCACCTCGGTAGGTCCCTAGTAAGTGGTACACCTGGTACCTAGGGCATAGATACTAAAGAGGTTCCCTAAGAGCTGCATCATATATAGTGCCACTCTACACTCAGCACCAAGCTTATGCAGACTGCTATTGCAGGCTGCCTGACAAGGTGCTCTAAAAAGAGAAAAGGAGACATAGCACACTTCTTTTGTGCCATGTCCCAAAGCCAAAAGTCTCCAGAAATGTGCGATTTAAATTAATTACTATATCCTGCACCGATCATATCTTCACCCTGAGAGGATCAGGAGGTATTTTCAGGTAGATGAGGCAGCTTGCCCTAGATGCAGGGAAAGAGAAGCGCACATATTGCACATGTTTTGGGCGTTCTCCTCCCTGCGTGGTTTTTACACATAAAGCTAAAACCAAAGTTACGGGCAAATTTCAGGATCTAGCCTATGTGCTAGCCAAGTGTGAAATTGCCCGACATTGGAAGGCACCAGGAGGGCCCTGAATAACTGCATGGCTGGCTGTGAGGGGAGGTTACTACTGAGGGAGGCTAGACCCGGCATTGGCACTCTAGAGACAGCCAGGGCCTGTGAAGCGGTAGTGGATGGTTTTGTCATCCCAGAATCTGAAACCCAAGTGGCTTTGCCTGCAAGATCGTAGCTACTGGAAGTCGACAGGGCATATTAGGCACTCATTGCTGGTCTGGCGGGTGTCCTACTTCTTTGGCACACTGACAAGCAAGACATTGACCACCATGCCCATTAATTAATATACATTAATCCCAGGGTACATGGATGAATCACCCTTACTATCAATTTTGCGATGTTGAACTGATTCACTGGGGGAAGGAGGGTTGGGAAGGTTTGATACTCTAAGGGTCCAGATGTGCATTGCAGTGCTGTTGTGTTGTCAACATGTTTGTTCAGAAAAACCCTAATAAAGTTTGTTTAAAAAAAGAATAATCTGCAGATATGCCCCTGTGCTGCCCAGTTCAATAAATGACAGTACAAGTGATGAGGGAAGCCACCTTAGTTAGTACTGGGCACTAGTCAAAACGAGTTTTCCAGCTACATAATGGCTCCACTGAAACCTGTGATGTTTGGCATCAGGCACCTCATGTTAATAAACCCACACTGATTCTAGTGATGGATTTATTAATACATGCACCCATGAGGGTACCTTAGAGGAACCCCCTGAAACCTACTAGCCCTCTAGTGTGCTGGCTGACTGGTCCAGACCAGCTTGCCCCTACAGACACATTTCTTACCCCCTAGGAAGTGAGAGCCCTGCTTTCAGAAGATAGAAACAATGTCTGCTACGGAGAGAGGTTTTTTACGCTTTTTACTCCAAGAAGGCTGGTAAAGCAGCAAGTCAAGGCAGGAAGCTTAAAAGACCAATGCTGCCTTTGATATGCGACCCAAGGCTTTCCAAGCAGGGGAGATTCCAGCCCCTGCCCTGGGCCCATCAGGCCCACCAGGCCCATCAGTCCCATCAGGCCCATCAGGCCCCAGGACAGATGGAAAATTTAGCTATACAAGAGACGTATTGTACTGCCAGGCTGGATTCACCTCTAGGGTGGACAGAGCTAGTGCACCTACTACATTACATGGGAACGGGAGGTCATCTTGTGAGGTGGTTATACACTGGCATTAGGGAACACGCTATGTCCCTTACTCCCCTCAGGACCACCTGGACGTTGGACACGGGGGAGGATATGACAGATGGGGCATGGAAGGTGGTTATGGAGCACCCTAGACGAGTGTCCAGGAATGTGAAGTTTAAATTTATCCAAGCCATGTTACTACACCGGGCATACCTTACCCCACAGAGGCTGCACAGGATGTTTCCTGCCTCGTCCCATTGCTGTCCCCGATGTCATGCGGAGGAGGCTGGCCTTCTCCACATGTTATGGTCCTGCCCACGTATAGACGGCTACTGGGGTCAGGTCTGACACATCCTCTACACTGCCACGGGCATGCGGATACCAGAGGGAGCGCTGCCGTGCTTGCTGGGACATAGGAAAAGGCCTAAGGGACGTAGGGCCCCACTGAAGTTCATAGACTTAGCATTACTACTGGCGGTCAGGACACTGACTATGAGGTGGAAATCTGCACGACCCCCGACTGTAGAGATCTGGCGGTCCAAGGTACTGAAGTGGGGTAGGGCTGAAGGTACAATACTCAAGAGGGAGGAAGACCGAGGGCTACGAAAACACCCAATAGCACAGGACTGGGAACAGATACTGTTAGAGCTGAAAGACATGACTTTGACGCCCTCCCAGACGGAAACCGCGTAATGGGGATGACTGGACAAGGGAGGTGGGTTCCCGAATGGAGAATGGCCCAAGGTACGCACAGGGTGGCCGGAGGATGTTGATCACACTTATTCAGATGAGTCAGTTCTCCGAGATCACTAGGCCCGGGGAGATACCATGGCCTCTGCAGAGCTGTCAGGAGACGTACGGAACGGGGTGGGGGGGATGGGAGAGATAGAGACTGGCGACGCCTCCACTGATGGAGTCATAAATGTATACGTGCTGAGAATTGATTGAGCAACGACAGCGTGCCTTTACTTGCAAAGAACTGCCACCCTTATATAGAGCTGTTGGTTGCTGTGGATGATTTGTATAACCTAAGTATCAAGAGAGGCACTGAGTCAGAAGTTTAATGTTGATGAGGAGAGAAAAACAGAAAAGACTGTATAGGATGTGTAGAAAATGTATGCACAACAATTTATCTGGTTGCAGTCCTCAATAAAAAGTTTTTTTTTTTAAAACCTCTAGGGTGGACAGGCTGAAGTCAACATCCAAGTTAGGCATTCCACTATCTTGTGTGTGGTGGAATTAGAAATTCTGGGACAGGCTAATGCACACTCCCCAAAGGAAGCAATCCTTCTTGAAAGTGTAGTGACTCCAGGGTTAAGTAGCCCATTTTCTACTACTCCTCACTCATCTTAACACCCTTAAATGGAATATTTAGGAGACCCCCTGATACCAGGACTGCAGATTTTGATGAACACAAAGAAGGAGTGGAGTAGGCACAGAGGACTGCTGACCTGAGAACAGAGACGCATGACTGACTTGGGGCCAACCCTGCCAGCCTGACTATCGAAACTGACCCTCCTGGAGCAGCCAACTCGTCCTGCCGCAGTGCAGACTCCAAGAAACTCGAGGGTCTGCAAGTGCTTTGCCAATCGCCAAAGAAAATCCTTTGGAGAAAGGGAGGAGCTCATCCCCTGCAGCCGCAGGCACCAAAGAAGCAAGGTCTGGTTTGCCGCTACCAAGGCTAGTTGTGACCAGTCCAGACACCAACGCCAAGGAAAACCAACCTGCATGTCAAGGAAGCTCAGGGCCAGTGAGACCCATATTGAGTGGCCCAGCTGTCCTGTTTAGCCCCTACTTCAGAGTCAAAAACAAAGAGGGAGTCCATGACCGCCGCCAGCTGACACCTCAAAGCACCTCTGCACCCTCGGCCCACAGCCTGAGTCCAAAGGAGGTGACTATACCCTCAGGGTCCCAAGACCGACAAGAGCTGAGCCCACCCATGGATTTGGCCAGACTGGACTTCCAGTCACCGCCTGCAGCCTCTTTCTACAGGCCCCTCCAACTGCGAGTGACTAAGCACCGAACCGGACGCCAAAAGACACCACTGCACCCGAACACTGCAGCCCGAAGAGGAGTGGACCAATGGTGTTCCTACGTGCCCGATAATCTGGATGCCGAGTCCCTTGTGGGTTCCCCCGGACTGGCCCTCCAGTCCCAGGTTGCAGCCTCTTCTGACCGGACCGTTCCCTATTGAATAGGGCACCCAATATCGTAACATATCTCTGCATCCTGACGCCCCAGAGCCCCCCCGAGGTGGCCTCTTTGTGTGGCCTTGAACCTTGTCCCATACTCATTTTAAGTCCAGAAGAACAATCCCATACGTCGATGTTAAATGCCCCAATGCGGTACATATTTTTACCCCATATGATGACATGAACCCTTACAAACATTTCACTGTCAGCTTTTGAAATCTTTAAACATTAATAACTCAAAAAGTACTTATCTGATTCCGATGATCTTGGTATCTAAATTCATATAAAAGTATGTGTTATTTTAAAAAATTGGTGTCTGATTTCTTCATTGAGTGTGAGTCGCATTTTCTGCCTTTGTGTGTGCAATAAATGCTTAGCATTACCCTCTGATAGGACTACCTGCTTGCCAGCACTACCACAAAACAGAGCATTTGGGGTATAATTTGTGCCTCTGTAAACTGGTTGAGGTTTGCCAGGAATCTTTACACAGTGTGCCTCGTTTTTGGTCCACTATATAAAGAGCCAGCTTCCTACTCCTCCCATTCCACATGGACATACCTCACTGAGCCTGTTGTTTTCTATTAATTAGGCCTATGACGTGTCATTTCTTGCCGAAGCCAAGTTGGAATACTTTGTGATCAACCCCAGCTCATGGGCAACAGTAATGGGCGGTGGTCAGAGTTTTTGTTGATATACGTGGTGTTGGTGTGGTGTAAATGTGCAAGCCTGTGGTGCATAACAGATCCAGTTTGGTATGTAAATAATCTATGTTTGCCTGATAACAATAGTCCATGTCCGTTTGGTGGTGTTTGTAAGGTATGTTTATTGAGAAACCTCTTTAAGTAAATGTGAACCCTGTATCTTAAAACAAAACTCCCATGTTCTCGAACATTGTAGGCCCTAAATGTATATCTAGCGTTTAGGCCCATTGATACTTTAGTTAAATCGATCTCTCCTCCTACCATCCAGGTAACCCCACATTCTTCTCACTAAGCCAGTCATCCATTCCGAATACTTTTGGCATACTTATGTTCTTATCAGTCTGATTTCTCCTTGTCTTAATACACTTAGAATCATGTCCTTTAATTAGGAGATTCGCTCTTCAGTTCTAACCTCCGCTCCCTTGACCACCCAACCCCACGCTGCTGTTACCACTATGGCTACAGTGAAACATGCCAGAGCCAAACATCTGAAAACATTATGAAACAGTACATGCTTACCATATGGATTGGGAATGCTTCTTAAGGGAATAGCCAACTGATAAGTGCTCCATTGGCAGCTGATCTGTCCCGTTTGTTTTCCAAAGGGTTACCTCCTCTGGCGCACTCTTACAATGTAGATGTGATTGTTCAGTACCTTATTATATTACTATATCCGCAAACCTGGACGTTAAATGATGAAGCCCCCCCACCCCGGTTCATTAGCTCCTGAATCTGATTTAGCCTCTGATGCAGTTGCATTGGGATCAATCAGAGTAAATACTTAGTGAGCTGTGTTCTGTTTGCATATCTCTGAAACCGCAGGAAGTCTCTCTAACCTTATTTTGATTGGTTGTGGATCTTTGAAATGGTATGATCTCCAAATGTTCCTTCTGCTGTTCTGAGGATTTAAAGTCCATGCTACAGTTCCTTCCGTTCAAAGCCACCCAGCATTCGGCCTATTCAGTAGCCTCTGCCAAGCCTTTTAAGAAATCTGATATTTGTAGCATATATTGTTTTAGATACATATGCTTTGAATGCACCAGACCTTGGCATCCAGCAACGTCTTTTTCAATCTGAGTCTCTGAGAAACCATCTTCTGAGTCAACTCGATTGAGATCCCACTCACCCTCAAGCTCCCTGAGGTGCCCGGATGTTAAGAAGCAAATTTTCTTAATTCATTCCTCCACAAAAGTGATCTTAACTCATCAACCCTGCAGGATGAGTAATATACACCTCAGACTGAGGAGAGGAGAGAACTCACTTTCAAGGAGCTGATATCTATCAGACTCCAAAAAAGTTCAGGGACAATACCACCAGGGCATTCACTGAATCTCCTTCCTCCTAGCCCCCAAGGTCAGCTATTACCTCACATGCCACCATCTCCTTGGCCTTGGACACCACCACCACCACCACCTCCTCAGTCCCCACGGCTGTCTATTCCTTCAGATCACACTGCCTTAGGCCAGGGTAGCCCACAGGACTGTCTTGCCTTGTGATATCCAGAGATGGTGATGATTCTTGGCAGGATTATCTTGTTGACCCTCAGGAGGATATTGACCTAGATCCTTACCCTGTGAAGCCTTCTGCCCATATTACACCCTGCATACCATGCATTGTCCGGAGTTTGGCACAACATCATAAGGTTAAACTCCATGTGATTGATGACTATGATGGCTTGTTAGTCAAAACTCTTTCTAAAAGTGAGAGGTCTGTCCAGTACTTGCCCCTGCTAAAGGGCATGAACAAATGATGTACAGGTGATTTCAAGGTCCCAGTCAAGGTGAGGGTAGTCGCTCCAAGGGTTGAGAAGGAGTTTAAGATGACCTGGTTTACATAAGGGAACACGTCCCACATAGTTTTAGCTTTTGGTGATACATGCTGTTAGAAAAAGAGCTTCAGCTTAGGCAACCAGGGATACTCTTCCTCCAGACAGAGGGCAAGAAAATTATGTGAATGAGAAGCGTGCGGCTATGGGGGCACCCACTCAATGGACTGCTCCTCTGATACAAGCGTTATCACTGGGAGATGGGATAGTTAGTGAAGCACCTTCCTAAGGCTTTTTATAAGAGGGGGAGAACTTGTCACGAAGTGGAAAGTATTCTCTAACATAAGTTTTCAGTGTGCCCTGGACTCTGATTTTGTTTTTTTTAAATCTGTTTATTAAACAATTTCGATGATATAGTGCTTATAACAATATCAGTATGATTACAGCATCACCAGTAGGATGTGGTATTAACAAGCAAATTAATACAGGAAAGGGTGTAACAATGCCTCAAAGGTTAACGTCTATGGAGTATAGGGCATGTGACCAGAAGAAACTGAGACGTACAAAGGTCTGATGCCCAGTTACAAAGCAGGTCAGTCCATCCTCAACTTCAACAAAATGGAGACGGATCAAAACAGATATACAATAAACATCTCATTTAAACAAGCAACAGACCCGCACCCACCTACATAAGGCACAGAAGATTTGTATAGAGCCGAGCATGCAGCGGAAAACCAAAGATCGGATGGTAGGTTGGAGCGGGGCAGATCAGAGAATCCACTTTTGGCGTGTAGTAAGGGAGTCTGTGTCCACAACAATACGGAGAATCAGCAGGGGCTCTACTGCAGGTAGTACAGCGGATTGGAAGTCTGCTAAGATAGTGTCGCAACAGGCTAAAAAGAGATATTTGGGGATTGGGTGTGAGCAGGCCTTTAGCGAGCAAAAGACCAAGGTTAAGGAACCTGTCCGTGGCGCTATGATTTTTGTCGCTGAGGTGTAGACCTAACTCACATATGTACCAGGTGTGTAATGAGGAACGCCCTGTGCAATTCGCCAGCTGTGAAGTGACACTGTGCAAGTACTGGTGAAGTGACGGAGAGGACCACAACATTTGCAGTAAATCAGCGTCTGGGATATGAAAACTGGGCCAAGCGGTATCTGTATGAATAAAATAACAATTGATTTTTTTGTTGAGTAAAATAGGCCCTGTGAAGGATATAATATTGAATGAGACGTAAATGGGCATTGTGTGTTTGTGCAGGGGTGACCCAAGTCTGCACCCAATGTGGACGCAAGGGAGTGAGTGGCAACGCTGCATCGGTTGGCAGAGACTCAGCCAACCAGCGTGTCAAGTGTTTTCACGAACCCATTACATGGGGATATTGAATAGTGAGATGCATGTAATATACCTGTTGCATATCCCCCCTTCGGTATCCCAACACTCCAATCAAAGAATTATACTGGAGGAATTGACCCAGGGGCAAACGTTCATCGTCAGTCTGGGACACTAATAAGATGAGAGCACCATCCTGATCTGTCACCCAACATATGTAGCCCAGCAACATGCTGGGGAGACGGATCCCACAGCGCAGTGAGGCAATCCCGTCCTGGAGTGCCAGGTAGTGGCTGGCGCATAGGGAGTAACTGCATTAGTAATAGAAAGGCTCCATTTGTAGCAACAATAGGCCACTTTTAAGAGAGTGGGGCTAGGTGTTGTGGCTACCATACAAGGGGAAATGGGTGTAGTATGGTTGATAAGTCCCAGGCTAGTGAAGTGGTGGTAGTATCAGCAATATAAATGCCCGTTAGCCATCAGGCTACCCATTGAAGTTGGGAGGCCAAATAGTATTGTTCAAAGTTTGGGACCGCCGGTCCTCCTTTATCCGTGGGCAAGTAAAGTTTCTGTAGCACCACATGACAGCAAGCATTGTGCTAAATTAATTCCCCCGTCAGTTTCAAGTAAATTAAAAAATGGTTTCGGCACATAAAGGGTAAGGTTGGCAAAACAATATAATAACGAATGTAGTATGATCATTTTTGTAAGGGCATGCCTGTATTCTGATAATACTGCCTCAAGAGAGATTAACACTAGCATTCAGCTGCAACACCATGCCTGGCTCTGACCTGAGGTTCAGCAGCACCTTATTAGTGTCCTGTTTCATGGCAAGTATCTATTAGGCCATCAAGTTGACAGTATGCTTGGAAAAATAAAAAAGATGCTGAGAAGACGAGGGCCGTAAGCACTCTGCAGATTAAATACAGAGGTCTCATTTTCGCAAGCAGCAATCAAGAGCAGGTCTCAAAAAATCTCCTTCCAGAGGCAGAGATATCAACAAGAAGACCTTTCACAACACTTGGGGACCAAGGTCCTTCAGTTGAGGCAGCTACTGCAACATTGGAATAAGCAATGTTAAAGGCGGCTCAGGCAACACCATATATTCCTCCAAACAGTGACTCTCCCATTATTCCCCCATTCATTCAACACCTTTGGGGTGAAAGTAAAGTTCTTTTTTCTGCAATTGGAAGAAATGAACTCGTACAAATGAGTTCTTTCTGTGGTACCGAAGGTATACTGCTTAAAGTCTCATGAAATATAAACCTCATCGTCACTTAGTGCATTGATACCACCTATGACTAATGCGGGAGCAAGTACAAGCATTGCTCACCAAAGGTGCCATCAAACTGGTGACCCCTCAACAGCAGGGCCAAGGAGCATACTCCCTCATTTCCGATACGGATGGAACTCTGTGGCCTATCTAGTCATCTTACCCTTGAGCAGCAACATCCTGTTGGAGCACTTCAGAATGACACCCTTCAATACATCATTATGCTGCTCTACACAGGGGATCACATAGCGACCCTCAACCCTAAAGAGTCATTCACCCACATGCCAATTAATCTGGCATGTTACCATTATATGTGCTTTGGTGGACAACACTACCAATACAAAGTCGTACCCCTAGAGATCACAGCAGCCCTTGGGTATTTAACACATTTCTAGCAGTGGTAGTTGTACATCAATGCTGACATCCCAGGTGTCAGCATTGTCCCAAAAGTTGTGTCATTGGACCATTCGCAGACAAATTCTGTTTCTAGCGGAGCTCCTGCCTGGGGTGTACAATGGTTTTGCAAACCTGCTAAGCAGAATGCATCAACAAATCCACAATAGGGAGCTGAATCCCCATGTACTTCATGAGTACTTCCACAAATGGTGCAGTCCCACAATCGATCTTTTCACCATCGCTCAAAATGCCGACACTTCATTGCCAGGTACCCAAAAAGTTTTCCTCTAGTGCCTCTGATCCCATACATCATGAGAGAAATGAGACAAGTATTGATGACTTTCGTTGTGGTGGCACCACCTTGGAGGAGACAGCCTTCATATTCGATGCTGCTGAAATATCCACGCATCCTGGTCTTAGCTGTAGCTTTTGGTAAAATCTCGTGTTTCAGCGTCAGGTCAGGCATCCACACTTTAGGCAGTTAAACCTAGAACCTGAGATCTTCGTGTTGTTTACCCTTAACTTTCAAAGAATTATATATAAATCCTGTGCACGGCACATGACCCCATCACCTTTGTACTGCTATTCTGCAAAGTGGAAAATATGTGTCCATTACTGTTTGGGGAAAGAGATAGACCCACTCAAAGCATCTGTTCAAGACCCCATCTGCTAGCTATTGTATTTGCAGAAAGTGCGATTGGTACACACTTCTATTGGTTTAAAGTTAGCTGCAGTGACGTCCTACATGTAGAACAGAGAGCATTTGTCTCGTATTGAAATACCTGTGATTAAGGACGTCATGAAAGGCCTTAAAAGGATAATTCATCCAAGAACAATTCCAGCGTCATACTGGAATCTGAATATAGTTTTAATAAGACTGACACATTCTCCTTTCGAGCCCCTGCACTCTTATGTCATTCAGTTCATGTCTTGTAAGGCATACTCCTGTTTGTTGTCATTTTTTCAGATGAGTATTACTGAACTGCTAGGCTTCAGTGTGTAGAGGAACCTTTTCAGTTTCCATCTGTTCTGCCAAAGTGTTTACCCCCATTTATGTAAAGCTAACAATTGAGTTGCTGATTTTTTTCCCCCCACATCCGGAGTCGGTGGCAGTAGGCGTGTTACACATGCTTGATGTCAATACAGTACTGATGCACTACATTGACAGAACTAAATCCATACACAAAAGAAAAATTACTTTGTTGCTTTTTCAAAACCCCACATAGGAACCCCCATTTGAAAAGGTAGTATTGGTAGAGGGATTGTTAAATGTATACAAAACCAAGAATGTCAAAACCTCAATATATGTAGTGCCTAGAGCACATTCCATTCGAAAGAAGGGAGCTACCATACCTTTGTTAGGAGACATAACTATGCAGGCATACGTAAGCCTACTACCTGGTCTACATCACACATGTTCACCAAATTCTACTATGTGGATGTCCAGCCTGTCAGGGAGTTTTAGTTTGTCAAACAGTTTTAAGAACTTTATTCCAATCATGTGCTAGCTTGCCACCACTTAGAGGTGATACAGCTTTAAGGGGTGTGCACATCTTGTGCAGCTACAGCAAAACATGTTATGAATTGAAAATGTTACTCCCGTAATTCTGCTTGTAGGTTCATATTCGCCCTCCTGCCTCTCTAGTAGTGAGCAGTCATCCAGGATGATTTTTCAACTTTTACCCTGCACAATGCACATTCCACCGGCCACACTTAACTGGCTTAATTGACTTAACACCACTGACGCAACTCACCGTTCAGGGAAAAAGCAATCTGGAGTGGTCTTTGTTCTGGTGATTGGTGGCCTAAAGGAGGAGACATGAGGTATTGTAACTCAAAACTTATTTTAAAACAAGCATTTGCAATGCAAGAAGTCTCGCATTTACGCAAGTTTGAGCTATTAACAAATAACATGCCTTTTATTTTTGTTTTTAAAACATAAATAAAAGGCAGTGTCATTTACAATGCAATAGCTTAAACTTGTGTAAATGCAAGACCTATTGCATTGCAAATGCTTGTTTCACTACTCGGAGAGAAACCTTCCCCAAAGCACCGCCCTTTAAGACCAGATCCCCACGAGGGTAGGGGGGAGAGACAACAGTTCTAACAGTGCTCCGAGTGGGCAGTGTAAGTGTCCCTCTGTGAGTACGCGGTAAACATTAAACAAAGGGTGTTGTATGTTGCAAGTGTGGGGGGCATAGTCTACGCTGTAGGGTCTCTTACCTGTTCCGTTCAACAAGTAGCTTCCTCTCCCGCTGGCTTCGCCCACACTGAGACATTGTGGCATACTCCTGGATCAGTTGACTGGCTTGCGGTGACGTCACGCCGAAACCTAGTGCAGGCACTGGCTTACCTGTACAGTAAATGCTTCCAGTTTCTTCCCAGCCTGTCGGCTCACAGCAGGCTAGTTAGAGCTTGCACAACAACTTTCATGTGTATCTCTCTCGGGGAAAAAAAAGTAATGAGCTTCTCATGTAATATTGAGCCTTGAAAATCGAATACTAAATGTCAGATGCCAATGCGAATAAAATGTAATGTTCGATAGAGAAGCCATGTCTGTATTTGTGGCCGACTCCGTTATAGTTTAGGGGCCTCATTTCAAGTGCGAGGTGTTAGTCTACTTACTCCTGGCTTTGTAACAAGGAGTGCATTCTGGGTCTGGTAGTTTCACATTAAAAAATAATACATGAATTGTATATCGTAGTATGCAAAGAGCTGTGGGGGAAGAAACCTGAACCGGCTGAAACAGTCACACATACAAAGGGCGTCTATTTATAGTTTTTATTTAGAAAGTTATTGCTGTTTCTATATTCCTATTTACACTTGAAAGCGCTCCATGAATTGAGTGGAACGTATCGGTATTACAATAATTCAAATCACGGCGAGAACGTAGCAGAACGCGAGTCACGGAGAGAACGTAGCAGTGCGAGTTTAAAAAAAATGAATAAATTGATCACCAGCAGTTTCTGTAGATGTCACACTAGGAATGTGAGCTCTAAAGGAACAAAGCCATCACGTTAATATAGTCACTAGTGTGTCACGAATGCAGCGGGGGCATTGTTTGCGCGCGCAAACGTGAAAGCGCGGTGGGAGCGCGCGAGACACCGTGAGCTTGCACATCTGCTGTCCGGGCAAAAGCTGAGATCGCCGGAGAAGACACTCCGTGAGCGTGCACATAGGCTGTCCGGGCAAGTGCACATCTCCTGTCCCCCTTCAGACGCAAAACCCACAACGATAGATCTCACCAAGGCGAGCGGCGCATGCACTGCGTCGCTAGGTGAGTCCTAAAAAAGCAACTTGAAGACATGCATGCCCAACACTAGATGGCAGGAGTAAGCAAAGGATATGAATGTACTGTTGATTACAGGACAAGTGACATGTTTCTTCTCGCCATTCAGTATTTTGAGTTGGCTCGCCATCCAGGATTTTTAGTTTGCAGAGAAAGGAAGTATATTTCTTAACTAGTTTACAGAGTTTCGCTTTAACTTCACTGAAAGACTGTTGTTGCTGCACAGCAGCAGCTTAATCAAGAAACACAAGAATATTGTTCTCCCCTTCGAAGGTTCCATTTTGCAGAGCTCATGGAGGTGCAAGTTTCAGTCACAGTAATTAAGCAGGCGTGCTACTGCTGGTTGAAGGTGAACCCTGTGGACATACTCACCAGTCAAGTGGCTTGATAGGCCCTTTGGTGCCACTGCTTTCCTCATCCAGGCATTTAGAAACCGCTCCATCTATTACCCTTTTACTGATCTGGGCTGGCCTATCAGTCGTATATTAATCCAATGAGCGCAGCCTTCCGAATATTCAGCTCGACTGTAAACAACAATAGACTGTATACTCTTTTAATGCCCCATTGCCTTGTGTGGAGAGAGGGGCCAGTATGTTAGTCAGTCCTAAGATCTGAAAGGACAGATGTCCCGTGAAATATCGGGTGTTCTGGTGTTCTGCCTGGGTCAGTCTGTTACAGGACCACCATGACGATGAGTTTTAGATTTTATCCTGGGATAATTTTGTTGGTCAAAGAACTTTGTGGCAACTTGTAGACAGCACCTTATCTTCTAGCCCACGGCTTGGGCGGGTGGATGGGGCGGGGGGGTCAGGTAGGGTTGGTCTTCACAATCCTGTGACCTCACTCTGCAACACTACTCTCTTAGGAGCTGCCTCCTATCACTAAGGGCTGCGTTCCCTCTACTGGTCCAAGTTGTTAGCTACACCACTGCCCTATGCTAGAGGCCCTGTGGTGGGGCGGGGCCACGCCGTTGACCGGTATGGCCACACGTCAGTGAAGCTCTGGCGCCTATAGCCCGCATCCTATGGGTTACCGCACTCCAGTGGAATGCATCGACATCGGAAGGTCATGTTCCTGAACCCCTGGCACTGGCAAAGCACAAATATGCCATTTGTATCCCGTCAGCTCACCATACTGCTGGAATATCCGGGTGGGTAGGAGAGGCCTAGCAACAGGAGCCATGGTTGAGCCTGAGGCCAGAGGCTAATGAGCCTCGCTGGGCTGTCCTCCCATGCCCCCATACCTTCCTTTCCTCCATGTCCGGGGTCCGCATTACCCCCCCCCCCCTAGCTCTCGGCTCGCCAGCTTGCCGATTGCGCCCACCCAGAGTTTGGCAGTGAATGTTGGGCCTTGGGGCACTGACCCTGACTATACCTCCCAGTTGCTGAGGTGTGCTGACCCCTTTGCCTCCTCACTTGCCCCTCATGGGGCAAATCGTGGTTCAGTCTAGGGTGGAGCCGCAACATTTCCTGCCTCGGCGAGGCCACGCAACTGGGTGCCTGACAGTCGTGTGTGTCCCGAATCCCAGAGAGGACTTTGGGACACCAGCAGAGTGGCTGGGGGCCCATTCGGGTACATCGTGACAGGGATCTCCCCCAGGTCTGCCCTCTACATTTCGGCCCGCATGACGGCTGGGATCCCCACCAACACACAATCAACTCTGGACTGGACGAGGAGGCAGCGTGCGTATACACTGCTCGCTTCCCTTTGGCGGTCTGTGATGCCTGTGGCTCTGCCTATGCCTTTGGCCATGCTGCGGCTGAACCACTGAAGTTTCTCCGCATACCTTTTGGCTCTGCCCCTCACCTGGTGGCCTTCTCTGGTGCTCTGGCCTCTGCCGTGAGGCCCCGACCCTGGCACCAAGTTGGCCTGCTGCTCCCTTTGGTTCATGCCTGCAGGTTGCCTCCCATTCTTCGCCATTAGTTGTCTCGTGCGCTTGCTGAGCTGAGCTGGGACTGCTTCCCCCGACGCTGTTCCCATTTACATTCATTGCACAAAGCTGGTGCCCCCTGCCTGAGTGCCCCCCCTTTTTTCATCTTTTTGACTGGGCAAACTCTGGCCCTGGTTTTAGTCGCTGGACAGTTAAGGCCTCTTCTGCCATAACAACCGCATTCCTGTGTCTAGCGCTCGCGTAGTTTCCCATCTCTACCTCTTGTGCGCCTTGAATCTACTCGCCAGGGGCCGTGGGGAACCCAAGCGGCCATGCCAAGGTGACCAGGAGGTCAGACTCTTTATCTGATGCAGAGAATGGGCACAGTGCGACTCAGCTTTCTGACCCACGGGGGGGGTTCCACTGCCATTATGACTGAGCTCCATGCTGACTTCTGCACCATCTACGCCTGTTTTGACACCCTGGCTGTACAACAGGACCGCATGGAAGAGCTCCTGAAGCGCCATAGTACTTATCTCAATGTGGCGGAAGAATGATTTCTAGCCTGGAAGATGGTGAAACCTCCCTGAATTGATGCTTGCAGAAGACGGAACGTCTTCTGAAGATGGTGGCTATAAAGAATGAGGACCTCGAGGCGCACTCACACAGGAACAATATTCGCATAGTGGGCCTTGCGGAATCCATAGACATGAAGTGCCCTGACCACTTTGAGAGAATGTTTTCCAAACTAATCGGCACCCAACATTTCATGTCTACATTTGTGGTGGAAAAGGCCCACAAATCACGGGGTGCTTATCCCTCTCCAGGCACTCCTGCCCCATCCCCATCCCTATTATGGCTAGCTAGCTTAATTACAGGGACCGTGACACTGTACATCGTCTGGCTCAGGAGCAAGGTCCTTTGCAGTAACTGGGCTCAACGAATCCAATATAACTTGACTTTGCCCTGGCTCTCCATGGCAAAAATTTTATGACGCAAAAACCCTACTTCACAAGCGCAGGCTTAAATTTGGCATGCTGTATTAAGTGAGGCTTTGGGTGATTGTGAATGGCAAGGTCCAATTCTTTGACATCCCTGCAGATGTGCTGTCTTTTTGTAAGAAGCTGGGCCCTAATAAGCCTTCCTCATCTTGTTCCACTCCGGAGCGCTCTCTCCCAGACATCCAAGCACACTATTGGACTTGCATGATCACACTTTTCATATCAATGGCGGAACTCACGTTTCTGACATGGAATATCCGCAGTCTTAACCAGCGGAAAGGCGAACCAGTATTTTCAGATCTCCTTAGACATGGCGTTTAAGGTCGTGTTTTTACAAGAAATTCCCCCCGCACTCCTTCCCTACATTTGTGGCGTCCTGAGTGTCCCTGTATATACATTGCCAGTTATAGTACGTATTTGCGCCGGGGTTTTTATACTCTGCCATAAATTACCCCCTCAGCCACCATACCGCTAATTAGAACAGATGTTACATCCTTGTTACTGGTACGTTGTTAGGGGGGTGGTTCCTCCTATTAAATGTTTATGGCCCTAAGGTATACGATCCCCTCTTCTTTCCGGAACTGTCAGCGCTGCTCGGTGAATTTGATACAGATATTGTAATTTTGGGTGGAGACCTCAATGTCATTTTTGACCCCTCCCTTGACAATACTAGCGTACAATCCAGTGGCAACCACACGCACTGCGCGTCCTCCGTGATCCTATTAACAAACTCACTCTTAAAGATGTGTGGCATCTTTTCCACTCCACCATACTCGAATACATTCTGCCTCTTCATGCGCTTTGAACGCAGATAGACTACTGGTATATATCCGAAGGATGACGGTATGTGGCTTAGAGACGCCCAACGTTTGCCACATACATTGTCCGATCATGCTACAGTCAAGCCAGTGATTGACTTCCCCTACGGAGGGGGAAGGGCGCACAGATTGGTCCTTCCTGGCACAGTTTAGTTGGATGCGGTTTTCTGTTCAGAACTTCGCAATTTCATTCTTGAATATTTTTAACTCCACTCTGGTTCTATTCACAGTCACGCTTTATTATGGTATGCCTTCAAGGCAGACATCCGTGGAATCTGCATTTCGAAACACGCAGGTGTACTCCACAACAATCTGGCACGAATAGAGGTCGAACTTAATGATATTGACTGGGCTGACTCCCTACATACTAACTCTCTTCCCTTCACATACGCTCTGTCCTCATTGTGGAATTTCAAGACCTTGCTGAGAGGGAAAACCCTTATCTTGGTAAATACTCCATAGGTCGCTAATATGGCGAGTGGGAGCAACATCGCTGCCCTCAAACCCATCTCCTGCTCCCCAGTCGTAGCTCTGAGTCAATCACTGAACTCCACCTGGATGGTGGTGTCCGGGTTACTGCCAATGAAGATATTTTCCATGAATTAGTGTCATATTATATGCTTCTCTGCACTTCACAGTTCGATTCTGATGATACCTCACATTCGGCCTATTTAGAGGAAATAGCTATGGTCTGGCGCACATTCGGGCAACACCAATTCCTTAGTGAGCCCTTTACCAGCGAGGAGATCTCCCAAGCAATTGACTCCCTTGACAGCTCCAAGACCCCCGGCCTTGATGTACTCACAGGTGCCTTTTATAAGGTCTCATCATGTGGTAGATATGTATGCCGAGACCCTTTATGCTGGGGTCCTCCCACCCACTCTGCAGGAATGAATGATCTCCTTACTGCTTAAACCTTGCAATGACCTGCATCACTGTGCCTCTTGTAGGCAGCTTTCCTTGCTTCATTTTGCCTATAAGATCCTTCACAAAGCAGTGGCCAACAGGTTGTCCCTGCTGCTTGAGCAGATCATCTCACCCATCCAAACAGTATTTGCCCCTCAGAGGTCCACCTCTCTAAACCTGCATGTGGTTTTCTCAGGTCTGAACAGGGTCTCCCCAGACGAGCCCACAGCCATCGCTCTTCTCACGTGGAGACTGCTTTTGATTCTTTAGAGTGGCCCTTTCTGCATGCAGCATAGCGGAGACGGGGATTTCCTGATGGATTCCTCGCTCTCATCTCCGTCCTATATTATGACCCGGTAGCCTGCATTCTGGGGAATAGTTCTCTTTCTGAACCCTTTGCCATCTCTAGAGGCAGTAGGCATGAGTGCCCCTTTTCGCCTCTACTGTTCATTATAGCCACAGACCCTCTAGTCCGCCACCCACAAGAAAACCACATGCACCACAGTCTCCATTTTACCCCTGGCCCATTACTCATTTCTATGTACGCAGATGACCGTCCTCTTTGTGCGAGAGATCATTTGTTTTGGTGGCCTCTCCGGTCTAGAAGTTAAATGGGCAAAATCAGAACCATTCCCCCTCACAAATGTCACTAAGCCTAGTCCCTGTGATTATGGCTCTTAAATATTTGGGCATCATTTTACTTAGGAATAAAGAGCAAGTGATTTGCCTCAACTATGGACCTGCCGTCGATAAGCTTACGGTTCACATTGAGCATTAAAATAGTTGCTCTCCCTGCATTGTACTTGAGAAACTCCTTTTTTCTCTCACTGTGCAGTCTCCTTTTAAAACTTGACTTGGCTTGGGCAGGTCGCAGGCCCTGGATCAATAAATCAATCAATAAGGATTTATAAAGCGCAGCTAATCAGCAGATAGGGTATCCAGGCGCTAGCAGGTCCCGGAGGCTTATTCAAACAGCCAGGTCTTGAGGGCCATTTGGAATTCCGAAAGTGATGGTCCGTAGGTGCTTGGGAAGGCAGTTCCAGGTCTTTGCTGCGATGTGGGAGATGCGGGTAGTATAGGCAAGCGAAAGGTACGCGGAGCATAGTCTTCTTGACGGCTGGTGGAAGTTCAGGCAGTTGTTAATGTATGCTGGTCCTTTGTTGTGTAGAGCCTTGTGTGTGAAGGTCAGCAGCTTGAATTGGCATCTGTTCTGTACAGGGAACCAGTGAAGTTGCCTGAGGTGGGTTGTGAAGTGGGCATGTCTGAAAAGGCCAAGGATGAGTCTGGCTGCAGGGTCCTGTATGGTCTTAAGTCTCTGTAGATGGTGTGCGGTAATTCCTACGTAGAGGGATCTTGGGTGTGCAGTCCCTGGCTTACAAACATACTTCCTTGTAGCTCAGGCCCAGTTTTCATATAGTTGGTACCACCCTGATGCTCGCCTGCCTTATGCTAAACCCAAACTTGACCTGTTGGGTGGTACTACCCTGGCAGCTCTGGTGCCACAGAGCCTCAGCTAGACCCCTCGAATATCCACACATTGTCTACCAAGTATTGGGCCTGGCGAAAGCTTAGTCTTGTCCTGGGGCAGTGACTTCTTGTACTCTCCTGTGCTTCCCCCTTCACAAAATCCATGGATGCCTCTAACACTCAAAACTTGTCCAACAAACACGGACACGACACAAACTTCACATTCTGGGAGACTTATTCCCGTAAGGCCATGTGCTTTCCCACTTCGTGGACACAAGGTTCGCTGATGCCACCTCTATGGATAAATTCATATTTCGTCTCCTGCATGGAATGCTCCACTCTTGCAACCCATCTTATCCCTTGGTTTCCCGATGACTTCACCCTCCCTCTGTGTTAAAAATGGACACAGAGGGGACTCATATGAGCGCTAAACTCTGTTGTGCTTGCATTGCCCTCCAATGCCCCCAAGCCAGCAAGGTTCCGAAGCCATCCCATCTCCGACAAGGATTGTCCCTATTGCTGTGCGCAAATTTAACTGGTATCCCCCAACCATCAGGACAAGTTACTCCACTTTCGGTTTTTGCACAGATCCTAACTCACCCCTGCTGGCCTTTCCAGGCTTGACCATTCTTGGTCCTCATTATGCCCCAAGTGCAGATTTCTTGAGGCAGACTCCCACCCCCTATTTAATGTGGACCTGCTCCCTATCGCCACCTTTTGGGTTGACGTGTTTAACACTCTCCCCTGCATGATTTTGATGACTCTTGAACCGTCCCCCATGATGGCGCTTTTGGGCAATGCCGCTGACTACCATCCTGAAGAATACCTGCAGGTTCACTGCTGTAGCTCTGCTACAGGCAAAGAGAGATAGGGCGCTCCATTGGAGCAACGGATTCTGCCCTACTATTAAGCTATACAGCATGTCATATTGTGGCATGACAAGTGAACTTTATTCCACTTACAACCCTCCACTGCCAGACCAAACGAATCGAACACCCAGCACCAAGACTCCTCCACCCCCCTACCCTCCATCTCCTTCCTCCTCATATTCTGCCCGTCACGACAATGTTACATAGAGTTTGCCTTCTCTCTCACTCTGCTTGTTGTTGATCTTGCCCTCTTGTGGTTTATGAAGTGGTGTGTCTTGATGTTTTCTTTATATACTGAATTTTCCAATGTATCCATTTGTTATCTGAAACATTCATATATGTCTTATATTATCCCTGTTTTATTGATGGAAAATAATAGTTAAAAAAAGAGGCCCTGCGGGATAGGCACTTTGCTCTCATTTGTCACACCTCTGCAGGGCTCTTCAATGTGCGCCTGTCTGGGCAACGTCCGATGGAGAAGCCGAGGGTATTAATTTAAGGATTTTTTGATGTTATTGAGGAAGCGATGGTAGAGCACAGGCAAGACAAGGCTTCAAACATTGGCTTTCAAACCCTCCCCCAAAAAATCCTCTTTAGAGGACATTAGATTTTGTAAAGGGTGCTGCTGCTTGTGATTTTGTGAGGAAGGTTAAGTTACTGGTTGGGATTGTGAGCTGCAGCATCACCTATAGTTTGATTATGGATAGTCACTCAGTCTATGGATGATACTTTTATTGTTAGCTCTGATATGATGAGTTGAGTTGTTGCTCCTCATTGCATTGGGTTATTGTATCATGACTCTTTATTACATGTGGAAATGGATTGCTGTTGTGGTGAATGAAGTGCTTTTTTGTCATCGGTTGCAATTAGATGTGCCTAGCCTGTTGGTTGTGGTTGATCGGAGTGTTGCATTAAAGTTTGATGTATTGGCCCTTATGATTAATCAAGGTGTTGCTTTGCAGTGCATGATTGGATGGTTTCTTTGGTTCATGTGATTTGTTATTGCAAACTCTCATAATAGTTTGTTACTTCTCTAAAGTTGTCTTTTTCCTTTCAGCTGGCGGAGGAGGAGTGGGAAGATTGGCAATAGAAGATGAAAAACCTGGAGTACTGCGTTTGTAAATATGGGATACCAGTCACCGCTGCCTGCTCTGTCCAGTTCTACCCATTGTCTTTCAGTGCTCGCCTTAATACCATAAGAACCTTCCTTGCTGTGTCTGGAGCTTAAAGCGCATACAGGAATCTATATGAACTGGCAGAGGGGTTGGTGAGACAGATCTTCCATTTTACTTTGGGTGGAGGTACTGAACTGGATGGGACCTCAAACTGTGCAATGGGAAGGGCTGTAAATGGACCATTTGTATTTGTTCTCCTTTTGTGTTCCTTCTTTGCTAAACCCATCAATCCCACTTTTATCAGAAGTGTAAACGGCTGCACTTTATGCTTGGTAGGTTGGATCAGGTCTTGTGTATGAGAAAGATGCATTCATTCTGCTAATGTCCAGAGAGTTTACTTGTCCCATGGGCAATGCCGAGCAGCACCACAGAGTGGGCTGGTATAATCAGATTACAAATTTAGAATGTTATAAAACAGGACTCCGCCTGATTATGGGAATTATTCTAAGCTTATGAATTTAGGTTAAGCAAGCAGGGTAACTAGGACTAAAGGGGAAGTGGGGTAAAGTTACTTATATACAGACACTAATGTCCTTGGTACAGGGACAGCATCATAGGCCATTTTAAAGCCGGATGTTTTGGAACTAGAGCTACCCGTTCAGTAAGAAGCAGTCTCTGTGCTCACAGTTTTTGGCAGCAAAATGTAATTTTGACCTGCCTGCAATGACAAGCAGTCACTTGTTCAGATGCTGCTATTGAATAGAGGTTTAAGAGGTCACCTCAGACCAAGCTCCCCATGGCAGGTGTTGAGAACCAGGGTGTGTTTGGAGGTTCTACTTCTTTGCTTTCTGATAGTGGTGTAGGTCAGCGCTCTGGTACTCCTCTTTAAATTGGCATTGACCGATTCATTGCTACTTTCTGTTGGGAATTGAGGGAGGCTGGTGCACTTAGTCCTGTTTCTGAAGATAGGTGATACATTTTAGTGTATGGTGGGTGGTGAAGTTTGATTAACCTTTTGCATTACATCTCCGTGTGCTGGTGGGGTGAGGTCAAATGCACTTGTATATGTCTTTGCAGTCACTTGCAGGTATATATTCACTTCCTGTTGGCAAGAAAGTGTGCATCCCTACTGGGTTCTGCAGTGGATGGAAGTGGTACGTCTCTAGTTCTTATAAGTAGTATGCATTTTTGTGTACACCCTGGCGGTAGGTAGGTAGAACATCTCTACTACCAGATGGTGCTTGGGGGGGATACATCTCAGCTTTCTGTTTGTTGAGGTGGGGAAGGTTCACGCAGTTGTGCTTCTACAGAGGCCCCAGTGAACATCTGTACTAGATGAAGAGGTTACATGCTTCCAAACCAGTCTATGAAATGGTGGTACATCTCTTGTTTGTTCAGAGGGCAGATGCTTTTGTGTCTTTCGGGTCATCAAATCTCTCTAGAAAATTTGTTGAGGTGAGGCATCTCGACTCACAGGTAACGTAAATGTTTTATGGATGGGGTGACATTTGGTCTGTCTTTGTAGTCGCTTTAGGTAGAACATCTGTACTTATTGGTTGGAAGGTCCGATGCAGGTGGTCCTGGCTCTAAAATGGTTGCAGTTGCCTTTGCAGTTTTACTCTGTGGAGATGGAATACGTTTAGAATGGTCTGATTAGACCTTTCTGTGCAGTTGTGAAGATCGGAAATAAAGGGGAGAAGAAAGAGTGAATCTCAGACAGGGCCCCCCAGCAAATAGGAGGACACCACATATCTCTTAAAAAGGCTTCAGAGCAGACCAACTAAAGCACATGCAGCAACTCGAGAAAGCTAAAACATGAGGAATAATGTACAACCTATTTAATTCCTTCTCTTCCCATTCCCTTCACTTATTGGCTCCATCACTGCAGTCATTTAGTTTATTGGAGCCATTCATGTAACACGTGATGTCCAAACTTTTCCTGAACCAAGTGTGTGGAGGCTTGCTCTGATTTTGTTCCACATAAAGACCTGAATTGTGTCTACTTCCAAGCAGTACTTTTCAGAATGATGTTTTCCATTGACACTTAAACCGTTTCACAGTCAGGAAGGTTTCTGTTGTTAATAAAAATGCCTTGTCAGACTCTCTATACCTAAAACGGAGTGTAGCCAAATGTTATAGGACCACATAAGAATAGGCTACATTAGGCTGCTAAAGATGCACAAGTGAGGTGTTATAGCAGTCTTCTCCCATGGCTGAACTGTGGCTCTATTACACCTGTGTATGCCCGGCCAACCTTGTCCGATTATACATTTTATTTTTATTTATGCTAAGTTAGAATGATCTTAGATTTTTTTTTTTTCATGTGCTGGAGAATCTGGATGTGTGAAACTATAAAGGAATGGGGGAGGGAAAGTCACTTTCAGTTTGATGGGTTCCACTTAGTTTTGCTCACAACCCAATTTTAGCACTAAGGCCACTTGAAGATTTGAAGCCAGGCCAGCCGTGTGCTGTATTTGGGTCTTTTAGCCTTACCTTGCTACTCCAGGGCAGTACCTGCATAGGAGTTGACTTAGTGAGAGAGAAGACACAATACGCTTCTGCTACTCCTATAGCGTTTATATTTTTTAAAAGATGCAAAACTACCATCTGACAAAAGTGTAACTAAACAGGAATATTTAAAAAAAAAAAGCTGCAGGCACAAGAGATTGGGAAAAGCAGATACAGAAGCTCTTTAGAACATGGGGCAGCTAAGTAGTTTGCTAGCATCAAGGTTCACTTCTGCATCTTTTAACACACAACAGATTTGTGTTTTTCCATTGACTCAGAAAACTTTTACTAATCTACTATCTTCAATCAGCCTGAAATATCATCCGCCTGTGTAAGCAGAAGATTCCTCCAAAAATACACCATTCAGTTGTGTCTAACCATCACTATGTGTTGCTTTAGTTGATGCAAGCATGCTGTCGCTGCTTTAATGGATCCAAGAGGGCACAGGCTTCTGTTTGGGTGCTATCGGGGAACGAGTTAGACACATGCATACTGAAACCCGTTCTACTGACATGAGGCAATACCTCCTTTGTCTCTAGAGCATGTTCTGGAATTCTCACAAGGGGCATGATCATTAGATCTCTGGCAGAATTTTTCATATTAAAAGAACTGATCTGGTAATTCAACTTCAGAATTCTTTTCTTCATCTACTAACCTAATGATTATTTGTGCAATATCTTCCTTTAAATTATAAGCCTCTCCTGCAATATTTTCTATTGTAAAACCAGATGAGAGAAAAAGAGAACAAGACTAATCTTGTGGGAAGTTGGTTTTGTTAATACTTTGTCCTAAATCTTTTGCAGACTTGTAATTAACAGCTATTAAAGATCTCTTCACCATGCAACTGCCTACATCCTGGTTTTTATTTGTGAACATGCTGTGTACATGTGTGATAAAAATGGTAGTGTTTCTTTGGGCTGAGCTAAGCATTCGAAACAGGTTTGGCTGTTGAACTCTGACTATGGAATGCATATGGGTTTCTTGCCAAGTATTGCTTACTCTGTATTCTGTCTGGGTTGGTCACTGGTGCTCTAAAGAGTCAGAGCTATGTTTCTTCAGTTTCCCTGTGTCATGGTCTGTATGCCTGGTCTCTGCAATTAGTCAGAGTGGGATGTTGATAAATCTTGTTCCTGTAATTGATTTGGCTAGTTGTTTACCAGTTTTCTTTTTAATGGGTTGGGCTGATTTGCCTCCGCTATGTTCCTGTAATGGGGCTGTTGAATCGGTGTGGTTGTCCCTTGGGGTTGTTCTTGTGTTGGGAACACAGTAAGGTAGCCTGTTGTAGGTTTGGCTGAATGCCAGAGGTTTTTGCTGTAATGGGTCTGGATAGATTGCGTTTCTCTGTAATGAGACTGGGTTGATTGTGCTTCAGATTTGACCCTGTTATGAGTCTTGATTTTTCCCCAAAGATGTTCCCAGAAACATATGTTGGTTGCCCTCAACTTTGACCCAATAATAAGCTTGACTCTTCCGCTCTCGTTTTTTGTGTCCCTTTATTGGGCCGGATGTTTGCCACCACATTTTAATTTGAGATGAGCTTTGTTTGATTTAAACTGGAGTGATGCTTTACTTATGGATTGGTAAACATTCAGCAAATTCTTACTTCAGTTAATCTCTCCTCACGTCTCACCCCTTCAGTAGTCTATTTAATGAATCCAAAGCTTCTGATAGAGACCTCTAACTACAGATTCCTCACCTTGGAAGTCTCCCCAGGTGTCAGACTGGATCTGGAAATCTTTGAAGCAGTACCCAATATGCGTGTAAATGTGGTGCCTGCAGCTGCTCGCTCATATCCCCCTTGCCATATGTGACGTGTACAGGCCTATATAGACGCCACTCGTACGCCAACATCAGTTCCTTTCTTCCCACGCCAACAAACGAGGATCTAGAGCTACCCCTGGTTTCTTCAAGACTGTTTTTCCTTGAATTTTCAAGACATTTTTCCTTAAAATTGTTTTCTCAAGCATGCAAGGGACATGTCATTTATTAAATCCTCAGGGTTTAGGTCATATGTGAAATGTCACCCGACGTTTTTTTTTTTTATTCTTTGATGCCCACTTAGTTTGCATTTGTTTCCTGGAGTCTTCCCACTAATTGCGGTGAGTTTGACTGGATGCACCTGAAGGTGATCCAAGAACGGGAGGTGAAGTTGTTCTTCACCGAACACAAGGAGTAGATGTGCTGGTCAAGGTCAGTAGGTTGTTCCCGAGCTCCGTCTTCTGAGCGATCCGAAGAAGTCATCATTGAGGTCACACTCCTATGGTAAGTCTAATAAGAAGCTTTCTAAAAAGGGGTCCAAGTTCCCCTACTCCAGTGCTGGCTCCAAATTACGCTTCAACCCAGCCTGCGTTTCAGGCCCAGTGTGATTCTTGCTCAACTTCGTAAGTTTCAGGAGGCCTTTTATGTAATTATTTATCCATATGCTTCCCTCTGAAGTGCCTTTTGGCCCCATGGAGTTGAGAGGTCTCCAATTTGGTCTCCGCTGGCAGGACCTCCCCCCGACGCCAGTTGGGTCCTGTAGATCTGTTTCCAGATCTGTGCCAAGCCCTGCGCCTATGCTGCTAGCACCACCATCCCCAACACCAATACTGACTTCACTGGCATTGGTAAACCAACTAATGCCCTTACCCATGCCGAACCATTGCCGTGACCCCATCCGGCGTCTACCTCAACACTGCTTTTTCCAGTCCCATGTTCTAACAGTTTTTTTACCCCCAAAGAGGGAACACTTTCTTCATGATTTTTTTTGCCACAGAGCCTGAGGGCACCTACGATGATGCCATTGAAAGTCCTATCACAGGGCAACTGTTATGGTGAACTCCAGGAAGCCAGTGGGCTTGACACATTTTGTGGTGACACACTATGTCCGTTTTTCTCATAAGATAATCCCTGACCTGCAGGCATTTAAAAAGTCAGTCTTAGGGAGATCATATTCGGACACCAATGAGTAAGCCTTAACCCAGCCGTTATCCACTAAGTCTCCCAAGGTCACGATACCCTTCCGTCTCCATCTAGTCATCGTAATGTCAGAAAAGACAGAAACAGTGAGTGCTAAAAATGCTGGTGGGCGTATAGAAGTTGAGCTTACCATTCTGCGTGTGTTGCCAGACCTGAAGTCATGCCTTATAAGCAGCCTGGACCACTTTAAAGCATTTGTTTTGTAATAACTGGGCTTGAGAAACTCCTCTCCGCATTGGGGTCTAACAATAATTGAAAAATATGTGGGGGCTCCTCTGCCTTATCCTCTCCTTCCCCAACCAACAAGATACCTATATGTTTAAGTAGACAAGCCCAGTAATAAAACATAAGATTAGGCACAGCCCATCCCCCTCGAGTTCGTGGCAGGGTCCTATATTTCATTGCGCGGCAGGGTTTTCTTTAAGCCCATATAAAACTAACACAAATGGATTGAAGCTTCTGAAGTTGTTTCCCTGAGAGTTCCAGGGGGACTGATCTAAAATAGTACAGAACCTTTGGTAAAATATTCATCTTTATAACGTTACATCTTCCCACCATTGACAAATGTAACCATTCTATCTAAATCCCTTTTGATTTTATGCACCATCAGGTCCCAGTTGGACCGTACCATTTCATCCAGACATGCATTAATGCATACCCCTAAATATGTTGCCTCCTCCACCAACCGAGAGTCACTAAAACTGCTTGATCTGTACAAACTACTTGAGTCTTTGCTATATTTAGCTTGTATCCAGAGCTTTTCCCGAATAGGAACGCTAATTGCTCAATCTCTTCCAAGATCTTAGCTGGATCCAGCGAGACTATTGCAATGTCATACGCTAGTATGCTAACCTGGTACTGCCCAGGCCTTGCCAACGGTGTGTTTAACCTACTCTCCAATAAATTTAAAAAAAGGGTTGATGTAAAGGGCGAAGAGTAGGAGGGAGCAAGAGAAGCCTTGTCTCATATTGACACAAGATCTGATTCCAGTCCTAGCGAACATATTCGTACCTTAGGAGATCTGTACATCGGTTTAACTGCTTGTATAAAGCCTGGGGCGAGACCTTGCACTGCATAGTCGCCCACAAAAACCCCCAAGAGACACGGTCAAACGCCTTCTCTGCCTCAAGTAGTACTACTCCCCATGGAGCTTTTCGCACACTAGCCAAATCCAGCATAGTAACTACCCTGCTGATGTGGTTGACCGTGCCTCTTCCTGGGATAAATCTATGCTGGCAAGTAGAGACCAGGGATGCTATTACTCGGGAGAGTCGTGTAGCCAAGATCTTTGCATATATCTTTCCATCGCAATTCATAAGTGAGATGGGTCTATAAGACCCTGGTAGGGTAGAGGGTTTATCTTTTTTTTTTTTAAAAGATGACAATGCTAGCAGTATCCCACGATGCAGGAGCATCCCCTTTCTGCGCTTCCTGAAACACCGTTAGCATTTCTGTTTGTATCTCAGCAAGTGGGATCTAATCCGGTCCAGCCACCTTTCCTGCTGCTAGAGAACCAACAGCCTCCAACAGTTCCTGTAAAGCAACAGGCTCCTCCAAATTTCTCCGATCGTCAGAGCTTAACATCCTCCTATACGGATCTTTATAGTATCCTTCAGATTTGTCCTTGCCATTATGCTCTTCTGAGTACAACTCCTCATTTAAGGTCCTAAAGACCTCCATAATCTCCACTCGTGTCTCTACAATTCTCCCACTTGAATCTTCAATGGATGTGATTGCATTTTGTACCTCATTACATCTAATCTTCTTGGCCTAACGGTTGCCTCCCCGTACTCATAACACTCCCTCCTAAAAAGGTGGTACTTGGCAATAGCCTTAGCCCACTCCCCATTTATCCTGGCCCTTGACCCCTAAGCCCCACCTTTAGAGCATCCCAAACTATGCCCAGTTTAGCAGAATTGCGATTGATGGCCAGGAATTGATTTAGCCACTGCTGTGCGTGAACAATAAAAAGTTCTTAATTAAAAGCTCCTGATCAAAGGAGAAAGAGGTACAGGGACGTGCCACGCCGTGCATTGCAAGTTTAAGCAACAATGGATTGTGGTCCGATGTGATTCTAGAGAAAATCTGTATAGGTGCCCCTGATAAATGTGTATTAGTAACAAAAAAGTAATGTAACCTAGCCATTCTGTGATGTGGGCAGGAGTAATATGGATACCCTGGATCTGAGTATTTTAACCTAAACCAAACATCATCTAGGCCGTGTTCATAAAGAAGCTCCTGTAAAGCCTCATCGATCCATGGTTTCTGACCTAGATACTTGTCTAACTTCATCCAGCTGAACAGAACAAGAAAATCCCCACACAGTATCAAAGGGGAGGCCCATGAGGCCAACTCTATGTTCAAATACTCTAGAATATGTGCTTCATCATGATTAGATCCATATACCGAGCATATTGTGAACTTCTTATTAACGACCAAGCATTCCAACATCGCCCAGCGGCCATATTTTTCTGCAAGACTTCTGACAATCGTTAAGATGTTGTTACTAGCAAGAATGGCCACACCTCTTATACTAGTCCCTTGTGAAGTGTATACTAAGAGCTTGTACACTAGCTCCCTTAAGACCTTAAATTTACCCCAGGGAATATGCGTTTCTTGAAGACAGACCACATCGTGGGACATAGTCCTAATTTCCTGTGCAACTCTTTGTCGCTTGGCCCTATCATTAAGACTGCGTACATTAAATGAATATAGACAAAATATTCATTGTTGACTTGTTTTAAGGCTGGATAGACAGCTCCCTCTCTCCCAAAAAATCACATCCATTCCATATGCTTGAACACGTTTATTGGTTTATTTTCACTTTTCACCCCCGTGCCCCTATGGCAGTCACCTCCCTCCCAGGGACCCCTCCCTCACCCATCCCGGCACCTCCTCTGCCATGAGAAACTTCTTCTACCTCCCCCAACATCAAGGCTGCAAGACCCAAGGTCTAGAGTGATGGAGAGCCTCGCATCCCCCGTCAACAGCTCTTTCCCTTCCACCAGTTCACCCAATACTCATACGCCATACGACAATTTCAAAGCACAGCATATTTTAAGAACCAGCAACTATTACTAAAAATGTACATTGGCCACTAATCTCCACAAACCGCACTCAGGTTTTTATCTACTTCTGAGCCCTTTCCTAGGATGTAATCTGTAAAAATTCCTTAGCTTTAACCTCCGACGTAAAGAACTGCGTCTTATCCTTGTATATTATTTTAAGTTTCGTGGGGTTCAAGAGGAATGCCTGAGCTCCTTTAGCCTGAAATGAATTTATAAGCTGCCGGAACTGACATTTTTTTCCCACTGTCGTATGACAGTAGTCGGGGTGCACAAAGAACTCAAATCCGTTCCCCTTTCTCTTCCTATCGGGTCTGGCCAAATCATATAAAACATGCCTAGATAAGATGTTAGAAAGACATATCAATATAGCTCTGGGTTGTGACTCAGAGCAGTTAGGCGCTGTACGAGTTCTCAACCAAAAAGGATATCGGTGCGCTCGTTGCACCTCAATGTCCCATGACCATTGTGCCAGTTCCGGGAAAGCTTCAGTGAAAAGTCCCTCAACGAGCTTCCGCAGATTGGAACCTTAAACACCTTCGGGTACCCCAAGAATTCTTAGATTATTACACTGAATGAGATTTTCCATGTTGTCTAACTTCCAAGCAATGTCGCTCTTCTGCTCAGTCAAAGCATCTGTGGCCGCCTTCTGACCCATCATTTCATCTTCAAGGCTAGAGATCCTATTCTCTGCGTCGGAAATTCTCTCTGCAAACTCCAAGCAGGACTTAGCCACTTGACGAAGAGAATTTTGGAGTTTGCGACAAGCGCCATGGGTTTTCTGACTCTCATCACTGGTTCCATCCCTAAATGACATAATTGTCTCATAAATAACGGCCAAAGATATGTCTTCCTGATGCTTGGATACATTAGGCTGGTCTTGTCTCGTTGCCCCCTCCTCACCACCTGAAGCAATGACTGTACCCGAGGGGGAGGAAAGCAGCTGTTCCTGGGCAGGTACAATAGTTAAGTCAGTTGAGTCTCCCCGTGAGGACCTAGGTAACCTCTTGCGTACAGTGTCATTGGTAGGCAGCAGTGACTAAGCATCCAAGGTCCACTCTTCCTGATGAATACTTCCAGCCTCACTCCATTGGCCATTTAGTGAGTCTGAGGGGACGTCCGATAATTGCAGTGATTCATCTCCTGATGAATTAGAGTGATCAGACATTTAAAAGAAATGATCTCCTGCATCGGCCTCTGGCACATCTGACATATCTATTCTATAAAGCTGGCCCCATCCAGTTTAGTGGACTTGGTTTCCATCTCAGCAACCATGGGGTCTGAAGTTATCTTGACCGAGACACCCCCTTGATGTTATATGCACTTGGGGACCCTGCAGCCCCAGCGCATGTATTGCAAACTCACACCGGGAGCTTTCCTGCCCACCGTGGGATATCACAGCCTCCCTCTCACCCCTACAGCCTGAGTCTCCCTGCTGCCCAGGTCTCACTTCGTATACCCGAGCAGTCAAGATAGTCTCCTCCATTGGGCTCTCAGCAACAAAAAGATTGCAGGAGTTGTCTTCTTTCCAGGAGCCGGTATGCGACTGTTTCCAGATCCAGCCGAAGTATTAACAACCACTCCCTGTCGTTGTGTGATTTGGGTGCTTTCCGGAAGTTTCAGAGAAACAATGCTTTCACCACCAGCAGTGCCAGTAGCGTGCAGCCTCGCGGCTCGGGAATTCCTAGGGGGCATCCTTGTCCCAGCCGCCCAAGGCCAGCCCCATGACCGGACCCAATGGAGTCCGCAGGGGGGAGGGGAAGGAAGACACTACACCACTGGAGTGCGACCCAGAGGCCATAAACCGCCAGCCACTGAGATGTGAGTAGGTCCCAAAGCATCACACATTTACTGGTTAAAGTGCAGCGGGTTTTAGCAGTTTTTAGCCGTTCTTAGCAGCTTTTACAGCAAAATAAACCTCCACGCCGTGCTGCCATAATGCTGGTGAAAGGTAGGAGAGCCATCAGCAGCGAGAGCTAACTCGACTGAACGCACGGCCGCCATCTTGCCCCAAAGAAGGACGCCTCTTTTGCTTTTCAACGGGGCATGGACCGACACACTTTTTGTGACGTGGGCTAAGCCCTGCTCAGGGTTTCCCGTCAACCACCTGATCATCAGACATCACCATCCTGCACCGGGGATCCAACCTTCCTCTCTCAACTCCCATACCTAGAGAGTTCAACAGTGCAGGCTTTTGGCTAGCAGGGTGCAACCTAACTCGTTACCTTCCAGTCCACCAGTAACATATCAGCACTTTTGATTGTAATTTTTTCTCTTCTTTGTGTTCCATTCATACGTCTTGCCTGCTCAGTCGTTGCAACCATGCTTTATGGGACTCATTGAGTCAGGTCTTGACTAGTCTAGAGGGAGGCTTGTGCCATAACGTCCCAGGCCATGCGAGAAGTTTGTATGTGGCCAATTTGTCTATATTTTGCAGTCTGGATAGCAAAGATTGGTTGGGCTGATCCATCGCATCCAGGGTAGCCAATAGACTGCATGCTTGGATACGCCCCACTGTTTTTTCGGGGCATGTCCAATCCACCCTGATGGACATACCCTTTGACGGGACCCATCTTTTTGGAGAAAAGGCTTATTCATCGTTGGAGTGCTTTAAGGATAGTCGGACTTTTGCCCACTACCCCTCTGCGCCCACTGGTTCAGGTGTTCATTGACAACACTGCCGCCATGTAGTGCTGCAACAAGCATGGCGGGATGGGGTAATGGACCCTATGCCAGTAGACCCTGCACCTCTGGACGCGGCTGGAGCGCGATGGGATTTTCTTGGTGGTGCACCTCCTAGCAATGTCTTTGCATGCAGACAAACTGACGTTGAGGTCTAGCTGATCACAAAGGGTAGTTACTTCCACTTAGAGACGTATTCCACGTAGTGTGGAACCTGGACTTTTGAACCCCTTTCCACTGATACCGCTCCCAAAACGAGTTCTGAAGATCAAGACAGACTGGGCGGTGAGAGTTTGGTATCCCAAACTCCTCAACTTAAGTGTCTGTCCTCTGATCCGGCTGCCCCTGCAGGAGGATCTCCTGTTGCAGCAGCAGGGTGGGGCTCTGCACCATGCTTTGTGATTATGCCGCAACAGTTGAGCACTTTTGACCTTGCTCCAGAGGTTTTGGATGTTATTTTTGCTGCTAGACATCCCTCTAGAAAATCAGTATACTCCTGCAGTTGGGACAAGTTTGTGGGTTGGTGTGTTACCAAACCGGCCAACCCGCTTTATACCAAACTGTCCAAGGTTTTGTTGTTTGTATTGTTTTCAGTCAAGCAAGGCCTTGCATTAGGCACAGTTAAAGGATAGCTGTTGGCCTTTTCAGCCTTTCTGCTGTTGCTGGACCATCCTTAAAAAGAGACATGTATATACTTGGTTGGTGTAATTCTGCCTATAGGCTTCCCATGTCCTGGCTTCATCATAGCTCTCCGAATCTTTCTCTCCACTTGTCTTGTGGTATACATGCGTCATGCCTCTTCCTGTGTTTAGCCCTCCCCGAGAGCAGGGACCAATTGCTACTATCCATCCACTCCTCCTATTTAATGACCATTTTATGAACTTTTTTCTCTGTTTAAGAGCCCACCTCAGAAGCGGTCATGTTTTCACTTGCTCTGTACGCCACGCAGTTTCTCTAAACTGGCCTGTAAATCATGTTCTTATCTCCTTTTTAGGTCGAGGTACTATCCGGTTCGTCAGAACCGGAAGTAGCGAGATCTTAGGTTTCTTAGAGGGGCTCTTTATCCCGCCTCTAATTTTGGCTCTCTCCCATTGGCTGGCTTCCTAAATGGAGGCCAGCCATTGGAGGAGAGAGCCGTCACTCGAAATAGGCTCCGTCCTTTTCGGATTTGGAGGTGTGTTCGGTGATCTTCTTTCCACTTTTTGGCCACGCCCTTTTTAGAAGAGCACGAACACGCCCCCAAATCCAAAAATGTTTCGAGCTTTGCAGCTGCCATTTTGCTGATCGTCAAAGACGAGATAGGTCGCCTGCTCGTGTCAAGCCTCGCGCCGCAGCTAACGCGGCGTCCATGGCGTGCGGAGAATCTGTGACTGAGAGGATCCTGCGGGACGTGCATGGGCTGTACACAGAGCCCGAGAGCGGTGAGAGCAGAATTGGAGCTTGGGGACACGCACTCTATGACGGGGACACCTCTTCCTCTCGTGTCATCTAATGTTTACAGCATTGTAATTGTATCTGTACAGCGCTTACTGGACTAAATAATCGTCTGGAACTGTGCTCAAACATGTCGAATGCCTAAAAGTAATTCAATTGTGTGCTTTTTATTCAGCTTCAGAGGTTGGCAGAACGTGGTATTCTGCGCATGCGCAAAACTCGTTGCTGGTTAAGGTTTTGCTCAGCGCTGGCGTGGTTGTTATTCTGGTATTTGTCCCGGTGTTTACAATGTCGGGCCGTGTCAAGCCTCACGCCGCAGCTAACGCGGCGTCCATGGCGTGCGGAGAATCCGTGACTGAGAGGATCCTGCGGGACGTGCATGGGCTGTACACGGAGCCCGAGAGCGGTGAGAGCAGAATTGGAGCTTAGGGACACGTACTCTATGACGGGGACACCTCTTCCTCTCGTGTCATTGAATGTTTACAGCATTGTAATTGTATCTGTACAGCGCCTACTGGACTAAATGATCGTCTGGAACTGTGCGCAAACATGTCGAATGCCTAAAAGTAATTCAATTGTGTGCTTTTTATTCTGAATCTGTAGATTTTTGTGTTAGAGGTGGGAGGGGGTGGAAGTACAGTTAAGTTGCCGCTTTACCCCGAGAATAATTCTCACGAGTCGTTCATGCATCGAGTGCTTTTTAATTGGAATCTGGGGATTCTGGGGATGGGGGTGGGCAAGTGGAGATGCATTACCCCGAGAAATGTTCGCACGAGCCATGCATGTATTCGGGTTCTGGAAAAGCCTGGAACGGATACTCCAGTAGCAGTTATGATAAAACCTCTTTATTCTCTTTTAACAGATAGCCATTCCCTTCCTTAAAACCCATGTAGGAATAGTTTAAACAGTGGGCTAAATTATGCAGCAGGGTTGAGTGAATTATGCAGCAAGAAAAGGCACATTAACACCCAAATATAGGAATAAGCAACAGAATGTTAACTTTGCAAAGGGCATTCCACTGTGCAGCAACACTGGTTTCTGCATTATTAGTAACTTTTGAACAGTTTGAGCTAGAGACTATTGTTGTGAAAATCTGAAGATAATGCAGCTGATTATTAAATCTGTGGCAAATCTATAATCCTGTGCAAACAGCTCTGGCCTCACAATATCATAATTCCCCTGGCCCTGCTTATATGGCTTAGATTCACGTTGTATTTGTTGCTTTAAGTTTGTATTTGAAAGACGGGGGGGGAGCACGTGTTCAACTCACTGAGCCATCCTGTCGTTCAGGATGAAAGCATTTCCCCGGAGTGTAGTTGAATGATGGAGATGCAATCTGGGAAGATAACTAACCTGTTGTTTACTAGGCGCTTTACGCTGCCGCTGCACTTCTGGCACAGGCAGGTAGGATCACAGTGTCATAGAAGAGGAGGGGAGGGAGACAGAAAGGCAGACACAAAACAACAATCTGCCTCAGCGCCAGACAGGCACGCACAGTCATAAAAGAGACAGAAAGCTTGAACATCAGACACACTACAACAGTCAGAGGCAGGAAACATCAGGCAGTCATGGGACACGCAGGCTGACAAAACAACAATCTGACTCAGTGAGACTCTGACAGGGTCACACAGTCAGAGAAAAGACAGGAAGATGGAAGGGCAGACTCACAGCAACAGTCAGAGGCAGGAAACATCAGGCAGTCATGGGACACGCAGGCTGACAAAACAACAATCTGACTCAGTGAGACTCTGACAGGGTCACACAGTCAGAGAAAAGACAGGAAGATGGAAGGGCAGACTCACAGCAACAGTCCGAGGTAGGCAACATCAGACAGTCATGGGACACGCAGGCTGACAAAACAACAATCTGACTCAGTGAGACTCTGACAGGGTCACACAGTCAGAGAAAAGACAGGAAGATGGAAGGGCAGACTCGCAGCAACAGTCAGAGGTAGGCAACATCAGACAGTCGTGGACACACTGACCACACAAGAACAACGTGACTTCGTGACACAGGCAGGCAGGGTCACAATGTCATAGAAGAGGCAGGAAGAAAGTTACGGGTTCACATCTCCTCAAAATCAGTTCAGCCATCTATGCTTACAGGGGTCAGTACATGGAGCGCCATTATAGCTACTAAGCTTAACTAACATCAGATATTTAATATGCAGGAAAATGCTCCAAAGTGTTCTATTAAAAAAGGCACTACAGTTACTGTTTTTATTCCTCTCAGATCCCACTTCACCCACAACCTATTAGTAATTCAGTGCTTAATTTGTAAATAAAAAAGTGCCGAGTCCAAGGCATTGCTTACCAGGCCACTGCAGGGGACGCCTTTCCTTTCCGTTGTGCCATATAAGTGTGTTTGTGTGCCTGAATCTTGTTTTGTAGGTGGCTCTATGTGTGGGTGGCTCTGTCTGTGTGAGGGTGGCTCTGTGTAGGTGGCTCTATGTGAATGACTGTGGGTGGCTCTGTATGTGTGTGTGGGTGGCTTTCTGTGGGTGGCTCTGTGTGGGTGTAAATGCAATAGGTCATGCATTTGCGAGCGACTAAGCTATTGGCATTTTAAATGACAATGCTATTTATTTATGATTTTTTTTAAAAAGTCATGAGCAATGCCAATAGCTCTACCTTTAATAATGCCGAGACCATTGCATTGTAAATGCTTGTTTGACCCTGGTAATTACAATTTAGAAGCTCTGCACTGTTCGACAGAGTAAACCCAGCCTGCATCAGCAGCATCTGGTGCCGAGTCCTGCACACCACGGCTGAAATTACATCAGTTTGTCAAGCGAGCGGGCCGGTCAGATCCACAGCAAATCATTTGCTTGCAAATGGGCCTGGCCCCAGCAGCCCAGGATACAATCCGCGGTATCTTGCCTTTCGGCCAATCAGCAGCACGTAATTTTGATAGATTCTGACACTTTGGGGGGGGGGGGGGGGACACGAATGTGAACAGTGTAGATTGTGTGTGGTATCTGTTCCTGTAACCTTGTGTGCCCTGGCGGTGCTGGTGCTAGCCAAACAGCCTTCGTACAAATGCCTATGGTGTAACTTCTCTTTCGTATTGTTGTTTTTCAGCAAACCCATCTTATTCACACAAGCAGATCATCTTCTTCATTTAGGCACTGCTTCAGTAAAGAAATAAAAGGAGTGCCTTACGCTTACGTACTTCTTGCTTAGTTTGCAGTGGGTAATTTTTATTAATCGAACTTCAGCGCAATCGGTTGGAGCATTTTTTATGTAGAGTTGCTTCTTTGTTGTTTAGTATATTTAGTTGTGCATTCCACGATTTGCATCATCATCATAAAGTTAGAAAAGGCGTTTGGAAGGAAGAAGTGCCAGTAAGATCAGCATTCATCTGGTATCCAAGTAATGAAGCGTTTGATTTCTAGCCACCCCAACACAGCCTTTCACTCTTCCAAGGTAGATACATTGGGTGCCCTTTTATTTTAGTACATATATGCAACACAATTGTATCTGAAGCCCTGTACATACAACACCTTATTGTTATTGCACGTGGGCTCAGGCAGAAGGTTCGGCTCCTATTTTTCTCAAAAATCTTTTTTGAAATACATTTTAGAAGTTACAAGCAAATAATACAAAGAAAGAACGAGTCATACAGGCTTGTCACAATGGTTACAGCACTTAACAGAGTAACAGATCACAGCATTTTCATGTACACAGGCATTACGGTGACTACTGAACACAAAAATCATTAAAATTATTCCTCCACGAGCTTCATATTTTGGCGTATTTCTTCGGCAGCCCACAGGCTTTTTACGCAAGTTTCTCTTTCATAGAGCAGAAATCCATACGCCGATCCGTACCTCCCATGTGCCATTGACTCCTAATTTAAATGCAGTGCATCAACTGAGAATTTTTAAGAAAAAGAGTGGCCAGTTCTATTCGGGTTCCAATGCCTTGCAACTGCATTTCTACCAAATAGTAAATTTAATTTGGGATGCCTTGTCCATGTACGCCTGTGGTTACACAAAGGTGTAACAGGTGCATCAGCCATGGACACTAGGGTGCTACTTCTGGAGAGCACTTACCATCTAGTCATGCAATGCAGAAACACATTGACAAAGCCATAGCTTTTGCATTGCCGAGACTGATTGCCTTTACCAATACTTGCTGTCATAGGCAGTGACTCAATTTCACGTTCATGTGTTCTCTCTTTTAACCCATGCATAGCTGTCCACACCTGTAAAAGTATATTCTTAGAGGTCACATAACATTGGCCCTGAAGGTGATCGGGCTTCAGGCTCTCTCTGTGAACCCTCTGTAACCTAAAATCTTTACGGACAAAGTGGTTCTTCGAACTTGTGCCTCCTTTTTGCCTAAGGCAGGGACTCCTTTTTATGTCGGACATACTATTATCCTTCCAACGTTCTTTGCTTCGCCTCATCCCTCTAAGGAGGAACAACTTCATCTCCTGCATCCGAAGAGTGCTCTCTGTTTCTATAACCCTCGCACTGCGCCCATACCGTGGGAAATATCTTCCCCAAACCCCATCACCCTGTTATCCCAATAAACTTAGCCAACAGGGAGTTGTAGTTGTTGTGGTCGTTGTTGGCCGCTGTTTTATTGGGATTATAAACAGACTGGTTATCCAATCGCCGTTAGCATGAACCCTGGTCACATTGTGTCATTTGCGAACTGCCATATCTGGGTCATAAATCATATCTGGGTCATAAATCATACCTATCATCATCATAGTCATAAATCATATCTGGGTCATAAATCATACATGTCATCATCATACTGTGCAGATCATATTGTGTGTCATAAATCATGCATGTCATCATCATATTGTGCAGATTATATCGTGGTACATTCAGTTCGTAAATGGCACGCCTACAAAACTAGTTCTTTTGTTATTCCTTAGTAGTCCTCTTTGTCGTGTTACTTCTGGGACCACCATTTGGTTGGTCACTCACGCCCTCTGCGTGTAGGGAGGGGTAGCTTCTCCAAGGAGTTAGGCTCTCAACTCGCTACCTTTTTGTGCCCTGCCGTCCGGGTCTGGGCCGCGAACGCCGTCTCCGTTTGCTACTCCCCTCCTTGGCCCGGCCACCTCACCCTGCCATGCGGCATCTCAAAATGAGTGGCCTACTTCCTACACACCGCCCTGTCAGTGTGTCTCCTTAGCCAACCATTGTACCAATTTCCGCCACGCCGCAGGGAGGCTAACGTCTTCCTGCGGCTCCCCCCAGCTCTCGTGATGCTTGTGGCCTGCACGAGCCGTTGCGCCCTGCAAGGGCCTTCAAAACTAACTCTCAACCTTTCTTTTGACCGCTTGACTGTCATGGCCAAACGGTTCTGGGAGACCGAGGTAGATCAAAGAAACCTGTCTGATGTATTCTGTACCATTGGTCCTGTGAAACTCGTGCACTGCTATGCTCTATTTCTTTCTGCCGTTGTCCCCTGCTCTGTATGACTCGGCGCCTCTCCGCCGTCTCCCGCTGGTCGTCTCTGACCATCTGACTGTTGTGCCGCCTTCCCATGCAGGCGTCATTGCGAGGTCAGCCTGGATGGCTGACTGGCCTTCCCCTTTGCCTTTCTCCCCCCTTTCGGGGCCCGGACATTGCCCCCAGCGATAAAGGAGTGTCCAGGTGCTATGCTGCATCTGACAGCAGGTCTCCGAGTGATACTGGCAGCTGGCTCCAACTTATTCCTGGCTGCCCCAGCCAGCGTATGCACGCCCCTGTGTTAGCTCGCCCTCCTGTGGCCTGCCAGCGCCCCCATGTCTGCATCCTGGACCCAAAAAGGGGGGGGGGGGGGCGGCCCATTACCCACACCAGCGGTGGGCGTTTCTCCGTTGGGAACGAAATGCCCAACCAGGCGGTGGTTGCAGCGTTGAGCGCAACCCAAGCTCCAACTTTTTCCCTTTTCTCTTGGGGGGGGGGGGGTCTCATGACACCCTGCCAGTGGCACCGTGCGGTATCCCAAGGTGCTCCGCTTCGCAACCCACCCTGCCGTGCTGCATCCCAAAGTGAGTGGTCGCAACCGCCGGCGGTGCGGTCTACCGTAGCAATGGAATGATTTGACCCAACGCAGTTCAGCGCCACTGCAGAGCCTCGAACCCCGGTCCCCAGCTTCGAGGTCGAGCTCCCTAGCCGTTAGGCCAACTCCTTACCCCCCAGATGTAGTTTTTTTTGTTGTTTTTTTTGTGCCTGGGCCCTCAACCTGCCCACTGCCCGGATTCTTTCCTCTGGCATGCCGTGCTGAGAAGCCGAGGCAGATGCATGCTCCTGAATGGGTGGGGGGGGAGGGGGGGAGGTGCCGCCTCAACTGGCAGCCAGGCTGTTGCTAAGGCTTAAACGATTCAAAAGGGGGTGGTGATGGACAGAGTATCTGAATTAAGCAGAACACTCCTACCCAGTCAAAAGATCAGGGCTTGATCCATCACCGTTTTTTAGCTCACTGCACCATCCCAGTTCAGAACCTGGCTACATGCAAATTAGTCTGACCCTGGCCCAGTGCATCATGGGAACAGGGCAGACCAAACTACCAAGCCAATTCTTTACTGGAAAGGAAACAAGCTTCCGGGGACCGGTTTCTGGCATTACAGCCGTCTTCGGCCCGGCTTGCTTGAATCCTGATGGTGCAGTGAGCAAGGGACTCACATCTGAGCATACCCTTCCACACTTGTGGTGGCCAAAACGATTCAAAAGGGGGTGGTGATGGACAGAGTATCTGAATTAAGCAGAACACTCCTACCCAGTCAAAAGATCAGGGCTTGATCCATCACCGTTTTTTAGCTCACTGCACCATCCCAGTTCAGAACCTGGCTACATGCAAATTAGTCTGACCCTGGCCCAGTGCATCATGGGAACAGGGCAGACCAAACTACCAAGCCAATTCTTTACTGGAAAGGAAACAAGCTTCCGGGGACCGGTTTCTGGCATTACAGCCGTCTTCGTCCCGGCTTGCTTGAATCCTGATGGTGCAGTGAGCAAGGGACTCGCATCTGAGCATACCCTTCCACACTTGTGGTGGCCAAAACGATTCAAAAGGGGGTGGTGATGGACAGAGTATCTGAATTAAGCAGAACACTCCTACCCAGTCAAAAGATCAGGGCTTGATCCATCACCGTTTTTTAGCTCACTGCACCATCCCAGTTCAGAACCTGGCTACATGCAAATTAGTCTGACCCTGGCCCAGTGCATCATGGGAACAGGGCAGACCAAACTACCAAGCCAATTCTTTACTGGAAAGGAAACAAGCTTCCGGTTGCGCCACTGACTATACCTGTGCAACTACTAACCATCCCTCTCTTCTAACAGCATGCTCTTTTGGATTACTCCAGGCGCCTGGCACTACGATGCCTATTTGGTAATAGGTATTGGACATTTCTTCTATATATTGCATAGGCTAACCACTGCTGTGTTGCTCGTTTCTACTATTGCCAGAGAATGATACCACGTGGCAGACTTTCTTAAGTGTCTGACTTGACCGCTGGTGCCAATCATAGGAGACACCTGTCCGATTCTAAAGCATCCCTTTTCCGAACTTTAAATGTTGTCCTGAACTGGGATGGAACTTGTAACTTGGCATTATGCGCGCGGAGCTCTAACCAACTGAGCTAAAATAGCGCTCCCGCTCAGGCAGACACTACGCTGTATATGAACCGGTTTTAACAAGTTTCAAATCACTGCAGGACTGCCAGGGGCCCCTGTGCTCGCGCCGCGGTAGGATAAGCAATAGCCATGTATAGAACTCCTGTTTTCAGGAGCAAAAGTGTCAGCAATCCTGTCACAATTTGTTAGGGGCCCCCAAGTATTTTTCCAATTTTAAAATACTGTAACGTAAAATTATGCTAGCTAACGCATAGCGGCATGGCAGCATTCTACCTGTAGCCAAAAACGGTCCTAGAGTGAGATATTTTTTTTTTTTTTTTTTTGTGAGACGGTTTTGCCATAGTCTTTCATACGTTTTGGTCTCCGAAGTCTATTTTCACACAATTAGCGTGATGTGTTTCAGCCGCAAGGAACCCCACAGACCTTGCCGACAACCGGGATTGAACTACCGACCCCTAGATCCTCCGTCGTCCAATGCTTTCCCCCAACTGGGCTATTTCAGCCGGCCGAAATTGCCTCGCAGGCCATCAGCAGTCGTGTGGCTTTCACCTCCGTGCGCCAGCCGCCCCAAGCACCCTTCACCCCAGAAACTAAACAGGGTATACTACTACTTTTGGAGACTCTCGCACGCTCCTTCCTTTGATCCCTTACCTTGCCACAGCAGGTGCTTGTATCGACCCGTGCTTCCTCTACCCCGTTGCGTGGGGAGCTGGTAGGGGGGTCTTGAAACACGTCGCTTGCTCCCGGCCTCCCTTCGGCTGCAGTCCTTCGTTCCGGCGGGGGACGTGGGCATCACTTGGGCATGGTTTCCTGTATCTGGTCCCCTTCCGTGGTAGACGGTTCGCTGTAAAGGCGGGCTTTCTGCGCCACTCCCGGGCGGAACTCCCTCTACGTTCTACTGAGCCCTACCCCCCGCCTACAACCTGCTTCGCTGCGAGGTTCGAGGATACGTCCATCCTTGGTAGGCAGGAGGAGATTAAGTGTCCGGAACACCAGCTGCTGCGCTGCAGCCGAGGGCCTAACCTGGTTCCCGATCTCCGAGGACGGCAGCTCTAGCCGTAAGGTCACATCCTCCCGCAGGCCGAACTCCGGTAGAGCCAGGCAGCTTTTGTTCCATGGTCGCGTTGGCGCCCCCCCAGGACACGGGCGTGCCGCCGGGCACAGCAAAGGCTGCGCCTCGGGGGCCATGTTCCGGTATGCGCTGGCCTTTGACCCGGCCCAACCAAGCGTTTCCTCGGCTAGCGGGAATGTACATCGCTGCCTGGTTGCGTGTGGAGATCTCAACCAACACCTGCCCGGGACCGTTCAGTGGGTTCTAGCCCCCCTCCCCCTCCCCGTCCTCTTACTGCCACCGGACAGAGGGGGCCACTGTGTCGTATCCGATGCAGCCACGGGCAGCGTCTCGAGAGGCTCCACTGGAGAATCGTTGAGCGGGCTGTGAGCGGGCGCACCTCCCTTGCTTTTGTCGCGTTCCCGGCCCGACCCACCTCGCAGGGCTTCGCCTCTTCGCTAGACGGCTAATGCACCACTTGGTTTCCTCAGATAGAATTAGAGCTTTTCTTCAGTCTCCCTCGACAGAGCTTCGCCTCGCGATAGAAAATTTTCCGTCTTCCAGAAAATACAGGTGCGCCGCTTCCCCTGCTCCACGAAGTTAGGAGCTATCTGGGGGAGCGGTTGCTTATATCCCCCCCTCGCTCTTCCCGCCAACCAGGTGCTGCTCCCCCATTGGGGGGTTTGTACCTAGCAGGACCCCCTTATTGGCCGGGGGGTTCCTTGGCGCCACCGTGGTGCTCCTGCGGGGGGTGGTGAGCCTTGGCGCCCAGAACTGGTTCTCCCACTGGGGCTCGGCATGGGTTATGGCGCCGGCCCCTGAGCCTCTCGGCGGCCTCTGCAATATCGATCAAACCTAGCAGTACAGTTTGAACGATCAGTACTGTGTCAGGTTTACAGGAGCAAAAAAAGGAAAAGGGGCAAAGGAAAAACTGAGGTACAGAAAAGATCATGCTCTGCTTAAAGATCTGCTATGCGCTGGTGGAGAAGCAGTCTCTGGAAGGCTTGCGGGCTCATTCAACCAGAGCCAAGGCTGCTAACGCTGCATTGCCACACTGAGTGCCTGTTCTGGACATCTGTCAGTTAGATACGTAGGAATCCCTCCATAGGCTCACAAAGCACTAATGCCCGGAAAGCCAGGTTCGGCTCCACAGGCATTTTACACACAAGGTCCTGCAGAACTTTTTGCTGTGAGCAAGTTCAGACTCTCCTCCTGCAAGGAACTGCTCTGGTTTCTATTCTAAGGTGAGGAATCTGCAGTTAGAAGTCTATATCAAAAGAACTGCTTATACTCTGTAACACTTTTTGTGGTAGAGACTCTAACCACAAATTGCTCAACAACCCTTTCATACTCCCCATTCTGTGAACTGGGCTCTTTCATCTAAAAAGGAGTGTCTTCATTGGTCAAGACCAATTTGGTTTTGGCGTCCGTTGCAGAAGGCAACTGATGTCAGCGTGCATGGGCGGGACCTAAATAGGCCTACGCGTGTCACATCTGGTGTGGATTACTTTGGCTCTGAGCCACAGGTGCCATCTTCCGGCACGCAAAGGGTACTGCTTCAAAGTTTTCCGGAACCAGTCTGACGCCTGGGGAGTATTCTAAGGTGAGGAAACTGTGGCTAGATAGTCGCTACTAGAAAAGGTGTTACCAAAGGTAAGTAACTTGTTCATTTTAGTCCAGACCAGATCTTCCCACATGTTTAGTCACTAACCATTCTAGTTCTCCTCGTGGGTTTCATGTGTGTGTGTGTTTGTATTTATATAGCGCACTTCTACCCAGAGGTCTCGTAGCGCTGTATTCATACCGCTGTGGAACCCATCCTGGCTTTCCTGTGAAATGTCCACTCCTGGGCACCCCCAAGGTGAAGCCAGGCATCCAAGCGCTGCTGGGGCCGTTGTGGAGATTAAGCAAGCTATTGCCCAGAGCCACAGAGTGGAACCTATGATTAGACTAGGCATCGAGGCGAGAATTATCAGGTCCGGGGAAATTGAGTCCAAGAACCGCCGAGGCGGGCCCGACCTCTGCATCAGGGTCTGCCGCTCTAACCATTGAGCCACGCTTCTCCACATATACACATCTTTCTTCACAAGACTCTTCACGTTCTACCACTGCTTACACTATCCCACCGCTGCCCAACTAATCCTCCTCATAAGATGACTCTGAGAGAGTTAGTGAATTTAATGTGCATGCCATGGTGTGATGGGGAGAGTTGGGGCATATTATGACTGCTCCAGGTGAGTGATGGTTCAAGGTTTTGATGATGTCCATGCCAGCACTGTAGATAATGGGTGAATATGAGTGGCACAGTGACTCACTAATAGGGCAGTGAATGCTTAACTTGTGTTGCAAAGGGTGGTAAACGCTTAGGGGCTGCTTTGGAGTTTGGCGGGAAACGCAACTGAGTACCCTAACAGCCAAACTATCGGTTTGACTGGCTAATTTAAAGACTGAGTGTAAGCTTTCCTTCTATGAAGCCCCTGTTGGCTTGGTCGACAGAAAGCTTCCTACAATGGCCCAACAGAGCAGAAGCAGAAAACATATGACCCCTACACCCTGGAAGGAAACTCTTAGTGTGTGGAGACCACCTTTTGAGGGGTTTTCAGAAACAAAGTCCCACTTTGGAAGTTTATTTTGAAAAACAAGTTTAGAAGTTTGGTGAGTGGCCATGAAAACTGACGGGGGCTGTCTACCAACTTTTTGTTCCAAGGCGGCAGTTCCCTTCAGCACACAGAAATGACCGCTGAGCTGGTGGTCATCTCTAGATTTGGCAGCTGGTAGTGCAACAGGGTAGTGGTGGTAATGTACTCAGCCTCCCTAATGGACAGGGTATTATCCTCAAAAGCCTAAATCACACTGTAAACTAAAAATGAGAGTCAAATGTATCTGAAAGAAACAGGTTAGTATTAGATTCCTTACCTTAGAATATCCCCAGGCGTCAGACTGGATCCGGAAATGTTTGCGTAGCAGTACCCTTGCGCGTCGTTAGGCGTCGTCTGCGGCTCCGCGTCCGTCATGGGTGCCGGAATGACGGCGCCGGAGTACTTAGACGCCGCCCTCGCGCGCTGATGTCAGTTCTTCTTTTTTCCGCGCCAGCAAGCGCCGATCCGGAAAAAGTGGTACCCTTAGTCAATTTTTGGCTAAACATTTTTGACCTACTTCGATGTCTATATGACTCCGACAGTGCCGGTAGGGATGCCCGGGTTCAAACCCTGCGCCGACTGCGTACGACTGATGTCGGTTACCGACCCCGATCGCCGGTGTCTTCATTGCCTAGGCCTCGACCATGACGACAAGGCCTGTTCCGACTGTCGAGCCCTGACGTCTAAGGCTAGGCGGGAGCGGTCCCGCAAGCGGCTCGAGCTCCGGCAGTCGGGCCCACGCCGCTCGAGGTCCCAGTCAGCGAGGAGGTCGAGGGACCGGTCGCGGGGTCGGAGCCACCATGGCTCCGGGAGTCGTCCACGGTCTTCAGGCTCCTCAGGTAAGCACAAGAAGTTGAAGAGATGTCATCGCTCTTCCGACTCACCCCCTCCCACCGCTCCCCCCAACGCTCGCGCGACGCGGCCGGGGGTTCGGGCGACACAGCCCACGCGGCTCCACCGGAGCCGCAGGCGTCGCGGCCTGCTCCATACCCGACGGTCCCTGGGCAGCACGCGACGCCGGAGGAGATCAAGGCCTTCCTCTCGGCCATAAGGACGCTCACTCCTCGTTCGGGCTCCGCGGCGCCTTCAGGCTCTGTGGCCCCGACTGGGAGTCCCAGCGGGTCGGGTGCTTCGGCCCCGACGCCGCCGGTGACTTCGGTCCCGGCGCCGCAGGCTCCGGTTCCGGATCCGGGTCACCGCCGGTCGACCTCACGACCGCGCCGGCCTCTAGAGTGTCACCTCCGGCACCGCCTTCGGGCGACACCGTCCCCGATCCCACCCTCGATTCGGGTCCGGCGCCGGACCGTCCGACGCCGATGAGAGATTTCTACTTCTATGACCCGGCCCCATCCTTTGGTCCTGAGTATCAGGAGATGGGTGGTGAGGGGGATTGGGAGGGGTCTGAAGACCCTCTGGCACGGGAGTGTCCGTCTTACCAGGACTGGTCAGGAGAGCTAGGGGACGCCAGTGGTCTGGATACCTCGCCAGACACTGGTTTTGTCTCCGCTCCCACCGTGGCTACGGAGGAGGAGGCTGCTTATAGTGTGGTGTTGACGGGGGCGGCCAAGGCCTTACATCTTGAGCTCCCCGTCGCGGCCATGAGGACTAACCTCCTCACTGAGGTCCTTAAACCGCAGGCAAGCTTGGCCGAGCCTCTACTGCCGTTTAATGAGGCCTTGTCTGACGTTCTTTTGGGCACCTGGTCCAGGCCCGCTACAGGTCAGCCTGTAGATAGGAACATGGCCAGACGCCACCGCCCGGCTCCGGGCGACCCTGCTTTCCTGTCCACCCACCCCACCCCCTAGAGCCTGGTCATCCAGGCCTCTAACTCCCAGACCGCGTTCCCGACGGCTCCCCCCGATTGGGAATCCAAGAGGTATGAGCAGTACGGAAAGAAGGTATTCTCATCCTTAAGTTTGGGATTGCGGTCAGTCAACACCGCACGCCTCTTGGGCCCCTACACCCACTCTCTGTGGGACACGGTTGCGGACATGCTGCCACAATGTCCGGAGGAGGTCCGGACTAAACTCACCCAAGCCCTTGCAGAGGGTCGAGATGCGGCACGGTACTCCATCCGGTGTGGGCTGTATACCACGGACTCACTGGGCAGAGCGATGGCAACGACGGTGGTGATTCGTCGCCACGCCTGGTTGAAGTCCGCCAACTTCTCGGCTGATGTCCAGAACACTCTTATGCACATGTCGTTTGATGGCCGTCGCCTCTTTGGCGACAAGGCAGACCATGCGCTTGAGCGCTTTAAGGACTCCAGGGCTACGGCCAAGTCCTTGGGCCTCTCGGCCCCGCGCCAGCAAACGGGTGCCTTTCGCTCCTTTCGTGGCCAAGGAAGGGGCGCTCCCACACGTGCTGCCAGCCACGCACCGCAGTCTAACATCCAGCGCGGCGGCGGCCGTGGAATCCGCCGTGGCGGCGGTCGGGGACAACGGCGCAGCCAGTCCACACCTGCACCTGCAGCATCCGCCTCGAAACCTTCCTAGTCCGAGTTTTCAGGCCCATGTGACGCCAGTGGGAGGCAGGGTTCGCCATCACCACCTCCACTGGCGCACTGTTACATCGGACAGGTGGGTGCTGCAAATCGTCCGAAGGGGCTACTCCCTCCCCTTCGAGGCGACCCCTCCAGCCATGCCACCGCAGTACCACCGCGTGTCTGAGGATCACTTGACACTTCTCAGTGAGGAAGTTACGGCCCTCTTGGCCAGGGGGGCCATCGAGCGTGTTCCTGGGCCAGAAGTAGGGTGTGGTTGTTACTCCCACTACTTTCTGGTACCCAAGAAGGGCAAAGGGGGCATACGCCCTATCTTGGACCTGCAGAACGTCAACGGCTTGCTCCGGCAGGAGAAGTTCAAGATGCTGACACTAGCTCAGATCCTAGCTGCCCTGGACCCTGGAGACTGGATGGTAGCGTTGGACTTGCAAGACGCTTATTTTCATATCCCCATCCTGCCGGCCCACCGGCGTTACCTGGGGTTCACGGTAGGCCACGAGCACTTTCCGTTTACCGTGCTCCCCTTCGGCCTTACCAGCGCCCCACGGGTGTTCACGAAAGTGATGGCGGTGGTCGCAGCTCATCTACGCAGGTTAGGGGTTTCAGTCTTCCCCTACCTCGAAGACTGGATGTTGAAGGCGGGCTCGCCCCAGACAGTCGTCAGCCACCTCCAGACTACGGCCGACCTCCTGCACCTGCTGGGGTTCTCCATCAATGTGCCGAAGTCACACCTGTGTCCCTCTCAGAAGCTCATCTTCATCGGAGCGGTTCTAGACTCAGCGCAGTTTCTGGTTTATCCTCCAGAACAGCGGGTTTGGGATATTCAGGCTATGATGCCGATCTTTCAGCCGTTGTCCCGAGTCTCGGTCAGGTTGACGCTGCGGCTTCTGGGGCTGATGGCCTCCTGCATCCTTCTGGTGCATCACGCCAGGTGGCGGATGCGGGCTCTGCAGTGGGATCTGACGTTTCAGTGGGCCCAGCATCAGGGCAACTTGTCCGACCATGTCTTGATCTCGGAGGGCACTGCAAAACAGTTGCAGTGGTGGCTCACGGACCGCAATTGGGTCAGTGGCAGATACCTCTCCATACCCCAACCGGAGCACGTAGTTGTGACGGACGCGTCCCTCCAGGGCTGGGGGGGCCACATGGGAGAGGCGGAGATCAGAGGCCTCTGGTCTCCGGCGGAGTCCCAGCTCCACATCAACATTCTGAAGCTGAGGGCGATCCGGCTTGCACTGAAGGCATTCCTCCCCTCTGTCCGGAGGAGTGTAGTGCAGGTGTTCACGGACAACGCCACCGCCATGTGTTACTGCAACAAACAGGGCGGGGTGGAGTCGTGGACTCTATGCCAGGAGGCTCTGCGCCTCTGGCAGTGGCTGGAACATCAGGGCGTGACCCTGGTGGTTCAACACCTGGCAGGTTCCCTGAACGCCAGGGCGGACGAACTCAGCCGTCGGTGCATGATGGATCACGAATGGCGTCTGAACTCGGTTGTGGCGCAAGGCCTCTTTCAGCAGTGGGGAGAGCCTTGGTTAGATCTATTCGCCACTGAAGAGAACGCGCAATGTCATCAGTTCTGCGCGTTGGAATTTCCAAGGCGGCACTCGCTCGGAGACGCTTTTCGTCGTGAGTGGAGCTGCGGTCTGTTGTACGCCTTTCCGCCTATACCACTTATGCCCAGAGTGCTGAAGAAGATCAGGCGCGACCGGGCCCAAGTTATCCTTGTGGCTCCGGACTGGGCACGAAGATACTGGTATCCCGAGCTACTCAGTATGTCTGTCGATCCCCCGATTCGTCTGCCTCTTCGGGAGGACCTTCTGTCGCAGCAGCAGGGGACGGTCCTCCACCCGAACCTGTCCAGTCTCCACCTCGATGCTTGGAGATGGAGCGGCAACAGTTGAGGCCATTTGACTTGCCTCCTGAAGTTTGTACTGTGATTCTGGCAGCCAGGCGTCCCTCCACGAAGTCTGTATACGCCTGCAGGTGGAACAAATTTGTGTCATGGTGCACAGCAAACGCTGTGGATCCTCTCTCTGCACCCCTTTCTGAGGTTCTCCTCTTCCTTCTTTCTCTTGCCCAGCAGGGCTCTGCTCTGGTCACTATCAAGGGCTACCTTTCTGACCTTTCAGCATTCTTGAGGCTACCTGATCAGCCATCTTGTTCAAGTCCCCCATTGTAAATAGGTTTTTGAAGGGCATCACACACATTTTCCCTCCTGTTCCATTCGTGATGCCTCAGTGGGACTTGAACCTTGTACTTACTTTTTTGATGTGCGCTCCTTTTGAGCCACTTCATAACTGTCCTCTACGCCTTTTTACTCTGAAGACTGCTTTCCTGCATGCCATCACCTCTGCCAGGAGGAGGAATGAGCTCCAGGCTCTTTCCTCTAAACCTCCTTTCCTTTCTGTCCATCTGGACAAAGTTGTGTTGCGGACTAGACCCTCTTTCCTGCCCAAGGTAGTCACAGCCTTCCACATCGGGCAGTCCATCACTTTGCCCACCTTCTTTCCGCCTCCGCATCCCTCGAAAGAGGAAGAGAGGCTCCACCGTCTGGACCCAAAACGTGCGCTCTCCTTCTATCTGGATCGCACTCGCCAGTTCCGGGTGGATGACCAACTCTTTGTTGGTTACGTGGGCGCTAAGAAAAGTCGGGCAGTGCACAAGCGGACCATCTCTCGGTGGGTCGTCTTGTGCATCAAAGTATACTACTCCTTGGCTAAAAAGGAGCCGCCTGTTGGGCTGAGGGCCCATTCCACTTGGGCCACGGGGACTACTACTGCCCTGGGAGTCCCCTTGCAGGACATATGTCAGGCAGCTACGTGGGCCTCGCTGCACACATTTGCAAGACACTACTGCCTGGACAGCCAAGTCCGGAGGGATGGCTTCTTTGGCCGTTCCGTCCTCCAGGACTTTCTGGTGTGATTATTGGTTCGCAGACCCACCACCGGGATTGGTATTGCTGGGGTATCTATTCTAAGGTAAGGAATCTAATACTAACCTGTTTCTTTCAGATGCACAAGTTACTTACCTTTGGTAATGATATATCTGTAGGAAACAGTAGTTAGTATTAGATTCCTTACCGACCCACCCATCCTCCCCATTCTGCGAACCGATATCTAGGGTTAAGGTCATCCCCTTTCAGGGCCCTAGTTTCATAGCACCAGTGTTGGTTTTTATCATGGCTCTGCGTTTCTGGCGCGGAAAAGCTGTGTATAAGAACTGACGTCGGCGTGCGAGGGCGGCGTCTAAGTACTCCGGCGCCGACGACGGACGCGGAGCCGCAGACGACGCCTAACGACGCGCAAGGGTACTGCTACGCAAACATTTCCGGATCCAGTCTGACGCCTGGGGATATTCTAAGGTAAGGAATCTAATACTAACTACTGTTTCTTACAGATATATTGTTACCGAAGGTAAGTAACTTGTGCGTCAAGTAGATATTCTAGGTAATTGGCGAGGGGTGATGAATTAGCATTTGAGTTGGGTGGACGCTGTTTACAAGGACAAATGGCAAAGCAGGTGGCTTTAGGTGCAATACTTAACATCGGGTTCAGTGGAAGAAAGGGGTAGAGCGCTCGTTGCAAGCATCGGAAACTGAGGTCTTTTGTGGGAGAGTGCATTTTCTCACGGATTGCCTGTACCTGCCCCTTTTACTGTGAACAGAGGATTTCAGACTCCGAATGATTGGATTGCTTAGATCAAGGTGGCATTAAAGTTGAGATGGCAGCAACATTCTTGTGATAGGAGGACAGGATAGTTTGCCAGCAGTTTATCATTTTTGATTAAGCCTAACATACTTTGTTAAATTGGATAGCCCTGAAAGACTTTAGCCGGTTAAGCTTTCAGGTTTCTGGAAGTATTGTAGCTGAAAGCGCCATTCACTAGAAATTCCTGCCCCAATGACAGCAGTCAGGTGGTAAACTCCAGCTAATCCAAATCTTTTTATTTCTGTTCGGGCATCACATCTATCCTAAGAACTGTCCAGTTCCCGTGTCCGAGTGCACATATGTAGTGCTGAAACAACTGTCACATTTTGGCAGACTGATGAGACTTCAGAGTTTTGCCAAAGGTTCTGCAAACGAGCTTTTTTGTTCTAGGCTGTCTTTGTAAGAATAGCTTCTACCTCTTTGGTTGGATCTTTCTTCGTGGCTGTACTCTCCTAATTAAATTATCAGCACTATTATTCTCTGGAGCCTTGTGTTCTCCACTGATTAATTTGGAAAATAGTTCTCTTACTGTTGTCTTTTTTTTGTCTTGTTCTTTGTGAACCCAAACTAAACCTCATCATCTGCCTAGGAGATCCATTTGAGCTTTAAGAGCGAACCAGTCACACGTGGGCGCAATTTGTATCCACTAAAATAATTTACTTTTATCAAGGCTGGGCTATTACTCCTTTTCAATGTAGAAAACGTTGGGGACCACTAAAATAGTCCTAATTTGGAAGCTTTTCCTCCCATACTATCAGCAACCCTATTCCCAAATCTTTGTTTCGCACAAATAATTTCATCCCCTCTCTACAAACTGATCTTGTCTAGTAAATATAACTCCATTGAAAAGCCTTATTCTTCTTTGAAATATTGCAAAGTTTTTAAAATGTTCATTTTAGCAGGGAATCCAGGTGCGCTGGGTGGGGATAGGGTCTGAGGTGGAAAGTGGGGATCCACTTACCTACAGGGACGTGCCAGCTCAAGCCGATCGTGCTCTTTATTCTTACTCCAGTGGAAGGGAGACTAATGCTGAGGTGAAGTAATGTTCATCCCTGTTAGAATGGAGGTATTTTTTTTAAGTAACCCCTCTACCATGCATTCAATCTAGAATGTAATGTGGTAATACTTGGAGTTAAATGACAGCTCGCTGTGAAGACATTCTGTTGATTTTTTGTTTTGTAGTATGAACCTATTCTAGACTCAAATGCTGTACATTATTCTGTTGTCGCATTAATCAAAGGCTTTGTATTAAACATCTGTTTGTATCTAACTTACAATGGTAGTTTAATTTCCACTATTCGCTAATTAAAAGAACTGTGAAATTAATTTGTTTTGTTGACTTTGATGCAGCACTCCTTTACACAACGATCATTAGATTATTTGTTTTTTACCTAACCATACCAGACCACAAGATGGAAGTAGTTATGGAAAGACCTCGTGCAGCAAAACGGTTAAAATAGTAACTTAATCTTCACCCTAGTCCTCCATTTATTTTTCTGTTCAGGATTGCCAGCCCCTCCTTTGCGATTAAGTCAAAAAGGCAAACAAATTTCAGAAAACCCATGTAACCAAGGATCTGAGCCTGAGTAAATTATGATTGATTTGTCCAGCAGGTAAGGATTTGTATGTAGAGTTTGGAAGAGAAAGGTTTTAAGAGATCAGCCTGGATCAAATGTAACTTTGAGGTCACTCAACTGTGTGTATGGTTGCAGCCACCATGCTTGGCTACCTCTGTACAGAATCTGACTGCTGTGTATGACCTCTAGCTACTGAGGAAGCGAGACAACAAATAGATCACAAACCTGATTGTCACTGTTTGTTTTGATTAGATGGCTGGCAAAAGGTGTTGGCTGGTGAGCAGACCGAGGCATGAGCGTTCCTGGTGGTAAGAAGTGGTGAGTGGAGTGAACTGAGGTGGTGAGATCAGACATTATTGTGGACACGGTGGTTGTTGAAAGGGGGCAGCGGTTTGAAGCAAGGTGATGAGGGGGTAGCATTAGGTCACTGGTTGTAGGTGCGATTGAAGTATTTAGCCTAAGGTGTCTTGAGATATTTTCTTTGTGGGAGAGGCAGGCTTTGAAGGGAAGCAATGCAGATAGAAGATATTTGACAGTAGTTCAAATCGAGGGATCTTCATTAATATTATTAAACATTGGAATATCTCAGTGCGTGTGTAGTATCCTGAAATATTTCTTCGACAGAGAACAGTAAACTCCCTAACTGTAAATGAACAGCGTCTGTGGATGCAGCCTTTCTTTTCTATTTTGTATCATCTTACAAAATAAACAGAATATATTAGAAACCAACTAGAAAATCGAGATGGGCTTTAAAATACATATAGACACTTTTTGATTCATCCTCCCTTTTGAAAAGGAAATTGTTCCCATAGACATTACATTTCATATGAACGAAAACTGCATTGTCATGTTAAGTAAGGGAGGCAAGACCCACCACAATACCAGCATGCATCACAGTGCTCTTGGATTCCTTATTTTTTTCTCACTGGTGAAGCTCCTAAAACACTGGAACTGTTTTTCAGCTGTATTTCTGTGTTAAAAATTATCTGATGGAGCAATTGAGTTGCTTCTCTCGATGTTGATGTACGTCTTCAATATGAAAACTTTTATGTGGTGTTAAAGTTTGTTTTCTTGTTCTTTCCTCCTGACGTCTTAACTCACTCTTTTCTAGCCACCTCCTCTTTTCTAGCCACCAGAGGCTTCTTTTTGACACGATCACCTTCTCGGGATTGAAGCCTGGTCATTGTTCAAGAAAAAGTGTCATCAAGGGAAGAGACACCAAGTAGAAACGATGTTCAGCTACTTCTTGACTTGGAGGGACTTTGGCACACTTTTTGCAGTCACAACTACTGCTAGGTTGTCAAAATCGAGGTTGAGCACTCTGCGAGACAGTGTTGCCTGGACGTCCCACTCGTTGTCAACCTTTCAATCAAGATGAATGTTCCCTGATGGGTAATTTCAGCGATTTTTTTGTTGTCGATTTTTTTTGTAATTCTCATTGCTCTTTCACGTACCCTCTAAAGTATATAAACAGAATGAATATTGCAGTAATGAGCAAGGTCTCTTCTTTAGTACGGTTGCCCAAGGATTTCCTTTGCCGTACTGAAGTACATTAGAATGCTTTATTTTCTTTGCCTCTTGGATGCATTTCAACTGGCCTTGCTTTGTAGTAACTCTTTTCTGATGTGTCCGCCTTCGCGGACTCACCTGCGATGTTATGTCTATGTTCTGATAGGCCAAGGCTGTGAGGCAGGTAGGGAAGTGGCATCATGGCCTAGGGAGTTTACCAGACCAGCAAGCAGAAACGTGCAGCTTATCGAGCAGGTCGACTAAGTACTCATTCCATGACATGGCGATAGATGTTGTTTTTGTTTCCCCTTTTCACATACTGGTGTCCATTTTTAGTCATGATCAGCCTCTTGTGCTGAAGTTGATGAGAGTCAAATTGTCTCCTGTTACCTACTCCTCACTGTTCCCTTTTGCAAGGGGGAGGGGGAAACAAAGGATTGCAACAATACACAGTGCAAGACACAGGCAGGGGCTATAAAATGAACAGAACATTGGCAAGCTCCAGCTGTACCTGAACTATGCACATATAAAGTACATCAGTCATATGCAGACTTGTATAATATGCTGTGCCAATGAAATGGGCATATGCTGGTTATCAAGCAAAACTCCATGTGTGAAGACTGACAGAATCCACTCATGGCTTATGCACGTTAGTTAATCCATATATGAATGACTCTGCTACCAATTGCTGAAGGGGGGTCTGACATTTCCTGTAGTATTTCCAATTTTTTTGGGCTGAACGTGCTGCTGTTTTGTTATCGAACAAGGCCTGCATCTGCTCCTAAGCAAAAAAAACTGATTCTGTTCTTTTTAGGCTTGCTTTAGTTGAGCCGCTGGATATCCTATTCTATACGACCCATGCTTTGTAAAGTTAAAATCACCTTTTCTCAATATTTATTACAGGCTGGTTTAAGCTTCCCTTTTTGTTTTGCCTCATTTTCAGTGCACTCCTGTTTTTAGGGTATATTTGAATGTCTGATCTGGTTTTCAGTTGATCCATGGTGGACTATTAATTACTGTTCATGTTAAGTGTGGTGGTTGTGGAATTTCCTTCATAGCGGTCTATACTGTACTGGATTGATGAATCTGGGCACCCTTGGTTTATCAAATGTAAAAAATGTCATCGTAAAAGTTAGTCCATGACAGAGCAGGACTCTAGCAGTCAGTCTCGTCTCCAAATCTGGCTCACAAGCGGCTTAATGTTCTTATATTTGTAACAGGTGTTTATGCCGTCCTAGTTGGGTTTCACTTCCTTCAAGTTCTCATGGCACTCCCACCGCCTTAAAAACGATTGGTATCCAACGTGGATCTCTTCTAGATTCAGATGTAGTACTAGTGCATTGATCCACAATATTGTTATTGAATACTCTAACAACTCCTCCACCTCAGCAGTAGAACCATCCGAATGTAAGGAGAGTTGTAAAGTCTTCACTTGCTTCGCTAAATTGACACAACAAACTGAAGATTTGGCTGGCACTGTGATGCATGCTAGGATCGTGTACCTTTGGCATGCTTTAATGTGACAGTGCAGTTTTTCAGTTATATGAAATATGTTGATGAAAAGAGTTTCCATTATTTTGCTTATTTTGAAATGGTGAAAACAAAAAAAGATGGAGCACCATGCTGCTTTATGTGTTGGTGATCAATCTTTATTTTCTAGTGGGGTTTAATATATTTCGTTTGTATTTTAAAAAGTTAAGAAGGAAGTAAATCTTGCTCTTAGGTAGACGTTTGTTCCTTTACTGGTGTATATTTATTTCTGTGTGAGGTTTCCTGGATACTTTACGTGCGGAGATATTCTGTGTAAATGTCATGAAGATACCCAAGACGAAAAACTGGTGTTATGTCTAGGTGCATTTTCTTGTAGGAAGGGGGAAATAGTTCAATTATATTCAAGGTCCGTTTCCAAACAAAAAGACTTAGGGCTGAGATGGCTTTCCTCCAAATTAAAATAATAATGAGTAAAAACAACCAGGGCACAGGGTAGGTTTTAGGGCCGAGTATGTGCATTTTGATTCATTTACATTTTCTGGAATCAAAGGCGTCAAAAACCCCAGTATGACCCAATCTACTTTTTATTTATTTCCAAAGATTTTAAATTGGAAGATAAAGCACGACTTCCAATGTTGAATATAAAACTAGACGTGAATATCTCCTCTGCAGTGCATTATAAATATATGTGTACATCTCTATACACACACATTTACGTTACCAAACCTTTCTGGGTCACTCTACAAGTCTTCTGGAGATGGGGCGCTGGATTGGAGTACATGCCTGTTTTAGAATTTGGGGCAACATGAGAACAGGAAGATGTCCTTGGGTGGACGGAGGAGGGTTTAAGAGAGGTAAAGAAGGCTTTTTGCATTCCTAACAGTTCTGTTTTATTGTTAACGAAAGCTGCCAGTAGAGAACATCCCATTCATGTTCCCTTTTGGCACATTGGGTTTTTCTTGAACGGTGATGGAAAGAGCTGCGGCAGCACTGAAAACATAAATGGGAATTATTGCAAATTGATTACACCTCCTGCTCTACTTTTGTTGGGAGAAGAGGCCGTGACTAAAGACATTGGGGAACAATTATAGTAAAAGAAGGTCCTAACACCAAAGTGATGCCAAAATATAAATATATGCATTTATGGGTAGGGGTGTGGTTGACACCAAGTGCTGTAGATCGGATGGCACTTCCATTAAGGAGACGTCAACCAGGCATGGGTGCTCACTTCTTCTATGGTGGGTCGCTGCACCATATCCGGCTCCAGCAGCCGCTGCAGGAGGTCCTGGCAGTCCTGTGAAACATTGAGGGGGCTTGGAATGGATACCCCCTTCTGCTGCTTCCAGAGCATTTTAGGAATGTCTGTGTCATCAAAGGGCAAGCTGGCACATAGCATGACATACAGAACCACTCCGAGGCCCCAGATGTCCCCTTTGCGGCTATCATGAGGCACACCTTGGAGAACCTCTGGTGCAGCGTAGGCGGTACTGCCACAAAAGGTGCGACTTAGGTCTGCA